>NC_086319.1:133531512-133904012 GCF_036172605.1 Pelobates fuscus | reverse complement strand
AGGGATAAAATGGCAAGTGGACATTCTTCAGAAATGGATAATGAAAATGGTGCAGAACTTCAAAAGAAGGTAATCTATTAAAAACGAATAATTAGTTATAGGCTTGAAATTCAAGAGAATAATTTTAGTATTGACTAATTTAATAGTAATGTATTTTGCACTAAATCCTGGTGCAGTAGTGGTGTCTAACTGTATTTGTAAAACAATATTATGTTTTGCAAACATTTATGTCATTGGCATGAGTTTGGCGTGAATTAGCCAAACGGTGTATTCCTAAAATAAATAAACTAATTTATTGTGTAAGTTATCTTTCCAATTTCGGATTAAAGGCTCTTAAAACAGGATAATTATTAACACTAAAAAAATTTTAAAATCATAATATATTATGGTCTAGATTGAAGAATTTTACAAGGCACGCCATCAGAGGAAGCCTAGTGCAGAGGTGCTGAATAGCATGGCCTGGGATCCCCCTGATGATACCATCACTGAAGACAGTTCTTCGGACACTTCAAATTCAAGAGCTGGATCGACAGAATGGTGTCAATGTGGGAAATGTATGGCTATGACAAGTGAAGAGGAAAGTATATGCTGCCGGGAAATCCCAAACATAGTTGATATGCTGCACGAGGATCAGTCTTGCGTTTGTGATCTGGAATATCTAAGAGATCAACTCTCGTCACGGACACACGTGCTGTCCCTGTACAGATACGGTCTAAGCTATGTCCGTTCTGCACGATTCAGGTCTCAGGAGCAAATGCAGGAAAGGTGAGGCTTCTATTGACAAACAATGATTTAAAGACTTATAATATTGCCAAACGATCAATGTAAAGGGAAATAATATTTAAAGGCACACTCCAGGTACACAGACCACTTCTGCTCATTTGAGTGGTCTGTGTGCCAACTCCCACTACTCTGAACCGTGCAAGTGTAATTATTGCATTTTTTAAAAACTGCAAGGATTATCTTGCAGGGTTAACTTCACCTCTAGTGGTTGTCTATTAGACAGGCACTAGAGGGAACTTCCTGCCCTATAGCACATGAAACCTGTGCTAGAGCATCGCTGGACGTCATCATGCTGTGTGAGGACCTCCAGCGTCGCTCAAATCCCCATAGGAAAGCATTGCAATTATTTTCCGGTGAGGGACATCACCGCTGCCTCAGGTAAGTGACTGAAGGTGTTTTCACCCCTTCAGTAACCGGGAATTGGTGTGTGGGAGGGAGAGGGACCCTCCAGTGCCCGGAAAATGGTTTGTTTTCCTGGCACTGGAGTTTCCCTTTAATTTGTCTTAAAATAATTGGAGGATCAAAAAATCAAAAAAATGAAATGAAACATTTAATTGATATAATTAAAAAAGGAAATGGAAAATGAAATGCAAGGGATACAGGGGATAGTGTAAAGATATACAGGGGCTAATGATATATACAAACACCAAATAGTATAAACTAGTAACTGACTGTCACAGAGCTAGTTACAAAAATAGAAATTTAGTTAATTTATGAGAGTAGATACTTCATGACTATCTAAATATTTCATATTTGACAGAAGCTGTAACAGTAAAGATGTTTGTAGTATCAAAGATTTAGATCAGGGGTCCTCAAACTAAGGACATGCGTGCCGAGTACCGTCTGCCATGGTCCTAAACCCGTCCACAGCATTGATGGTCACCCGATGTGCTCTATATCTTTGGTGGCCCGGTCAGCCCGGCGGTCGTGAAATTGTGCCACTGTGCACTTTAAATGATTGACAGTTGAAAAGTAATGCTTGGAGGAAGTTGCCATCAGTTTCTCAAAGCTCACTATGCAAACGGAGGGAAGAGGGACACAGACAGGCTGCAAGGAGGGAAGAGCCACGCCAACTCCCATCACCCCCAGCCATCCCCCTTCAAAATCAACTTTAGAAAAATAAGCTATGTATGTGTGTCAGCATGTCTGTCTGTGTTTATGGATGTCATTATGTATGTCAGCATGTTTGACTGTGTGTATGTATGTATTTATGTATGTCTGTCTGTCTGTGTATGCATGTATGTCAGCATGTCTGTCTTTGTGTATGTATGTATGTCGGTCTGTGTGTATGCCAGTATGTCTGTGTGTCGTATGTATGTGTATGTATCTTAGTTTGTCAGTATGTATGTATGTATGTCTCTGTGTGTGTATGTATCTGTATGTCTGTCCGTATGCGTCTGTATGTATGTGTTTGTGCCTTTATGTGTTTGTGTCTAAGTATGTCCTTAGGCTTGTGTTTGTCGGTTTGTATGTATGTATGTATGTATGTGTCTGTGTAACTGTATAGATTTATGTGTCGCTTTCATTATGTATCGGAATATCAAAAAAATTATTTGAACATTATTTAGTCCCACAACCATGACCGCGGGACATTGAACTGGCCCCCTGTATGAAAGGTTCAAGGACGCCTGATTTAGATCATAGAGGGAGAATGTTGAGATCACCTAAGTCTCTAAATAATTTATAACTAAATTGTAGTACATGACAATTAAAACATGTCATATCAAATGAGAAATAATGCATATTATTTCAGAATCAAATATTTTTCCAAAACTTGTGGTAAATGTGAAAAAATGACAAATTTACTAAGCTCACGCTGCGGTTAGAAAATTTATGTTTCTGAAATGAAATCTTGTATTTGGAATCACATTTGATTTTTTTTTAGAGAACATTGTGAAATCCTTATTTCGAAGTGTACTAATTTTATTTTTACTATCAAACATTTATTAGTGATTATCGCAAGACCGCCTATCGATCATTTACTATGTGGGTATATGGATACCTGGGACCAAAAAGGCGTCGTCCTATTCCTTCCTGTGCTGTGAACTGGATTAGGTCTCACTTCCCTGCTCCTGACAACTCTTACATGGGGTTTCGTTATGCTGACGAAGACCCCATCGCTGTAGATCTCGTCTAATGGACACCATGGATCTACACTTTGTGGATTGCAAGCTGCATCTAGTTTCATTCATTTGCAAACCGTTCACCATTCTTATTTTCTATTTTCAAATTTTTTTGGTTAAATAATTTACTAATGTATATGTAATTGAGTTATTATCCAACAAACAAATGAAATAAATTAATTTGATACAAAGCATCACTTCGAATCAATGTTTGCATCCGAACACGGATTTTACATTCGGTGCATGTAATTCATAGTCCATTGGACATATCCCAATGACATAATCCAATGAAACACAACGTCTAATTTGTTTTTGAATTATTACCATGTTATGTGTTACAGTTGGTGTATTACGCTACAACAATACATTTAGTATGGATTCTACTTTTCCTAAATTAACATTTATCTAAATCCAAACAAAATAAATTACAAACTTTTTAATATTATCCATTGGATCTGACCTCTAATCACATGTTTCTGTTTCTAATTTTTCAAATAATTATCTTATTCAATATTGCGAACAATAGAATAGACTTATGCAGGCACACATACAACTTCCTCAAAACAAAGTTGTTATAGTGCCATGATTTCAATACAGGAAATATTATGTTCCCTCCTGCCCCAGTCTCTGCTCCTCCCTTGATTTCATCCCTATAATGAATTAATAAATAAAAGGACAGTGCAGCATGCTACGGAGCAAGGACAACACAGAATAAAATAGCTGAGAAGGCACATCCACATTTGCATTTTGCTAATGATGTGGAATAGGTAGCTTTACGACAATTAGTAAGATGTTTAGTCACTGATTGCCTAAGGACATGTCTACATTTATTAATTTTTTAGTAATGACAAGTACAAACGTTGTTTTTCAATTTTTTTTTAATCTCAATAGTGTATTTAGTCGACAGGAAATTCAAAACTCGTCAAACACACAATCACTACAGTTTCAATTAGATCGAAAATATTAGTTCATCGATTAAATACAATTTATAGTCTATTTCAAAATGTAAAATTATAATTTTTAAATAGTTCTGAACAAGAGATAAACAGAATTCTAAAGAAGAACTATTGTCTTGCTTGTTGAAAACGAGAAACGTGTTTCGTTACTAATTCAATGGTGGATGGACGAGGGGTTGACGATATGTTAGAGGGTAATAGACATCTCTGGGACTCCCAATTTATTTCTAAGTTATACAAAGCCAGTTTTAGTACGTCTTCCACCATTGGAAAAATATGATCAATAGTCGTTTTCTCAAATAATTTTTTACTTTGCCAAGCTTTGTTTCTTTTTGAAAAGAAATGTTTGAAACGAAAATCTCCAATTTGGCCACTTCCCTCCATGGATTTCTGGATTTTGGCTTGCTTTCTGTCCACATTGGCATTGTGTGCAAGCACAGCCAATTGTGTCCTGGCTACCATGCCGTCCATTGCGAAGTGCACCCTTTTTGGACGATATTTCAACACAAAGCTGTGAAAAACTTCAAGTGAGCCTGTGTGACCAAATTCAACCAAATGTGGGAAGTCTTTCAATAATTTATCATCCTTCACATAACTACGCAGTTTGGCATATGCAACTCCACCGGGTTTGAGCCATTTTTTATTTCTTTGTGCATTGACAATATATTCTCCATGATCACACTTCTTGAAATGTGTTGCGGAGTCCCACTGGTGAATATCTGAGATATGATAAAGGACCGACTGCCATTTCTCCATTAATAATTGAGTACTTCCTTCACAGGATGAACATGCTGCCCACATGTGATTGATTATTGATTTCTGCCAGGGTACCAACTCCTTGTACAGGGATTGTCTGCATATTGCTGACAGTTTCGAACGCATGCTCTTGCAGTAGTGCCAGATGTCAAACTGATGATTAATATTTTTATATTTTTCACGCATTAATTTTCTTATGCTAACATGTCTGTCCGTTACAAGTATTTGTACAATCAGATTTTCATTCAAAATGTGATCCATGCAACGTGTGAATGCCCTTGCTTCCATTGCAACTGAGGAAGTAGTTTCACTTACTTGAATAGTGTTGCACTCAATGATTTTCTGAGTACTCTCCTCTAAAATTGAATAAGTGCAATACTTTGCACTGAAACCAGGGCTATCACATTGGCCGTCTCCGGCAAGGCATAGAACTTTGTCCTTCAAGCTCTCAATCATGAGACGTCTTTGCTGTGTGTAGTGATGACTGATTACTGGAAAAAGAAATTTCTTTTGATAGATATAATGAATGGATTCAGAAATGAATGCAATACCAAATATCTTGAAGAATTCTTGAACCTTAGTGAAATGTGAACCACTGAAGAGAACTGCTGAGCTTGCCAATAAATTTCCGCATGCACGGTTGCCAATCATGGGCTGGCTTCTCCACTGTTCACAACGATGATTATTTTCACAAATTGTATGAAAAACAAATAAAGTACCTGAAATTATCTTTTCTGATCGAATGACAGGTGCATCGCATGCTGGAAAAAGTTTACAGGTATGGAATTTCAATAATAGTTCATCCAGGCATTTTTCAAATACAATAAATTTCTTGTCTGTGACATATTCCTCAGTCGAGGGCTCTTCATCAAAAGATTGATCGCTATTGTCTGTATATTCATCTTCAGGAATGAAATCTGGATCATTTTTGTCCAATGGCGTCAATGTAGAATCTATGAGAGACGCTATTGATATAGTTGAAATTTCTGATAATGGAGTATCCTGTATTCCAGACAAAGTATCATCTTTGGATCTGGTTGGAGACATAAATTTATCCATTCCAGCATTATTCATAATTTTTTTGGGACCGTATTCAGTGATGTCATATGGCTTTTCAACCTCAATTTTGTTTGATATTTTGTCAATTGTATCCAATTGTTCTTGAGGAACAGTCCATGTCCATGCATTGCACTTTTTTATTAAATCCCAACTGGATGTTGAAACAGTTTTCGTATCAATTTGTATATCTGTTTGGATTCCTATGTTTTTTTTACCATGGTGTTTCAAAGTTCCAGTACCTTTGCTACACATTGGCACTTCGGATGTGTTTGTTTGACTATTATAATATTGTTTTTTCAAAGGCAAACTGTATTTGAATCCTTCCGTGTAGTCATGGTCCATGACCATTGTCTTTTCTTCTGCGCCACTTTGTTCATCAACATGTGATGCAATTCCACATTTTGATATTTCATAGTTTTTGTCACCATCATGAAGTATGCGAAGTGTTTTTGGTTTTTTGAAAATAGTTGGTTTGGCCATTAATTTTAATTTCCGACGCTTTACTTCACCGCTGTAAACCATTTCAGGCTCAAAATGGTCAGAACAAATCCTGAAAGTACATTTATCTTTCTTTTCAATTATTAGTGTAATGGCAGCTTCAATATCTTCAAATTCGTCTCCACTTGCTAAAAGCCATTCTTTTATTCTCTCAGGACTCCTTGGGAAACTAAAGAATGTGCAATTTGTTTTTGTTCCTTCATGACTGTTTCTGCAGCCCATGACAAGGCATCTTGCCATTTTTGATCTAATTAAAGATAAGAAGGTGGACTTTAGTTAATTTTATGATTTAATTAAAATTCTAAATACCAAACCCATAAAATATTAAATTGAATTTCAATTCCTAAAGTTCACTGTTGTCCGTGTAATTGAAAACGCACAATTTTCCACAAATAATGTAATTTTTTTGTGAATAACAGAATTTGCCACCAACACTTCAGGCCACCTAATTGGTCCGCTTGTCGTGTCCTTATTGGCCTTCGTAATTCCAATTTTTACTTTGCATTTCACGTAAGAAGACAATGTCTTAATTTCAGCACTAAGTATGGCTCCAGCGGGTGACTACAATACATCCATTAGAACCACAACATGGGTTTAAAAGAATATTTGTTACAATAACTGCTGCTGGATGTCCTTACGCTCTGCCTTTGTATTTCCAAAGTCAGATTTCCACGTCACCTTCCGGCGCCGGTATCATTACGCGGGGCGCAAGGGAGATGAAGAGGAAGCACTCAGGGGAGAGTGCTCCCTCGTGCACCGGCCAGCCTGACTGCCCGCCGGGTGACCGCTCCCCCAGGAGCCCAGCAGCACCACTGGACCCCAGGGAATCCCCTCAGCATTCCAAAAGGTAAGGAGGCTGTGGGGATTAAATTAAAAAAAAAATGTGTTAGTGTGTGTGTGTGTGTGTTAGTGTTACTGTGACTGTTACTGTGTGTGTTAGTGAGTGTGTTAGTGTTACTGTGAGTGTTAGTGTGTGTGTTAGTGTGAGTGTCTGAGTATGTCTGTTGAGTGTGTGTCTGCTAGTGAGTGTCAGTGAGTGTGTTACTGTGTGTGTCTGTTACGGAGTGTCAGTGAGTGTGTTACTGTGTGTGTCTGTTACTGAGTGTGTTTGTGTTACTGTGTTTGAGCCTGTTTGATGTCTGTTAGTGAGTGTGTGTTTGTCAGTGAGAGTGTATGTTTTGTAAGTGAGTGTGTCTCTGTCAGTAAATGTGTGTGTCTGTTAGCTAGTGTGTATGCATCTGTTTGTGAGAGTGTGTGTGTGTGTCTTCAGCACTTACCTTTCTCCAGCGCCGGACTCCCTTGGCGCTGGTGATCCCTCCGCCGCTCAGCTCCGAATGCGCATGCACGTCAAGAGCCGTGCGCGCATTCAAACCGCCCATAGGAAAGCATTACTCAATGCTTTCCTATGGACGTTCAGTGTCTTGGAATCGCGGAAGCTCCTCTAGCGGCTGTCAGTGAGACAGCCACTAGAGGCTGGATTAACCCTCAGTGAAACATAGCAGTTCCTCTGAAACTGCTATGCTTTCAACTGCAGGATTAAAACTAGAGGGACCTGACACCCAGACCACTTAATTGAGCTGATGTGATCTGAGTGTCTGTAGTGGTCCTTTAAGTGTGTTTGCATCTGCATGCACTGGTGTACATACCGTGGTTGCAGCCCTGCAACCCCTGCGACCAGGTGCCCGCCGCCATGTGTTGCAGCCCCGGCCTGCGCAGAGTAAGCATGCGGGGGGGGGCCCACAGATCAATTTTCGCGCCGGGGCCCCATTGGTCATGTGTACGCCACTGATTCCAGCACAGCTGTCTCACACGCACCACAGTGATAACATAGACAAAAGATAATGTATATACTGCTTACATCCCTACAATCTATGGTGAAATGTCAACCAACATAGACATAGGCACGATAACATGTAATCCCTAAAATATATGTTGTTGGTAAAATGACAAAACATCAATCTGATGCATTCCCTGCTCTGGTGCATACGTCTATGTTTGGTGACGTGGACCCGAACATAGACAAATGCACCAGAGAAAGGAATTTCCTTTACTCATCAATTAATGATCAATTTGTTATAAGACCAGGTCATAGAAAGTGAACTCTGTTGAGTAGTGTGGAGTGTCTATTTTATATATGTGTGATGTATTCTAAAAGAAGGAAATCATTTCAATATATATTATACATATATAATGCATTTAAATGATTTAATTCTAAGTGTACTTATGCTGAAATCATAGATGCAATATATATGCATGATATATTCTAAATTTAATTAAATTAAATTAATAGGATCAAAAACACTGAGCTGACCCGCTGCATCCACATTCTCCGCCTCTGCAGGCAGGTAAATTATAGCAGAGTAGGCACTGTTGGGTAAGCAGGTGCCTACTCTGCTATAACAGCAGCATGTACTTGTGGCTTGTCAGTACACAAAGACGGTCCTTGTGTGACGCAACTTTGACATGCTTGTCCTCGTGTGTCTTCTATTCACAAATATATTGTTTGATGGTCTGAAATGATATGGTCCAACTTTGGAAATGTCCCAAATGGGACACGGGTGCATGATGACTAACAGTGTGAAATCAAAATAAGGAACAGTGGAATGTGCATACTCCAAATAATATTTTTTAGCACCCTGACACCCCAACACACCTATACATGTATGTTATCCTTGTGCTCAGGTGATGATGCAGAACACATAGGGCTGTTTTTGGGCAGTAACCCTAAAACTTCTACGTACATTGATACTTTGAAAAGCTATGTGACTTATATGATCACCAATTTTTATTTATATGGTTTAATTTGATGTAGATTGTTGGTATAATGCCTGCATGAAATTATTCATTATAACACATGGTTCAGATCTTCAGTTGTCATTATGTTTAACATATATACTTGTGAAGCTGTTGTTTTGGGTTGATGACAGATGTCGGTGTTACAATGTGACTTTTTATACTTTTCATATATTTATTTTTGGACATATAAAAGTGCTACATGTGCTTATAGCCCTGTAATCTTCCACATGAGGTAAGGAAATACTACTATTGTGCATTTATAAATTGTGGAAACAATTCTAAAAAGTCTTGGCACTTGTGTTTGTGGCAAGTTTATAGTTTTGTAACAGATTTTGTTGTTGATAGTTAGTCAATGTAATTTCTTTTTACATTACTGCATCATATGTGTAAATTATTTTAATTATAAGTTAGGTGAAATCATGGGAAAATATCTATCTTTATAAATTACTTATGAGGGCGAGAAATAAAGTATATGATATGTGTGACTACAGTCAATGAGTGAGAAGGAAATTACATCAAAATAATCAAAAAAACTAGATTAGAAAATAGCCCTGGTCACAATGTTAGGGTAATAGGAAAACGGCCTGATCAAAAAGGGGTTGCAAAGTGTGTGAGTCGCTGACTGTGATTGAATATGTATTTTCATTGTGACTGTGTGTCTGTAAATGAGGGTGAATATGTTTTTTTCTTTGATTGTGTTTATGTATGCGTGTGTCAGTGTGCGTATCCGTGACAGTCAATGTTAGTGTGTGTCTGGAGGTGAATGTTTGTGTCTGCCAGCGAGTGTATGTATGCATGTCAGTGAATATGCATGTGTGTCTACATTGAGTGTATATGTGTGTCTGTCATTGAATGTGAGTGTATATGTAAATGTGAGTGAATTAGTGTGCATGCATTGAGATGTGTTCTCAATCTATCTGTGTGGGAATGTATGTATGTGCAAGCATCATTGAGAGCGTGTGTGTTTCACAATGGCACAATTTGAATGTTTTTTTTGTGTGGGGTTGAGTTGAAGGGTTTGGGCATGCCTCGGGCAGCTGAAAAACATAAGACACATAGTGTTCAGAATCTAATGTTGTTTTTCAAAAACTATATTGTAAGTTCAAAGCATATCTATGTAAATTACAAAAAATAAATCTTTATATTTTTACCTACCGTGGTTCAAAGCACACGTATCAAATATGAAAAGTCGGACACAGGAGAAAGATACACTGTGAAAGAAATAAATAAAAATTAGATCTGTTCTGAATAGTAGATATTCCAAATGTATATATTAATTAAAGGCATGCCACATTTAAAATTATTATTAATAATTAGCTTTTCCAAAAACGACTAAGGAAAAAATTGATTTTGCATTACCAAAGTTTTATTTCTAGATTTCTTATTTATTTCTTGTGAAATATAAGTCAAATATTTTACACATGAAGGGTGCCTTGGTCAACACAGATACACAATCTCAATATTCAAGGAACAATTGAAGTGCACAGGAAATATACCAGCATATCACTGTTGAGTTAATTACCCATGAGGTAATGCTGGTGTGGCCCGCACGGTTTCACGGGTCCACTGGAGCACATAAGTGATCCTCGTCCAGGAGTCCACACTGGATGCTTATTGAGGTTGCTAAGTTTACCTATTCTGAGTGCCAGAGGGAGGGTGTTTATCAATATGGATACATTGTTAATGTTGAAATATCTTGCAATGGTATTTGTTAACAATGTTAATATTATTTCTGCTCTAACACAGGAGAATTATTAAGGAATATTAAAAATATTAACACATAGCCAGTAGTGACAGTTGTCCTGGAAAAGGCTGCGCTGGACTTCTGAGATTCCTGGGCAGCAGTTTTCAAGCACTGAGAAACAGAGTGGCTGATACTTCAAATCCAGCTATGGATTTGTTGCAGCAGTGACATTTTTGGACAATACCTAAGGGCACGCACAGGAGAGGAGCCAGCGGTAGCCTGCTGCACAAGACACCGGCAAGCTATGCTCCTGAGCACCCTTGAGCACTGGAGGTTGGGGGGGGGGGGGGGGGGGGGGAGAGCATGCACAACTACAGAAACGAGAAAAAACATAAATGAATATCAAAATATCAGAACCACAAGAAACAAATTCAATTTTTTGATAGTTAGGACTTTAAAATAAATTTGATGTTAGTAATGCACTCACCAAATATGGAGTATTGAAGAATTTTGCAATCTTCTGATCAATCTTCTGAAAAACAATACATAAATAAGTATTCAGTTTTTATATTGTATAAACTAACAGAGCATGACTTAAGATATATTTAATTAAATATTATATGACCATTCAATACATGACAGTAAACAAAGGTTTTATGTCAGTAAACATACATAATAATAGTTATTTTTTAAATACGCTATAAACATTTGAAAAATTAAATACATTAATCTACATTATCATAATAAATTTGAATGTACAATACATAAGAATAATGATGTTAATTATTAAGAATAACTGCAATAAATTTACTAAATAATATTATTAATATTATTAAGAAAATAATGGATTTATTGTGAAATCAGAGCAATAATATAATAATTACATTTTAAAACTATTTAATGGAAGTTAATTATGATAATAAAAATGGACTTACTGTAAAATAATGCTTGAGATAGGTCCTCTCCAGGTGACAAACGAATCAGTGACCCCAGAAGAACTTCTTCATTCAAATCTTCGTTTCTTCAGCCACAAATGGCCTCCGAGGAGTCTGTGTAAGCTGTGAACGCGCTCTAGCGCGTTCACAACTCTCAGCTGTCTAATGCAGGCGCGCTCACGTCGGAGCTCCCTGCATTAGACCCACGTGATGTGCGACGTCCTCAAACAGTGCGTGGGGGCGTCGCACGTCGTAACTCACCTTTCCTCTCCTATAGTTGCGGAAGCACCATCTAGCGGCTAGAGAAGAGAAGGCAGCTGGAGGTGGGAATTTCAATTTAATCAAAACACTGCGGTTTAGCAAAAACCACAGTGTTTTGACAAACTTGGTTAAGGGTAGAGGGTCAAGGCACCCAGACCACTCAAATGAGATGAAGTGGTCTGGGTGCCTAGAGTGTCCCTTTAAGGGAGATATTCATGATAGGCAATACACTTTCGCTACAATCTACGTCCCGAACAACAATCAAGCCCAATACATACGCAAAACCCTCCTTAAGCTCTCCTCCTTTACAGAAGGAACCCTGATTCTAGGCGGCGACTTTAACGTACCACTACACCCTCTTGCCGACTCGTCTACAGGACACAGCTGCATCACCCAAGGTGCCCTCCGCAACATACTGAATCCTTACGGAACCTTCGGCTAGTGGATTGCTGGCGCGCACTGCATCCCGATGACAGGGAATACACACACTACTCTACGATCCTCAAACGCTACTCGAGAATAGACTATATATTCATGCAACAAGAACAGTTGACGACAATTCAAACAGCGGAGATAGGTGCTGCACAATGGTCAGACCATGGCCCCGTCATTCCCCGAGGATGCGCCCGACCTCATGGGCATGGAGGCTCCAAGATTCGCTACTGCTAGACCCGACAATCAGGGAACAGGTGTCCGAGGAACTCAACACATATTTTACGCTCAACACGACGGAGGACCAACTCGCGGCCACGATCTGGGAGGCGCATAAAAGCGTTATCCGGGGCACACTAATGCACCTGGCCTCCAAAAAGAGAAGGGAATCACAGCGACACATGACCGACCTTGTGGACCGCATATCTACACTCAAGACACAACATAAGAGATCACACCTCGAGTCGACATACGCGGAATTACTGGAAGCTCGGAGACAGCTACAGACACACATGACGACCCGTCACTATCGTTCATTGCAACGCTCGAAGGCATTCTTTTACCAACATGCTAACAAAGGAGGGAGGCTATTGGCCAGGATGCTTAAAGGTCCACAGGGACTAGCCCAGGTCCACAGTATACGGCAGGCTGATGGTACAACTACACAATTCCCGGATAAGATCGCCTCGGAATTTCGGACGTTCTACTCCTCACTGTATAACATCCCGCAACCGACACAGCCACATGAGATAGCGGATAGAAACGAAAAAATGCGGCACTATATTGCAACCTATGTGGGGTCGAGATTGCAACGAGGGGACTTGGAGATACCGATTACAGAGGCGGAAGTAGCAGGAGCGATCAAAGCAGCTAAAACAGGTCGAGCACCAGGTCCGGACGGCTTCACCCTAGACTATTATAAGAAATTCCAACACATCTTGATCCCAAAACTCGCTAATGCATTCAACGCTCTCATCGGAGACACTCAATTCCACCAGGAATCACTGGCAGCTACCATCACGGTTCTCCCGAAGCCGGGGAAGGATCCCGAACTCTGCAGCAGCTATAGACCGATCTCCCTACTCAATGTAGATATAAAACTGCTGACCAAGATACTGTCCACCAGGATCGGAGGCCTACTGCCGACATTGATCCACCCAGACCAGACAGGCTTCATACCCGGACGTGAGGCCAGAGATAGCACTCTCAGGGTCCAATCCATCCAACATCTGGCGAGACGGTCCAATGATAACCTCCTATTGCTCTCCACGGATGCTGAGAAAGCATTCGACCGGGTAAACTGGTCGTTCCTTACAGCTACGCTACGAGAGATGGGCTTTGGGGAGAACATACTGAAGTGGATAGTAGCGCTATATCATTGCCCAAGCGCCAAAGTAAGAGTGAACGGAGCACTCACCGAACCCTTTCAGATCCGGAACGGAACACGTCAGGGATGCCCGCTCTCTCCCATGCTCTTCGCCCTCACCCTTGAACCGTTCCTGGAAGCTGTGCGCAGATCGGATGAGATCCTAGGATTTCCCAACAAGGACGTTACCCACAAAGTGGCTGCGTATGCGGACGATCATTTATTCATTATCAACAATCCCGAGACCACCCTACCTCGCTTGATGTCGGCATTTGAGTCCTACGGGGAGATATCGGGATTTAAACTGAATATACCTAAATGCAAGGCACTTTACATTTCGGTGGCAAATTCCCGGTCAGATGGTGCCCGAACCACATGCAATACCTGGGCATCGCCCTTAATAGGGATCTGGGAGACATGTACCGGACGAACTTCCTACCCTTGCTACAAAGAATAAGCCGGGATTTACAGACGTGGTCGTACCCATATATTTCGTGGTTCGGCCGCATAGCTATCCTGAAAATGAATGTATTGCCCCGGATCCTATACCTCTTCCAAACGATACCTCTGGCCCTACCGACGGCGTACTTTCAATCGCTCCGGACCGCTATGATACGATTTGTGTGGAGCGGAGGACAGGCGAGACTCAGACAGGAGATCCTATGCCTGCCACGAGCGTGGGGTGGAACAGCTCTCCCGGACCTTCGCAAATACCATCATGCTACAGTGCTACAACGGGTTTTGGAATGGCATGGTCATCCAGTACACAAACAACTGGATAAGAACCACATGGGGTCGTCACTTCTCACTACGGTATGGAACTCGAAGAGACCTCCGACGTCGCCCCATGACTGCTCCTCCACAGTGGTACAAACACTAAAAACATGGGACAATATCAGAAGACTACCGCAACTGTCTCCGACGCCGAGCCCGCTGATACAGCTGTCATATAACCCACACATAGGAGGTGGACTACCACCGACATCCTGGAATATCCTGGGAGGGGAAGACTCCCTCTCCATCCATAAATTGCTGAATAACACAGGCATAATACCATTACGGGAATTGATAGACAACGACCAACCGTCCGCAATGCAAATCTTCCGCTACACACAAATAACACACTTTTACCAAACCTTGCCACACAGAGAATCCCTACATAGAGACCTGACGTGGTTTGAGACACTCTGTGACGAAGGACCAACTTAGCCAAATCCACGTCCCTCATTTACCAGCATCTCCTTACAGGCCATCTGGAGAACGCGGACACCTTTCGCCGACGCTGGGAACGCATCCTGGGTACATCATTCACCGCGACTCAATGGGAAAAGATCCTGGTCCTACACCACAAATGCTCCTCTAGCTCCGGCTATCAGGAAACCAATTATAAGCTCCTATCGTTCTGGTAAAGAACGCCCGACAGCCTACACAGGATCTTTCCGGCGGTTCCCGACACATGCTGGAGATGCGGGGAGGGACGCGGAACGATCCTGCATATCTGGTGGGAATGCCCACGCATCACGCCATTCTGGGACGAGATCAAACGGTGAACGGAGGAAATACTGGGGTTGGACGGTAGATTCGATAGAGAGGCGGCCCTACTACACTCGACACCATTGGGGTGTATAGAAAATCTATACTCCGACATCTGTTGAACGCCGCCAAGGCTTTGATCCCATTACACTGGAAGCAAGATGTAACCCCGGCGATTGGTCTATGGATGGAAAGGGTGGAGGAGATATACAGGGCGGAATCGATCCACGCTTCATTGATAGGTATGGAGGAGAAACATGTCGAGAGGTGGCGGCCGTGGCTGTCTTATGTGGCGGGGCGGGGTGGGGAGAACGGACGGGGGCGTGGCCCATGAGGGGTGCCCCTCTACACCTCCCTCCTCATCCATCTGCGCCCCTGGGCGAGTGGCACTTCATTAACATGGAACACCTCGGTTCCGATCTACAATGGGCACGACGAGGGTGCTCCTCTAGATCCCCCACCCCCCCCTTTTTTTTTTCTCCTTCTTCTCTCTCTTCTATATCCCCTTCTGTTATTGTGCTCTCCTTTCTACACCACTGGCTCTCTTTCCCTGACCCCACGCAATAACCTGTCCCCATTGCCCGTACACACTAGTTTCCACAACAGTCTACTAGGAGGGTATGGTGGGCTGGGGCCTCAGGTGCTAGGCGGATGCTCCGCTAAATCGTCGCTGCCCTGTACTATAGACTGAACCTACAGACTTTACCACCCGCACGACAAAACAGGGCCCACGCGAGGCAATGGGACCCAATAGAAACCCACTATTCTTCAATAATATATAGGACGACGAGTCCCCTCTCAGATTTATATCTTCAGGTCAGCCTTACCACAGATGTTATAATAGCCCCTATCCGCTTCAAAGATACTCCTTGGCTGTACACGGCCATTATGATGACTGGCGTATCTTGACCATACACTACACAGTCACTACCTGGCTCACACAGAGTTGATAAACCTACCCCTTCGCAACCGATTATACGATACAGGTGTTTGCATATTTACTACATGTACTGTAACAAAGTTAACAATGTTGCTACTGTACTACCTTCTGATTGTTAATATTGTTTTGGTGTTCATTTCTTTATATTTATATAGCTGCTCCCGCTGTTGCGAGACCTGCGTGTCTCCTATTTTTCTATCCTATCGCATTGTTATACATTTCCGTTGACACAAATAAAAGCCGTTTGAACACCAGAAAAACGCAAAAAAAAACACGGAACACTAACTTTGGCTAGCATTTGTGCCAAAATGGCTACTACAAAAGACTGCCCATACCCAATTTTGAATACCCTGGGATGTCTACTTTTTCAAATGGGATGCCATTAAGGGGTAATTTTCATTTCTTGGCTGCAATACGGTCTCAAAGGCAGCCTAGACACAGCAAACTAATCTGAAAAATTCCATTGTGAAAAAGCATAAATGGATAAGCCTTATATATGACCCTGTAACTTTTGAAAACCCCATAAAACCTATACATGGGGGGTACCGTGGCGCTCGTGAGCCATCACTGAATAGAACTGGTAGTGTTTCAGGGCAGTAACGTATATACTGATGTTAATATTATCAGTAAAAGTACAGTTTTTATGTGAAAAACGCAAAAAAAAACACGGAACACTAACTTTGGCTAGCATTTGTGCCCAAATGGCTACTACAAAAGACTGGCCATACCCAATTTTGAATACCCTGGGATGTCTACTTTTTCAAATGGGATGCCATTAAGGGGTAATTTTCATTTCTTGGCTGCCATACGGTCTCAAAGGCAGCCTAGTCACAGCAAACTAATCTGACAAATTCCATTGTGAAAAAGCATAAATGGATAAGCCATATAAATGACCCTGTAACTTTTGAAAACCCCATAAAACCTATACATGGGGGGTATCGTGGCGCTCGTGAGCCATCACTGAATAGAACTGGGAGTGTTTCAGGGCAGTAAAGTATATACTGATGTTAATATTATCAGTAAAAGTACAGTTTTTATGTGAAAAACGCAAAAAAAAAAACACGGAACACTAACTTTGGCTAGCATTTGTGCCCAAGTGGCTACTACAAAAGACTGTCCATACCCCATTTTGAATACCATACGGTCTCAAAGGCAGCCTAGACACAGTAAACTAATCTGACAAATTCCATTGTGAAAAACATAAATGGATAAGCCGTATATATGAATCTGTAACTTAAAAAAAAAAACATAAAACCTATACATGGGGGGTACCGTGGCGCTCGTGAGACATCACTGAACATTACTGGGAGTGTTTCAGGGCAGTAAACTATATACTGATTATCAGTAAAAGTACAGTTTTTATGTGAAAAATGAAAAAAACAAAAAACTAACACTAACTTTGGCTAGCATTTGTGCCCAAGTGGCTACTACAAAAGATTGGCCATACCCCATTTTGAATACCTTGGGATGTCTACTTTTTCAAATGGTATGCCATTAAGGGGTAATTTTCATTTCTTGGCTTCCATACGGTCTCAAAGGCAGCCTAGACACAGCAAACCAATATGACAAATTTCATTGTGAAAAAGCATATACGGATAAGCCGTAAATATGACCCTGTAACTTTCAAAAAACCCATAAAACCTATACATGGGGGTACCGTGGCGCTTGTGAGACATCACTGAATAGAACTAGGAGTGTTTCAGGGCAGTTAACTATACACTGACAATAATATTATCAGTAAAAGTACAGTTTCTATTTGAAAAATGAAAAAAAAAACGAACACTAACTTTGGCTAGCGTTTTTGCCCAAGTGGCTACTACAAAAGACTGGGCATACCCCATTTTGAATACCCTGTGATGTTTACTTTTTCAAATGGTATGCCATGATGGGGTAACTTACATTTCTTGGCTGCCATACGGTCTCAAAGGCAACCTAGGCCCAGCAAACCAATCTGTGAAATTTCTATGTAAAAAATAAATAAATAGACAAGACGTATATTTTACCCTGTAACTTTCCAAAACATCATAAAACCTATACATGGGGGTTACTGTTTTACTCATGCGACATTTCTGAATACAAATATGTATGTTTTATTGCAGTAAAACCAAACAGTATTGTGACATTAACAGTTAAATTGACATGCAGAAATTGAAAAATATCAAAATTTCTTAATTTTTCAAACTTTTTTAGATTTTATTCATATAAAATGGAGTTCTATATATGAATGTTTGATATGGAATGAAAGCCCTGTTTCCCCTGAACAAACCGATATATAATAAGTGTGGGTGCACTTAGTATGAAAGAGGTAAATTATAGTTGAACAGACATAGAGCCAAATTCTGTGGTTTGTTTACGTTTTGTTTTGATCACAACTTGTACAATTGGCTCCGTCCTTAACCCCTTAACCCCTTAACGCCGTTATGGCGTTCTATGCCGTCGCGGCTTTAAAGGGCTTTAAAGCCGTTGCGGCGGCATAGAACGCCGTAACGGCTGAAGCCCCCAGGAGGTAAGCTATACTTACCTCCGCCGCGATCCTCTTCTGGGGGTCTGCCTGAGAGCCCAGGCAGCCCCCCTCCGGCAAATGAGGCCCCCGGGGGCCATGTGATCGCTCTCAAAGAGCGATCACATGGCCCCCTATAGCTGGCTATGGATCTGCCAGCAGGGGGACTGTCTAAAATATTAGAGAGTCCCCCTGCTGGTAGGTAGTGTAAAAAAAAAATTAAATACACATGTTAAAATAAAATACAAGTATTTATATATATATATAATATATGTATATATATTATATATATAATATATATACATATTATATATATGTAACGTCATACGTAATGTATTTTAATATTAATATTAGTATATATATTAGTATTAAAATACACTTAGAATGACGTTACATATATAATATGTATATATATATTATATATATAATAGATCTACATATATATATTATATATATATATACGTATAATTACAATAATAAATAAATAAAATAATAAAATAAATAAATAAAATATTGAAACAAAATTTAAAATAAATTATATATTCATATGTAATTTCATTCTAACTGTATTTTGTTATTAATATATATATATTGGAAACAGAATACACTTAGAATGACATTCTATATATATCTATCTATATATAAAATACAAATAACCGCAAATATATATAGATAGATAAATACATATAATTACATGAAAGATTACATTAGTATACACGTAGAATTTAAATACCTATAAATGCATATATATTAAAATTCTACGTGTATATTTAAGTAATTTTTTAACATAATTATGTCATTTAATTAATTAAAATTTGATTGACATGCCTGACAACACAGGGAGAAAGTGCAGAGAATTTAATTCGCAAGCACTATATTTGACCCTGTAACTCTCCAAGACACCATAAAACCTGTATATAGGGGGTACTGTTTTACTCGGGAGACTTCGCTGAACTCAAATATTAGTGTTTAAAACTGGTAAATTGTATTACAACGATGATATTTTAAGTAAAAGTGAATTTTTTTGCATTTTTTACAAACAAACGGCACTTTTATGGACTATATTATTGTTGTAATATGTTTTACTGTTTTAAAACACTAATATTTGTGTTTAGTGAAATCTCCCGAGAATAACAGTACCCCCCATGTACAGGTTTTATGGTTTTTTGGAAAGTTAGAGAGTCACATATAAGGCTCGCATTTCATTTTTTTGACATTGAAATTTGCCAGATTAGTTATGTTGCCTTTGAGACCGTATGGTAGCCCAGGAATAAGAATTACCCCCATGATGGCATACCATTTGCAAAAGTAGACAACCCAAGGTATTGCAAATGGGGTATGTCCAGTAATTTTTAGTAGCCACTTAGTCACAAACACTGGCCAAATATTAGTTTTTTGCTTTTTTCACACAAAAACAAATATGAACGCTAACTTTGGCCAGTGTTTGTGACTAAGTGGCTACTAAAAAAGACTAAACATACCCCACGTTCAATACCTTGGGTTGTCTACTTTTTCAAATGGTATGCCATTATGGGGGTAATTCTCATTCCTGGGCTACCACACCGTCTCAAAGGTAACATTACTAATCTGGCAAATTTCAATTTGAAAATGGAACGTTCTATATTTGACCCTGTAACTTTCCAAAACACCATAAAACCTGTTAATGGGGGCTACTGTTGTACTCGTGAGACATCGCTGATTACAAATATGTGCATTTTGTTGCAGTAAAACCTAACAGTATTATGACATTTACAGCTAAAATGTGAGGCGGAACTACGAAAAAAATTCTAATTTCTTACAGTTTTTTTTATTTTATTCATAATAAATTGTTTCATATATAAATATTTTATATGAAATGAAAGCCCTGTTTCTCCTGAACAAAATGATATATAATAAGTGTGGGTGCATTTAATATGAAAGAGGTGAATTACGGTTGAACAGACATATAGCGCAAATTCCAGTTTTTGTTTTGATCAGAACGTGCACTATTGACTCCGTCCTGAAGGGGTTAAGGACGGAGCCAAATGTACAAGTTGTGATCAAAACAAAACGTAAACAAACCACAGAATTTGGCTCTATGTCTGTTCAACTATAATTTACCTCTTTCATACTAAGTGCACCCACACTTATTATATATCGGTTTGTTCAGGGGAAACAGGGCTTTCATTCCATATCAAACATTCATATATAGAACTCCATTTTCTATGAATAAAATCTAAAAAAGTTTGTAAAATTAAGAAATTTTGATATTTTTCAATTTCTGCATGTCAATTTAACTGTTAATGTCACAATACTGTTTGGTTTTACTGCAATAAAATATACATATTTGTATTCAGAAATGTCTCATGAGTAAAACAGTAACCCCCATGTATAGGTTTTATGGTGTTTTGGAAAGTTACAGGGTCAAATATACGTCTTGTCTATTTATTTATTTTTTACATAGAAATTTCACAGATTGGTTTGCTGGGCCTAGGTTGTCTTTGAGACCGTATGGCAGCCAGGAAATGTAAGTTACCCCATCATGGCATACCATTTGAAAAAGTAGACATCCCAGGGTATTCAAAATGGGGTATGCCCAGTCTTTTGTAGTAGCCACTTGGGCAAAAACGCTAGCCAAAGTTAGTGTTCGTTTTTTTTTTTCCATTTTTCAAATAAAAACTGTACTTTTACTGATAATATTATTGTCAGTGTATAGTTAACTGCCCTGAAACACTCCTAGTTCTATTCAGTGATGTCTCACAAGCGCCACGGTACCCCCCATGTATAGGTTTTATGGGGTTTTTCAAAGTTAAAGGGTCATATTTACGGCTTATCCATAAATGCTTTTTCACAATGAAATTTGTCATATTGGTTTGCTGTGTCTAGGCTGCCTTTGAGACCGTATTTGAAGCCAAGAAATGAAAATGACCCCTTAATGGCATACCATTTGAAAAAGTAGACATCCTAAGGTATTCAAAATGGGGTATGGACAGTCTTTTGTAGTAGCCACTTGGGCACAAATGCTAGCCAAAGTTAGTGTTCCGTGTTTTTTTTTTGCGTTTTTCACATAAAAACTGTACTTTTACTGATAATATTAACATCAGTATATAGTTTACTGCCCTGAAACAGTCCCAGTTCTGTTCAGTGATGTCTCACGAGCGCCACGGTACCCCCCATGTATAGGTTTTATGGTTTTTTTTTTAAGTTACAGGGTCATATATACGGCTTATCCATTTATGCTTTTTCACAATGGAATTTATCAGATTAGTTTGCTGTGTCTAGGCTGCCTTTGAGACCGTATGGCAGCCAAGAAATGAAAATTACCCCTTAATGGCATACCATTTGAAAAAGTAGACATCCCAAGGTATTCAAAATGGGGTATGGCCAGTCTTTTGTAGTAGCCACTTGGGCACAAAGGCTAGCCAAAGTTAGTGTTCCGTGTTTTTTTTTGCGTTTTTCACATAAAAACTGTACTTTTACTGATAATATTAACATCAGTATATAGTTTACTGCCCTGAAACACTCCCAGTTCTGTTCAGTGATGTCTCACGAGCAGCACGGTACCCCCCATGTATAGGTTTTATGGGGTTTTCAAAAGTTACAGGGTCATATATAAGGCTTATCCATTTATGCTTTTTCACAATGGAATTTGTCAGATTAGTTTGCTGTGTCTACGCTGCCTTTGAGACCGTATGGCAGCCAAGAAATGAAAATTACCCCTTAATGGCATACCATTTGAAAAAGTAGACATCCCAAGGTATTCAAAATGGGGTATGGTCAATCGTTTGTAGTAGCCACTTGGGCACAAATGCTAGCCAAAGTTAATGTTAGGTTGGTTTTTTTCCATTTTTCACATAAAAACTGTATTTTACTGATAATATTAACATCAGTGTATAGTTTACTGCCCTGAAACACTCCTAGTTCTGTTCAGTGATGTCTGACGAGCGCCACGGTACCCCCCATGTATAGGTTTTATGGGGGTTTCAAAAGTTACAGGGTCATATATAAGGCTTATCCATTTATGCTTTTTCACAATGGAATTTGTCAGATTAGTTTGCTGTGTCTAGGCTGCCTTTGAGACCGTATGGCAGCCAAGAAATCAAAATTACCCCTTAATGGCATACCATTTGAAAAAGTAGACATCCTAAGGTATTCAAAATGGGGTATGGCCAGTCTTTTGTAGTAGCCACTTGGGCACAAAGGCTAGCCAAAGTTAGTGTTCCGTGTTTTTTTTTGCGTTTTTCACATAAAAACTGTACTTTTACTGATAATATTAACATCAGTATATAGTTTACTGCCCTGAAACACTCCCAGTTCTGTTCAGTGATGTCTGACGAGCGCCACGGTACCCCCCATGTATAGGTTTTATGGGGGTTTCAAAAGTTACAGGGTCATATATAAGGCATATCCATTTATGCTTTTTCACAATGGAATTTGTCAGATTAGTTTGCTGTGTCTAGGCTGCCTTTGAGACCGTATGGCAGCCAAGAAATCAAAATTACCCCTTAATGGCATACCATTTGAAAAAGTAGACATCCCAAGGTATTCAAAATGGGGTATGGCCAGTCTTTTGTAGTAGCCACTTGGGCACAAAGGCTAGCCAAATTTAGTGTTCCGTAGTTTTTTTTGTGTTTTTCACATAAAAACTGTACTTTTACTGATAATATTAACATCAGTATATAGTTTACTGCCCTGAAACACTCCCAGTTCTGTTCAGTGATGTCTGACAAAAGCCACGGTACCCCCCATGTATAGGTTTTATGGGGGTTTCAAAAGTTACAGGGTCATATATAAGGCTTATCCATTTATGCTTTTTCACAATGGAATTTGTCAGATTAGTTTGCTGTGTCTAGGCTGCCTTTGAGACCGTATGGCAGCCAAGAAATGAAAATTACCCCTTAATGGCATACCATTTGAAAAAGTAGACATCCCAAGGTATTCAAAATGGGGTATGGTCAATCGTTTGTAGTAGCCACTTGGGCACAAATGCTAGCCAAAGTTAATGTTAGGTTTTTTTTTTTCCATTTTCCACATAAAAACTGTACTTTTACTGATAATATTAACAACAGTATATAGTTTACTGCCCTGAAACACTCCCAGATCTGTTCAGTGATGTCTGACGAGCGCCACGGTACCCCCCATGTATAGGTTTTATGGGGTTTTCAAAAGTTACAGGGTCATATATAAGGCTTATCCATTTATGCTTTTTCACAATGGAATTTGTCAGATTAGTTTGCTGTGTCTAGGCTGCCTTTGAGACCGTATGGCAGCCAAGAAATGAAAATTACCCCTTAATGGCATACCATTTGAAAAAGTAGACATCCCAAGGTATTCAAAATGGGGTATGGTCAATCGTTTGTAGTAGCCACTTGGGCACAAATGCTAGCCAAAGTTAATGTTAGTTTTTTTTTTTTCCATTTTCCACATAAAAACTGTACTTTTACTGATAATATTAACAACAGTATATAGTTTACTGCCCTGAAACACTCCCAGATCTGTTCAGTGATGTCTGACGAGCGCTACGGTACCCCCCATGTATAGGTTTTATGGGGTTTTCAAAAGTTACAGGGTCATATATAAGGCTTATCCATTTATGCTTTTTCACAATGGAATTTGTCAGATTAGTTTGCTGTGTCTAGGCTGCCTTTGAGACCGTATGGCAGCCAAGAAATGAAAATTACCCCTTAATGGCATACCATTTGAAAAAGTAGACATCCCAAGGTATTCAAAATGGGGTATGGTCAATCGTTTGTAGTAGCCACTTGGGCACAAATGCTAGCCAAAGTTAATGTTAGGTTTTTTTTTTTCCATTTTCCACATAAAAACTGTACTTTTACTGATAATATTAACAACAGTATATAGTTTACTGCCCTGAAACACTCCCAGATCTGTTCAGTGATGTCTGACGAGCGCCACGGTACCCCCCATGTATAGGTTTTATGGGGTTTTCAAAAGTTACAGGGTCATATATAAGGCTTATCCATTTATGCTTTTTCACAATGGAATTTGTCAGATTAGTTTGCTGTGTCTAGGCTGCCTTTGAGACCGTATGGCAGCCAAGAAATCAAAATTACCCCTTAATGGCATACCATTTTAAAAAGTAGACATCCCAGGGTATTCAAAATTGGGTATGGCCAGTCTTTTGTAGTAGCCATTTGGGCACAAATGCTAGCCAAATTTAGTGTTCCATGTTTTTTTTTTGCGTTTTTCACATAAAAACTGTACTTTTACTGAGAATATTATTGTCAGTATATAGTTTACTTCCCTGAAACACTCCTAGTTCTGTTCAGTGATGTCTCACGAGCGCTATGGTACCCCCCATGTATAGGTTTTATGGGGTTTTGGAAAGTTACAGGGACACATATATTAGATGTCCATTTCAAAGTTGGAAATTTTACAAGGTTAATTCCTGGGCCTATTTCGCCTTTGAGAGAGCATGGCAGCCTGGGTAATAACATTTCCACTATTATGGCATACCATTTTCAAAAGTAGGCAACCCAGAGTATTTCAAATGGTGCATTTTAAGATGTTTGATCTAACCACTTTATCAGAAATGAAGGCCCCACATAGCGGTAATAGTTTTATTTGTGCTTTTTTCCACACATGAACTCACTTTTCACAGGACATTTCTTATTCCTGGTATGAGTTATTGCAACAAAGCCTCACAATTTTTTTTTAACAACTTCTCCTGAATATAACGGTACCCCCATGTACCAGATTTTCTGTTTTTTGGGGGAAGTCACAGGGACACATATATTAGATGTCCATTTCAAAGTTGGAAATTTTACAAGGTTAATTCCTGGGCCTATTTCGCCTTTGAGAGAGCATGGCAGCCTGGGTAATAACATTTCCACTATTATGGCATACCATTTTCAAAAGTAGGCAACCCAGAGTACAACAAATGGCAGACCTTGAGATGTTTGGTTTAGCCATTTTAACAGAAATGATGGGCCCATGTAGCAATTTCTACTTTTATTTTTTTCTTTTTAATCACATAAATTGCATTTTCAATAGAAATGTCATAATCCTGGTATTAGTTAGTGCACTAAAACCTCAGTATTTTGATTTAACACTGTCTTCTGAATATAACGGTACCCCCACGTATCATTATTTCAGATTCTTTCCGATAAGTACAGAGCGAAATATATTAGATGTCCTTTTAGCTTGTAAGTTTGACAAAGTTATTTGCTGGGCCTATGTGGCTATTTAGAGAGCATGGCAGCCTGGGTAATACCATTTCCACCGTTATGGCATACCATTTTCAAAAGTAGGCAACCCAGAGTACAACAAATGGCAGACCTTGAGATGTTTGGTTTAGCCATTTTAACAGAAATGATGGGCCCATGTAGCAATTTCTACTTTTATTTTTGTCTTTTTAATCACATAAATTGCATTTTCACTAGAAATGTCATAATCCTGGTATTAGTTAGTGCACTAAAACCTCAGTATTTTGATTTAACACTGTCTTCTGAATATAACGGTACCCCCACGTATCATTATTTCAGATTCTTTCCGATAAGTACAGAGCGAAATATATTAGATGTCCTTTTAGCTTGTAAGTTTGACAAAGTTATTTGCTGGGCCTATGTGGCTATTTAGAGAGCATGGCAGCCTGGGTAATAACATTTCCACCGTTATGGCATACCATTTTTCAAAAGTAGGCAACCCAGAGTACAACAAATGGCAGACCTTGAGATGTTTGGTTTAGCCATTTTAACAGAAATGATGGGCCCATGTAGCAATTTCTACTTTTATTTTTGTCTTTTTAATCACATAAATTGCATTTTCACTAGAAATGTCATAATCCTGGTATTAGTTAGTGCACTAAAACCTCAGTATTTTGATTTAACACTGTCTTCTGAATATAACGGTACCTACATGTACAATGTTTCCAGGTTTTTAGTATATCACAGGAATAGTACAGTACACATACACTTTGATCTGAAGGCAGAGAGAGGCAGATAGATATTTGACTCAGATACTGTAGCATTAACCCTGTGATTAGTTTTTTGCTTTTTTTTTTTTTTTTGAGAAGGCACATTTCAAGTACTACAAATGTAGTATTTTGAGTTGTTTGGTGTAGCCACTTTAGAATGGCTAGCATAAACAGGGACGGGCCAAGGTCAGGGGAATCCAGAAATCAGAGTAGTCGGTAAAACAAGCCAATGGGTCGGTACAGGCAGCTAACGAAGCATAGTCAGGACAAGCCGAGGTCAGGGAATCCAGGGAAATCAAGCAAACAAACTGCCAAAGTACCATACAGAGTGATTTAGTAGTTCAGCTCTGTATGGTAGACTTTGAAACAGTCTGTTACGCAGAGGGCGGGTAGGGATGGACAGGAGGGGCAATAATAACTGGAGTCCTTTCGGACTCCTCTTTTCCAGCAAACACGGCATCTTCGTTGGGGTGACCTTTTACAGGATGTCGGGGGGATTCGGGAAGGGAAATGTTTGCTGGTAAGTCGTTGGACATCTTCTGATTCCAAAGGAGGGTTAGGATTTGGGGTCTGGGCAAATATAATTTGGGACAAAATTTGGACCATAAACTCTAGAAATGGGCATGGTCTACCTATGGCTTCCTTTTTATAAAGCACATAGGCATTGAAAATTGCAATCTGGGTTATGTAGACTGCAATTTTCTTGTACCAGGTCCTACTCTTCCGGTTCACCAGATAGGGCTGTATGCACTGATCAGCCAAGTCTACTCCCCCCATAAACTTGCTGTAATCCACAATGCACTTCGGCTTCTCCAGCTGCTCAGTTCCACCTCTCACAGACACTGGCACTGAAGTCTCGTCGTGCATTGTACACATCTTTCCTATCGGTGAAGCGAAGGGCAAGCAACTCATCCTGGCGGAGCGCTGAAAGGGAGCCTCTACTGCGTCTACCTCTTGCCAGGGCTTGGGGGAAACCTCTACGATTCTTGCGCACTGTGCCACAGGCTACGGTCTCAAAGCAAAATAGAGTTTTAAATAACTCTATGCTTGTGTAATAGTTGTCGACCCATAGCCTGTATCCCTTATTTAACAAGGGAAGGATTAGGTCCCATACTATCTTGCCACATGTACCCACAGAATCAGGGCATCCTGGTGGGTCAAGATGGCTATCCTTCCCCTGATAAATACGAAACGCCCATGTATAGCCAGATTTTGATTCACACAATTTATAAAATTTTACACCGTATCGGGACCGTTTAGAAGGGATATACTGTTTAAAAAGTAATCTGCCCTTAAATTTCATTAAGGACTCATCTATACAAATATTTTCTTCGGGGACATAATTTTGGGAGAATTTGTCTGACAGGAGTTCAATTAGGGGCCGAATTTTGTACAGCCTGTCAAACGATGGGTCGTTTCTTGGGGGGCACAGTGTGTTGTCGTTAAAGTGGAGGAAACGCAGCAGCTGCTCATAGCGATCCCTCTTCATAACCCCAGGGAAAAGAGGGGTCGCCAGGATGGGGTGCTTGTACCAGTAGGACCTGATACTCGGTTTTTTGACAATGCCCATAACTAGAGTTAGGGCCCAAAATTTGCGCATTTCTGCGAGATCCGTGGGGTGCCACATATTACGCCGATTGTAATGTGACCCCGGATTCGCAGTCAGATATTGGTTGGCAAATAAATTGGTTTGCTCAACCAATAACTGAAATACGTCCTCTGACATAAACAAATCGAAATATTTGAGGGGCTCCCAAGCATCCACTATAACCGTGATGCCAGGGGTCGCCGTAAATGGGGGAATATCTGGGGCCGTCAGGTTTGGGGGCACCCAGTCTCCATCTGGCATTGGGGTTGCTGAGCGTCCTCTTGGTGGTGGTGGTGGGGCACCATCACTAGAGGAGTCACTCATAGCCTCAATGTCCTCGGCCGAGTAGTGTCGTGCCATTCTAGGGGGGGGACTACTCAATAATTAATTTTAAAAAAAAAAGGGGGAAATTACTAAATTCCTACCTGCCTAACACCCTACTACCCACCCTCAAAAACCCACAAAAAATAAAATAAATGTACTGATCGCAGTTTAGGCTGCTGCGACCAGTACAGAAAGGGTTAATTTTTATTTTATTTTCTGTTTTTTTATAAAAATAAACCCCCCAAAAAAGTCAGCCTGATCAGAGAGCCCTCTGATCACAGTGATCACTGGTACAATGCTGTACAGTAGCGATACTGTACAGTACAGTGATCACGGCAGCGGGGAAAGGGTTAAGGGTGATTTGGGTTGCTGCGGCTGACAAAGGGTCAAAAAAAAATGTAAAAAAAATTTTTGACCCTAAAAAAAAAAATGAATAATAGTACAAATGTACTAAAATCCCTAAACAGGCTGATCACAGTGTAAAATGCTGTGACCAGCACTGGAAGGGTTAAAAAATTATTATTTTTTTAACTTTTACTTTCTTTTTAACAATTTTCAGGACACAGGACTCTCCAGCAACGATCTCTCTGCCTCTCTCTCTCAGATCGAAGTGAGGTGAGAGAAGGGGCAGAGACAATGTGTCAGCCAGTGATTTAAAATCATTGGCTGACACATTGTAACAGTGATCGCAGTGACTGGCTGTCACTGCGATCACAAACTGCAGATCACTGCGGATTGGCCACAGGGGACCTGCCTGGGTTGCCAGGCAGGTCCCCCAACCGCGATCTGCAGTTTGGGAGGGATCGGGAACATGTGGGTGGGCTTAAACGCCGCAACGTGCTATGCCGTCGTGAAGGCGTTTAAGCCCATAAACGCCGTGACGGCATAGCACGTCGTAACGGCGCGAACGGGTTAACCCCTTAACACCGCAGCCAAATGTACAAGTTGTGAACGAAACAAAATGTAAACAAAACCTGGCATTTGCGCTATATGTCTGTCAAACCGTAATTCACCTCTTTCATATTAAATGCACCCCCCCTTATTATATATCATTTTATTCAGGGGAAACAGGGCTTTCATTTAATATCAAATATTTAGCTATGAAACATAATTTAATATGAAAAACATGGGAGAAAATAAGATTTGTTTTGATTTTTTTAGTTCTACATGACATTTTAACTGTCAATGTCATAATACTGTTTGCTTTAACTGCAATAAAATACACATATTTGTATTCAGCAAAGTCTCACGTGTAAAACAGTACCCCCTATGTACAGGTTTTATGGTGTTTTGGGAAGTTACAGGGTCAAATATAGCGTGTTACATTTGAAATTGAAATTTGTCAGATTGGTTACGTTGCCTTTGAGACTGTATAGTAGCCCAGGAAATAAATTTACACCCATAATGGCATACCATTTGCAATAGTAGACGACCCAAGGTATTGCAAATGGGGTATGTCCAGTCTTTTTTAGTAGCCATTTGGTCACAAACACTGGCCAAAGTTAGCGTTAGTATTTGTTTGTGTGTGAAAAATGCAAAAAACGCCAATTTTGGCCAGTGTTTGTGACTAAGTGGCTACTAAAAAAGACTGGACATACCCCATTTGCAATACCTTGGGTTGTCTACTATTGCAAATAGTATGTCATCATAGGGGTAATCTTCATTCTTGGGCTACCATAGGGTCATAAAGGCAACGTAAGCAATCTGGCGAATTTTAATGTGAAAAAAATGAAACACAAGCCTTATATTTGACGCTGTAATTTTTGAAAACACCATAAAACCTGTACATGAGGGGTACTGTTGTACTCGGGAGACTTCGCTGAACACAAATATTTGTGTTTCAAAATAGTAAAAAGTATTGCAGCAGTAATATCGTCCGTGTAAGTGCTGTTTGTGCGTGAAAAATGCAAAAAACGTCACTTTTACTGGCGATATCATGGTTGTAATACATTTTACTGTTTTGAAACACTAATATTTGTGTTCAGCGAAGTCTCCCGAGTAAAACAGTACCCCCCATGTACAGGTTTTATGGTGTCTTGGAAAGTTATAGGGTTAAATATAGTGCTAGCAAATTAAATTCCTTATACTTTCGGCATGGGTTGTCAGGCAGGTCCCGCTAATTGTAATTAATTAGGATACCTAATTATGTAAAATTATTACATAAATATATGTGTAGAATTAATATATGTATATATATACATATGTGTATATATACGTATATATATATATATTTTTTTTTTTAAATATTTGTATTTATATATAGGTATATATATAGTGATATATACGTATATATTTATGTATATAGATATATATATATTATTTCGTTCTACGTGTATTTTGATATAAATATATATATATTAATATCACAATACAATTAGAACGAAATAAAACACATCTATATATTTTTTAATATTTTATTTTTAATTATTTTTTTTATTTAATTTTTTTACGTATTTACATATTTATTTTTTTTATATTATTTATAAATATATATATAACAATAATTATATATATATTTAATCAGTATCAGTCTACGTGTAATTTGATATTAATATATATATATAATTATATATATATATATTAATATTAAAATACACCTAGACGGTGTATGTGTATGTGTGTATATGTGTATATATATACTTAGATCATATATATATAATATATATATATGATCTAAGTATATATATATATTTTTTTTTTTACACTTTTAACTTTATTTTATTTGATTTTCAGCCAGCAGGGGGACCAACTGTCATTACAGTTGGTCCCCCTGCTGGCAATGCCTGAGCCAGCTATACCGGCCATGTGATTGTGAGGTCCTCGCAAGGACCTCACTCTCACATGACCGGGAGGGACCGGAGGAGGCAGATCTGCCGCGGGGGGGCTCCCTGGGAGTCCCCCCAACCGCGATCGCCGGCGTGGGACCACCGGCGACCGGGTAAGTTAAAAAAAACGGCGGGCGTATATTTACGTCCTGCGGCGTTTAGAGACGCTTTTAAAAGGACGGAAATATACGTCCGCCGGACTTAAGGGGTTAAGGGGTTAAAGTCAATACTTGGTAGAGCCACCTTTTGGGGCAATCACATCTCCACGTCCCTTTGGATAAGTCTTTATGAGCTTGCCACATCTTACCACTGGGATTGTTGCCCATTCATCCTTGCAAAACTGCTCCAGCTCCTTCAAGTTGGATGGTTTGCACTTGTGAACAGCAATCTTTAAGTCTGACCACAGATTTTCTATTGGATTGAGGTCCAGGCTTTGACTAGCCCATTCCAACACATTTACATGTTTCCCCTTAACCCCTTAAGGACACATGACGTGTCTGACACGTCATGATTCCCTTTTATTCCAGAAGTTTGGTCCTTAAGGGGTTAAACCATTTAAGTGTTGCTTTAGCAGTGTGTTTGGGGTCATTGTCCTGCTGGAAGGTGAAGCCTCAAATCACGCACAGAGTGGTACAGGTTTTGCTCAAGAATATCCCTGTATTTAGCACCATCCATCTTTCCCTCAAGTCTGACCAGTTTCCCAGTCCCAGCTGCTGAAAAACATCCCCACAGCATGATGCTGCCACCACCATGTTTCACTGTGGAGATGGTGTTCTTTGGGTGATGTGATGTGTTGGGTGTGCGCCAGACATAGCGTTTTCTTTGATAGCCGAAAAGTTCAATTTTAGTCTCATCAGACCAGAGCACCTTCCTCCATACATTTTGGGAGTCTCCCACATGCCTTTTCGAAAACTTAAAACGCGCCATTTTGTTTTTTGATGAAAGTAATGGCTTTCTCCTGGCCACTCTGCCATAAAGCCCAACTCTATGGAGCGTACGGCTTATTGTCGTCCTATGTACAGATACTCCAGTCTCTGCTGTGGAACTCTGCAGCTCCTCTAGGGTTACCTTAGGTCTTTCTAATTAATTCCCTCCTTGCCCTGTCCGTGAGTTTTGGTGGGCGGCCATCTCTTGGCAGGTTTGCTGTTGTGCCATGTTCTTTCCATTTGGTTATGATGGATTTGATGGTGCTCCTGGGGATCATCAAAGATTTGGCTATTTTTTTATAACCTAACCCTAACTTGTACTTCTCAACAACATTGTCCCTTGCTTGTTTGGAGAGTTCATTGGTCTTCATGACAGTGTTTGGTTAGTGGTGCCTCTTGCTTAGGTGTTGTAGCCTCTGGGGCCTTTCAAGAAAGGTGTGTGTGTATATGTAATGACAGATCATTTGACACTTAGATTGCACACAGGTGGACATCATTTCACTAATTATGTGACTTCTGAAGGTAATTGGTTGCACCTTTTTATGGGCTTCATAACAAAAGGGGGAAAATACATACGCACATGCCAATTTTCTGTTTTCTATTTCTAAAAACAGAAATTTTTACTTACCGTAAGTTCTTTTTTTCTTGATATGGTGGCAGTACCATAGGGTTTGCCCCTTTCCTGTCGGACAAGCATATAACAAGTTAAATACATAGAGCAAATCCCTCCCCCTTGCCCTATAAAGGGCTACCAGGCAAACCTACCCCAGTAAGTAGCAAGAAAACACAAACAAATCATATACTGCAAGTAAAAAATATTTAATATAGAGGTAGGGAAGCCGTACTGCCACCATATTAATAAAAAAATAATTTACGGTAAGTCAAAATTTCATTTTTTTCTGGCATATGGTGGCAGTACCATAGGGATATAGCAAGATCCCAATCCGGGCGGATCCTACGCCACTACAACTTGTAACACCTTACGCCCAAAGGGCGCTTCAGAGGATGAGAATATGTCCACTATTTTGCCTTACAGAGGTCTTCTGGAGAAGCAAGAGCCCTTTCTGCCCATGAGGCAGCCATAGCCCGAGTGGAATGAGCCTTGAGAGCAACTGGAACTTGAAAATCACCTGTCGAATATGCCAATCCAATAGCCTGTATGAGCCAACGAGACAAAGAATTGCGGGAAGCTTCTTTTCCCTTTAATTTTCCCTGGAAGTTAACAAACAGATGGTCAGAATTCCTGTACTCTTTAGTTCTAGAAAGATAAATCTGCAATGCTCTTCTAACATCCAAATTATGCCATTTAAGCTCCTGGGGAGAGGAGGCATTACAACAAAACAAAGGCAAAATAATTGGTTGATTCACGGTCTTTGAGGACAAGACCTTAGGCAAAAAGGAAGGTTTAGGATGAAGAACAAAATTGTCCTTGTGGAACACTGTAAATTCATCAGAGGAGGAAAGTGCTTGAAGTTCACTGACTCTCTTAGCCGATGTGATGGCCACCAGAAAGGCAACTTTTAGGGACAGAACCTTTAAAGGCACCTCTTCCAAAGGTTCGAAAGGTGGTTCACAGAGAGCTTGTAAAACTAGGGATAAATCCCAGGAGGGAAACACAGATCTCCTAGGTGGACGTCTGAGCCTGATGGATCTAAAAAATCTTCTGATTAGCACATGGGATGCAAAATCCTTAATCAGGAAGAAACTTAAGGCTGAGATCTGAACTTTAAGAGTAGATACGCCTAAACCAGCAGAAAAAACATCCTGGAGAAAATGAAGAATGGTGTCCAGAGAAGGATGAACACGCAGGCAATGGTGCTCTTTACACCAATAAAGAAACCTGACCCATATCCGAAAATATATCTTTGAAGTAGACTGTCTAGTTGACCAAAGCAAAATAGCAATTCTGTCTTCTTGTAGACCTTGATTACGAAGAATTAACCTAGCAGTAGCCAGGGCGTCAACCTGAACATCCTCTAGTGGTAGATTCCTTTTAACAATAAGATCGTTCGAGATTGGGAGTTCCCAATGTGCGGAGGCCATCTTCTTCAAAGCCGAGAACCAGACCCTGTTGGCCAGTACGGAATAATAGCCAGTATCACATCTCCATCTGCTCTTATCTTCTGAAGAATCCTTGGAATCTGCTTTAGTGGAGGAAAGATGTAGGCAAGCCTGAAGTTCCACTTTATTGATTATCTGTCTATCCACTGAGGGTGATCTACTCTGAACAGGGAGGCAAATTGGTGGACCTTGTTGTTCGTACTTCTTGCCATCAGATCTATTTCTGGAACTCCAAACCTTCTTGTCAGATTGTTGAATACACTTGGATTTAAGGACCATTCTTTCTTTCCCCTGCTGAGATTGTCGGCTATGAAATTGTCGATCCCTCTGATGTGAACAGCTGAAATATCTTCTAGATATCTTTGTGCCCACTCCATGATTTCTGCGCACAGGAGATAAAGCACCCTGTGCAATTGTCTGAATGAATTCTTACAGCCTTCTGCTGTATCCATGGTCTGAAGTGATGTAGGGCGAACAGTACTGCTTTTAACTCCTTGAAATTTGCGGATTCTCTTATTTTCCTGACTATCCAAGTACCTTGAAACATGATGGTGCCTAGATGAGCTCCCCAACCGGTCTTGGAAGCATCGGTAGTGATCACCCATCAGCTCTTTGGACAGAAAGATAAGCCTCTTGAAAGGAACCCTGAGGTTTTCCACCAAGATAGATGAGCCTTGACATGAGGGGATATCTGTCTAGATCTTCTTCCTTTCTTGACCAGGCTGTCAGAATCTCCCACTGTAGAGGCCTCACATTGGATGTTGCCCACTGGACCGTGGGAAAAGCGGATGTTAGAAAACCTAGAATGCTCATAGCATGTCTGAAAGAACAACTTTCTTCTTTTTGCAGGCTGGAAACTATTCTCCGAATCGTCTTCCTATTTTGTTTGGGAAGATAAACCGACAAGATGTTTGAATTGATCCTGAGACTTAGGAACTCTACCTCCCGTGTTGGAATAAGGACTGATTTTTGTAAATTTAGGAACCAACCATGATCCTGTAACAGCTTGATGGTGATCTGCAGGTCATTGAGAAGCAGCCATCTTGTTCTTGCTATGAGAAGTAGTGATGTCGCGAACACGAAATTTTCGGTTCGCGAACGGCGAACGGGAACTTCCGCAAACGTTCGCGAACCGCCATTGACTTCAATGGGCAGGCGAATTTTAAAACCCACAGGGACTCTTTCTGGGCACAAAAGTGATGGAAAAGTTGTTTCAAGGGGACTAACACCTGGACTGTGGCATGCCGGAGGGGGATCCATGGCAAAACTCCCATGGAAAATTACACAGTTGATGCAGAGTCTGGTTTTAATCCATAAAGGGCATAAATCACCTAACATTCCAAAATCACAATGGATATGGATTGACACCTGACATATGACAAATTGACACCTTGACATATGGATTGACACCTGTCCTCAGAGATCATGATACACACTGACACAGAGCAGAATAGAGACTGTTCCCCCTACATAGGGTCACTTGGCAGATATGGATTGACACCTGTCCTCAGAGACCATGATACACAGAGCAGAATAGAGACTGTTCCCCCTACATAGGGTCACTTGGCAGATATGGATTGACACCTGTCCTCAGAGACCATGATACACACTGACACAGAGCAGAATAGGGACTGTTCCCCCTACATAGGGTCACTTGGCAGATATGGATTGACACCTGTCCTCAGAGATCATGATACACACTGACACAGAGCAGAATAGAGACTGTTCCCCCTACATAGGGTCACTTGGCAGATATGGATTGACACTTGTCCTCAGAGATCATGATACACACTGACACAGAGCAGAATAGAGACTGTTCCCCCTACATAGGGTCACTTGGCAGATATGGATTGACACCTGTCCTCAGGGACCCTGATACACACTGACACAGAGCAAAATAGGGACTGTTCCCCCTACATAGGGTCACTTGGCAGATTTGGATTGACACCTGTCCTCAGAGATCATGATACACACTGACACAGAGCAGAATAGAGACTGTTCCCCCTACATAGGGTCACTTGGCAGATATGGATTGACACCTGTCCTCAGGGACCCTGATACACACTGACACAGAGCAGAATAGGGACTGTTCCCCCTACATAGGGTCACTTGGCAGATTTGGATTGACACCTGTCCTCAGGGACCCTGATACACACTGACACAGGGCAGAATAGGGACTGTTCCTTCTACATAGAGTCATTTGGCAGGTATGGATTGACACCTGTCCTCAGGGACCCTGATACACACTGACACAGAGCAGAATAGGAACTGTTCCCCCTACATAGGGTCACTTGGCAGATATGGATTGACACTGTCCACAAGGACAAGCTGCAGGCTTCCTGGCAGAGCCCATACAAGGTGGTAGAGCAGGTCTGTGACACCACCTTTGTGATCGTGCGGTCACAGGCACGGGAAGCAAGCGCATGCTCCATGTGAACATGCTCAAACCATACCACGAGCGTTGCCCCCCCAAACACACAGCACCCCCCCAAACACACAGCACGCCCCCACACACACCCAGCATCCTCCCCACACACCCAGCACCCCCCACACACCCAGCACCCCCCACACACCCAGCACCCCCCCCACACACAGCACCCCCCCACACACACAGCACCCCCCCACACACACAGCACCCCCCACACACACACAGCACCCCCCCACACACACACAGCACCCCCCACACACACAGCACCCCCCCACACACACACACAGCACCCCCCCACACACACACAGCACCCCCCCCCCCACACACAGCACCCCCCCACACACACAGCACCCCCCCCCACACACACAGCTCCCCCCCACACACACAGCACCCCCCACACACACACACACAGCACCCCCCCCCACACACACAGCACCCCCCCACACACACAGCACCCCACACACACACAGCACCCCCCACACACACACACAGCACCCCCCCCCACACACACAGCACCCCTCATACACACACACACAGCACCCCTCATACACACACACAGCACCCCTCATACACACACACAGCACCCCTCATACACACACACAACACCCCTCATTTACACATACAACACCCACCCCCCCACACACACGCACCCTCCCCCACACACGCACCCTCCCCCACACACGCACCCCTCCACACACGCACCACTCCACACACACGCACACACCCCCACACACACGCACACCCCCCCACACACACACGCAATTGCCGTTTTGGCACTCTAAGGAAAAAAAAGTTGGCATGTATTGCGGTTTGGGCACTCGGGCTCAAAAAGGTTCGCCATCACTGTCCTAGACCAAGAGGGCCAGAGCGGAGACCTGGGAGAAGTACAGTTAGGAGAACGGTTAGACCCCCAGTAGTGAACCCAGGTCCAAAGACTAATTCAGGACAAGGGGGCCACGTTTTCCAACCTACCTGGGTAGGAAACCCTAGACCAGACACCCCTGCGCCAAACCGCCTATCGCATACCCAAAGCAGTTAAAGAAAATATGCGGAAATGATGCAGTTAGGGGTGATAGAACACTCTGAAAGCCCCTGGGCCTCCCCGGTAGTACTAGTACCGAAACGGGATGGCACGACCCGTTTCTGTGTAGACTACCGGAGGCTAAACGATAAAACAACCTCAGACGCCTATCCTATGCCCGGGATAGACAAGCTCCTAGACAAAATGGCCAGAGGCCAGTACCTCACCACAATAGATCTGTGCAAGGGGTACTGGCAAATTCCATTAGCCGAGGACGCCATCCACAAGTTGGCATTTGTCACCCCGTTTGGCCTGTATCAGTTTAAGGTCATGCCATTCGGGATGAAGAATGCCCCGGCTAACTTTCAGAGGATGGTAGATCGGCTACTGGATGGGTTTCAGGAGTATGCCTGCGCCTACTTGGATGATATAGCCATTTTTAGCTGCTCCTGGCCCGAACACCTGACCCACATAGGAGCCGTACTAGACCGGATTAGGGAGGCCGGACTGACCCTAAAGCCCAGTAAGTGCCATATAGGAATGGCAGAAGTTCAATACTTAGGGGGGAGCCTGCTACAGAAACCAGAACCCGCTAAAATAGAGGCAGTTGCCAAGTGGCCAACCCCCCGCACTAAAACCCAGGTCCTCGCATTCCTGGGTACCGCAGGGTACTACAGGAAATTTGTAGCTAATTACAGCACCCTAGCTAAACCTCTCACGGATCTAACACGTAAAAACCTCCCCAAGATAGTAGTATGGGCCCCAGAGTGTGAACAGGCCTTCCAACAGCTCAAGACAGCGCTCATTAAATCACCTGTACTTTCTGCTCCTGGTCCAACTAAACGCTTTCTCGTCCATACAGATGCTTCTATGTTTGGATTGGGAGCAGTACTGAGCCAAGTCGGAGCAGATGGCGGCGAGCAACCCGGGGCTTATCTAAGCCGGAAACTTTTGCCCAGGGAAACTTTTGCCCATTGAAAAGGAGTGCCTGGCGCTGGTGTGGGCCCTCAAAAAGCTGCAACCTTACTTGTATGGACAACCGTTTACCTTACTCACAGATCACAACCCGTTGGTGTGGCTGAACAGGGTGTCAGGAGACAATGCCAGGCTGTTGCGCTGGAGTTTGGCGCTACAGCCTTTTGACTTTACAAGTCACTATAGCCCTAGGAAGCAAAATGGCAATGCTGACGGGTTATCCAGACAAACAGACCTTGAACAGTGATCTGTGAGTACTCCTCCGGACCAATCCTGGCCTGCTTCAGGACGTCCTGTAAGCCTGGGTACTTATGCACAAAGCATTGTACGATCAGATTACACACATGTGCCATGCACGGCACATGTGTCAACTTGCCCAAATTCAATGCCGCCAACAAAATTCTTACGTTGTCAGGGCGGACAGGAGTGCTGGTCCGGTGTGACTCTCTGCTTTCAAGTAAGTCAAACCCAAGACGGCGTGACACTGATGTACCCGGGATGTGGATTAATACCTGGGGAGATGGGGGGGTGCCGTTGATGTGGAGCAAGACGCAGCAGCAGAAGAGGACTCAGCCAAGGAGGTTATGGAAGAGGATGGAGTAGGAGGAGTAGAGGAGGTGGCAGCAGGCCTGCCTGCAAGTCGTGGCGGTGTCACCAACTCCTCTGCAGAGCCATGCATTCCATGCTTGGCAGCTGTCAGCAGGTTTACTCAATGCGCAGTGTAGGTGATATACCTGCCCTGACCATGCTTTGCAGACCAGGTATCAGTGGTCAGATGGACCCTTGCCCAAACACTGTGTGCCAGACATGCCATTTCTTCCTTTTGCACAATCGAGTACAGGTTGGGGATTGCCTTTTGTGAAAAGAAATTTTGTCCGGGTACCTTCCACTGCGGTGTCCCAAACGCCTCAGACTCCACCAGCTTGTATGGTAAAAGCTGGCGGGCTAATAGTTCAGACAAGCCAGCTGTCAGACGCTGGGCAAGGGGGTGACTTTCTGACATTGGCTTCTTACGCTCAAACATGTCCTTGACAGACACCTGACTGTGGGCAGATGAGCGGGAACTGCTCAAGGCGAGAGACGGAGTGGCGAATGGTTGAGAGGGGGCAAGGAGGACAGCAGTGGTTAACGTGGCTGAAGATGCTGGACTAGGAGGAGGATGGCGGCTTTGAGTTTGTGTGCTGCTTGTATTCATGTGTTGATCCCATAGGCGTTTGTGATGTGTGATCATGTGCCTACGCAAAGCAGTTGTACCTAGGTGGGTGTTGAACTTCCCACGACTCTTGGCACAGGTTGCAAATGGCATCGCTGTTGTCAGAGGCAGACACAAAAAAAAAATGCCACACTGCTGAGCTCTGCAATGACGCCATTCTGGTGGTGGACACAGCATGCGTTGATTGGCGTGCTGTCGGGCTGACCCCGGGTGCCGATGCATGCTGTCTGACTGTGCCACTAGCTCCTTGCGACGACCTCCCCCTGCTTCCAACTCATCTCCTCCTCCTTTTTTCTGTCTCCCCATCTGAACTTTCGCCCTGTTCTTCTTCTTGCCGAGCGGGCACCCACGTGACATCCATGGACGCATCGTCATCATCAACCGCTTCACTTGTATCTGACAACTCAGCAAAGGAAGCAGCAGCGGGTACAACATCATCATCACCACACCGTACGTCCATGTGTGTAATGCTGCCTGTCTGAGATATATCCCTGTTATCTACATCCTCTGGCAATAATGGTTGCGCATCACTCATTTCTTCAAACGGATGTGTAAATAACTCCTCTGACATACCAAGCGGCTGTGGTGCTTGTGTTGGTGGTGGTGGCAGGCGGGTGAGTGTTATCTTGAGAGGTGCCCGAAGCTAAGCTGGAGGAGGATGGTGCATCAAGGTTCCGAGCGGAAGCTGTAGAAGATTGGGTGTCCTGTGTTAGCCAGTCAACTATGTCCTCAGAACTTTTCAAGTTCACGGTACGTGGCCTCTGAAAACTGGGCATTATTCTAGGGCCAAAGGGAATCACAGCAAGACGACCACGATGGCCCCTGCGGGGTGGCCTGCCTGTCATTTTATTTTTGGATTAGTGGTACTATGCATGCAAGCTACTGTGAGACCAAATATGAGTGGCAATGTGCACTGGCAGAGGTTGACAGAGTACACGCTGTAGGCCTGACACCCGCTTGAAGACAACTAACTGCTGTTCAATCCATAACAGTGAAAAACTTTTTTTATTTTTAAATGTACGCTATAGTGACACCAGATATGAGTGGCAAAGTGCACTTGCAGAGGTTGGCAGAGTACACGCTGAAGGCCTGACACCCACTTGAAGTACACTGACTGCTATTAGCTTACAGTGAAAAACTTTTTTGCTTTATAAAGGCACGCTATTGTGACACCATATATGAGTGGCAAAGTGCACGCTAAAGGCCTGACACCCGCTTGAATGGCACTGACTGCTATTAGCTTACAGTGAAAAACTTTTTGGCTTTTTAAAGGCACGCTATAGTGACAACAGATATGAGTGGCAAAGTGGACTTGCAGAGGTTGGCAGAGTACACGCTGAAGGCCTGACACCTACTTGAAGGACACTGACTGCTATTAGCTTACAGTGAAAAACTTTTTTGCTTTTTAAAGGCACGCTATTGTGACACCAGATATGAGTGGCAGAGTGCACTTGCAGAGGTTGGCAGAGTACACGCTGAAGGCCTGACACCCAGACGCCTGCAGACAACTAACTGCTATTCAATCTATTACAGTGAAAAAAAATGTTTTGTTTTTAAATGCAAGCTTAAGCTATTGTGACACCAGATATGAGTGGTGGCACTGGGCAAGTGGGCACAGTATCCACTGTGAGCCTGACACAAAAGCTGGCAGACAACTAACTGCTATTCGATCTATTACAGTGAAAAAAAATGTGTTTTCAAATGCAAGCTTAAGCAATTGTGACACCAGATATGAGTGGTGGCACTGGACAAGTGGGTACAGTATCCACTGTGAGCCTGACACAGAAGCTGGCAGACAACTAACTGCTATTCAATCTATTACAGTGAATTGTTTTTTGTTTTTAAATGCAAGCTTAAGCTTTTGTGACACCAGATATGAGTGGTGGCACTGGGCAAGTGGGCACAATATCCACTGTGAACCTGACACAGAAGCAGGCAGACAACTAACTGCTATTCAATCTATTACAGTGAAAAGTTTTTTTTGTTTTTAAATGCAAGCTTAAGCTATTGTCACACCAGATATGAGTGGTGGCACTGGGCAAGTGGGCACATTATCCACTGTGAGCCTGACACAGAAGCTGGCAGAAAACTAACTGCTATTCAATCTATTACAGTGAAAAAAATGTTTTTGTTTTTAAATGCAAACTTAAGCTATTGTGACACCAGATATGAGTGGTGGCACTGGGCAAGTGGGCACAGTATCCACTGTGAGCCTGACACAGATGCTGGCAGACAACTAACTGCTATTCAATCTATTACAGTGAAAAACAAATGTTTGTTTTTAAATGCAAGCTTAAGCTATTGTGACACCAGATATGAGTGGTGGCACTGGGCAAGTGGGCACAGTATCCACTGTGAGCCTGACACAGAAGCTGGCGGACAACTAACTGCTATTCAATCTATTACAGTGAAAAAAACATTTTTTGTTTTTAAATGCAAGCTTAAGCTATTGTGACACCAGATATGAGTGGTGGCACTGGGCAAGTGGGCACATTATCCACTGTGAGCCTGACACAGAAGCTGGCAGAAAACTAACTGCTATTCAATCTATTACAGTGAAAAAAAAATTTTGTTTTTAAATGCAAGCTTAAGCTATTGTGACACCAGATATGAGTGGTAGCACTGGGCAAGTGGGCACAGTATCCACTGTGAGCCTGACACAGAAGCTGGCAGGCAGGCAACTGCAATTACATTACACAGAAAAAAAAAAGAAAAAGCAGACTGATGTTCTAGCCCTAAAAAGGGCTTTTTGGGGTGCTGTCCTTACAGCAGAGATCAGATGAGTCCTTCAGGACTGTAGTGGACACTGAATACCCTAGCCTAGCTAACAATTTCACTATCAAATGAGCAGCAGCTACACTTTCCCTCCTCTATCTAAGAATGCAGCTTTAGAATGAATCTAAAATGGATGCTGTACAGGAGGTGGGAGGGTCTGGAAGGGAGGGTCTGCTGCTAATTTGCTGGAATGTGTCTGCTGACCGTGAGGCATAAGGTAAAAGTTTACTCAATGGTGACGAATAGGGGGCGGATCGAACCGCGCATGTGTTCGCCCGCCGTGGCGAACGCGAACACGCTATGTTCGCCAGGAACTATTCGCCGGCGAACAGTTCAGTACATCACTAATGAGAAGCCAGTCGTCCAGGTATGGGATGATGAACACTCCTATTTCCCTTAAGCGAGCTGTGATGCGAGTTAAAATCTTGGTGAATATCCTTGGGACAGATGATAGACCAAACGGAAGAGCCCTGAACTGGTAATGGACAAAGGTCTTGCCCCTTTTTACCGCGAACCTTAGGAATCTTCCTGATGAAACTGCAATTGGGACATGCAGATATGCATCCTTTAGGTCTAATTTTGCCATAAAGTCGCCTTCTTGCCGGTCTGGAAATACAGAGCCAATCGACTCCATGCGAAACCTCCGATATGGAATAAACCGTTTATGGTCTTCAAATGCAGAATAGGTTGAAATGAGTGGTCTGGTTTTGGAACTAGGAATAGTCTTGAATACACTCCCTGGAAATGTTGATGTTCCGGTAATCTCTGTCCGACTCCTTTTTTTTTTAAAAAAAGTAGAGTAGTTTGGGAAATAAGGGCCTCTGACTTTTTTGATGACGGGTAAGCAGAAACGAGAAATTTTGATCTTGGCTTTTTTATGAAGGGTATATTGTAGCCGTATTGAATTAGATTTAGAATCCATGGATTGCTTGTAGTTTTTTCCCTTGTATGATAGAACCGTTAGATTCTTCCTCCCACTCTTCTGGCGTCAAAACCGTTTACCCTTGTTTGCTCGGTAAGGTCTCTTGAAATCGCCTCTTTGTTCAAAACTTTGATTTTTTTTTGGTTTCCTTTGAAAATAACGAGGCCTCTCTTGGTAGGATTTCCTGTTTCTATACTGGAAGTTCCTGTTACCTGCTTTCCAAGTGAACTTTCTGTCTTGAGGAAGAGCCTTTTTAGTCTCTGACATTTGTTTAATAATTTCCTCTAGGGGAGACCCAAACAGCTTCTGCTTTTCCAAGGGAAGCTCGCAAAGGACATATTTTGATGCGGTATCAGCCGTCCATGACCTCAACCATAAGGCTCACCTTGCTACTGATGATAATCCCATGGTCCTAGATGCCAGTTTCAAAACTTCCACAAACCGCAACCGTTAGACAACCGCAAATTCTGGAACAAACGGATAAGGTGCTTATCCTGATCCTCAGGCATCATGTCTTGTAATGCGTTGAGCCGAAAGCCATTTGCTCTGTCTACCACCGCTCCTGCCAGTAATGCTTTTCACTTGAAACCAGCTGTCTGATAGGTTTGCAGGAGATCTTAGCTCTTTTATCCATAGGGTTTTTTAAGGTTGAAACTTCCCCTATAGGGATAGTGTGTTTTTATTTTTTTAGAAAGTTGAGCTACCTGTACATCCACCTTAGGCAGCTCTTCCCAAATCTCTTCACCTGTGAGCTTCAGCTTTCTTGGATTCTTTAATAGTGTCCAATGTCTGGGCCAAGTTATCCTGAAACCAGACTAGGAAAGATTGCATGTATTTCTGTTTAGACCTTTTCAAGGAATTTGTAGTACACTTATTGCATATATTTTTTCTTTGTGCCACCTGGAAGCGGAGTTGCACACTCACTGCAAGTTAAATGCTTAGACTTCGATGCAGCCTTTCTAGGCGTAGGTGCTGGCATTTTTTTCTTTCTCCATTTCAGGATAAACAGGGCTAGACATATCTGTAAATAAATGAATAATGGCACTTTAAAATTGTGTCCTCATATTCTACATTTCGTTAAATTCTACAGAGATCATTTTACAGCAAAGATTAATTCATCTCACCTCAAAACACCTCTGAGCCATGTGGGGGGCTGGTGACATGGCGTACCTCTTCTGGCAAGCATCCATGCTGTCAGTGGGTACTTGCACCGCTTTTTATACTCAGAAATTTCATTTTTCGTGTTTTTTTTTTAAATACAGTTTCGGTCTGCGCATCCGCAATAGCGCAACCGGCCTTTTAGGTGGAACGCATCATCACCCTGGCGTGCGTTCCACCGCTTTGCGCAGGCACTGGGCTAATTAATCATAACTGCGCCCAGGACCGCCTCCATGAAGAAACGCCGGAACCATTCTTGGCATAAGAAGAATCGCAGTCTTCACTCCGTAACCACAGAGGCAGGAGCATGACCACTCAGCTCACCACCCGGGCAGCTCTTGGGCCGGATCCCCCAGACCAGCAGCCTGTGTGTCTCACCTCCTAAATGCCAGTGTATTTGCTCTATGTATTTAACTTGTTAGATGCTTGTCCCACAGGAAAGTGGGCAAACCCTATAGTACTGCCACCATATGCCAGAAAAAAAATAGTTTTATGTATATATTTTTCTCATTTCACTTCACCAACTTAGACTATTGTGTTCTGATCCATCACATAAAATGCAGTTTAATAAAACATTAAACTTAAGGCTGTAATGTACCACAATAGGTAAAAAGTCAAGGGGGTGAATACTTTTGCAAGGCACTTTACATTTCGGTCTCTGTGGCAGCACAATGCAAGCACTTCAGACATTTTAGCTCATGACAGGTGTATAGTCGCCATTTGGGCAGTCGGAATCCAGGACAAACCACCCCCATATCCTAACCCAATAACACACAGACACTAAGTAATATGGGGAAATTTGTCCACAGCTTTATTAACCAATAATTAATAATAATAATAATAATAATAATAACCATAATAAATTAACATATAAACATGGGTCATTGCCCCCCATACTCCGCCCCCTCGCATCCTGTTCCTTCGGCTACCATACAAAAGGCAATGACCCCCATATAATAACACATATACATATTTATAACATATTTATAACATACACCAACATTCCAAAGTGCCAACCATCCATTAACCACGGCAGGGGTATACCCGGATACCCTTGCCCCACCAGGTTCTGAGCCACCTCCAGGACTCGAAACCTCTCAACCACCGATGACCACAATCTGTTTATTCCACCTCACGTTCATCCAGGGGAGCCTATTTCCTCTCCTTCAGCTCCCCGTCCCGCCGCTGTGAAAGAAACGGGTTAAAATAAACGCATAACAAACAAAGGGAGGGTGGGTGGGACAAACTCAACCAGGTAGAAAGTTAGAATGACTCACCTAAAATGGCTGCTCATTTAAATAGCCAATCCTACTTACCCATAATTCCAACCCTTGCTTACTTCCTCCTAAGCCCGCCTCCTAACCCCTGTCAAGGCCTTTTTCCGCTTAGCTGCGCTTTGGCTACATGGGGCTACATGACAGGTGTATAGTCGCCATTTGGGCAGTCGGAATCCAGGACAAACCACCCCCATATCCTAACCCAATAACACACAGACACTAAGTAATATGGGGAAATTTGTCCACAGCTTTATTAACCAATAATTAATAATAATAATAATAATAATAACCATAATAAATTAACATATAAACATGGGTCATTGCCCCCCATACTCCGCCCCCTCGCATCCTGTTCCTTCGGCTACCATACAAAAGGCAATGACCCCCATATAATAACACATATACATATTTATAACATATTTATAACATACACCAACATTCCAAAGTGCCAACCATCCATTAACCACGGCAGGGGTATACCCGGATACCCCTGCCCCACCAGGTTCTGAGCCACCTCCAGGACTCGAAACCTCTCAACCACCGATGACCACAATCTGTTTATTCCACCTCACGTTCATCCAGGGGAGCCTATTTCCTCTCCTTCAGCTCCCCGTCCCGCCACAAGCTCAGACCTTGACCAGTGGCGTACGTACCGCGGTCGCAGGGGTCGCAGCTGCGACCGGGCCCGGCACTCCAGGGGGCCCGGCCGCCCTGCGGCCCCCCGCAACCGGGTAGCAGTTGCCACGCTTTGCGGCCCCGGCCTGTGCGGCAAACCGCCGGGGCCGCATGTTAAGGGGTCCATCGGGTGGTCCATGCTGTCAGGGCCACCCGATGGACATGGATTGTAAGGGGGCCCGGTCGGCGCTGGGCGCTTTAAGAGCGCGACCGGGCCCCCTGTAATTACATCATCACTGCTGGGAGGAAGTGACCGCACGTCACTCCTCCCAGCATACTGAGAGCCCGCGCGGGAGGAAACAGAAAGGAGGAGGGAGTCAGAGTGGGAACTCTGACTCCCATCAGGCTGTGCCACCACTGGACCCCAGGGAAAGTCACACATGGTAGGAAACATTTTGTGTATTTGTGTCTCTGTATGTATGTCTGTGTCTCTGTATGTGTGTACGTATGTCTGTGTCTCTGTATGTGTGTGTGTGTATGTATGTGTGTGTCTGTGTCTCTGTATGTGTATGTGTATGTCTGTGTCTCTGTATGTGTGTATGTGTGTGTGTCTGTGTGTGTATGTATGTGTGTGTCTGTCTCTGTGTGTGTGTGTATCCGTATGTATGTATGTGTCTCTGTATGTGTGTGTGTATGTATGTGTGTTTGTGTCTCTGTAAGTATGTATGTCTGTGTCTTTGTCTGTGTGTGTGTGTATCTGTATGTATGTCTGTGTATGTATGTTTGTGTCTGTGTCTCTGTATGTATGTATGATTGTGTGTCTGTGTCTCTGTATGTGTCTCTGTATGTATGTGTCTGCATGTGTGTATGTATGTGTCTGTCGGGGGTGTGTGTATGTGTTTGTGTCTGTATGTATGTGTTGGCGGGGGGAGGGGCCCACAGTCAAGGGGGAGAGAGTCAGGGAGGGGGGGGGGCCCACGGATCAGTTTCGCACCGGGGCCCCATGGAGTGTGTGTACGCCACTGACCTTGACCCCTTAAGCTGTCTGAGCTCCGCCACCCCGAAGAAACAGAGCCATCCGTATACCATCCTGCCAACCCAAGTTGAGCAGGTCCAAACCCACCTCCGAGAGGTGAACGCCATCCGAGCGGTAGTATCCTGGCAACCCTTCCTCCAGCTCAAGGTGCCTTACCACCACACCCCCTACCTTCCGCACAAAGCTTGCCATCAAGCTATTTACTTTTTTGCTGCACCTATCCATAGCCACCGGATCCCGAGCGTGCCACCACCAGCGCCTAGGGACAATCTCCGACCAAACCAACATGACCCCCGGAAGCAGGCCCCTCAACTTATTGATGTCCTGCTTCATCCACTTCACCAGCCGGCGTTGCGGCGTAAGGCCCAGGTCATTACCCCCAACATGAAGGACCAGTAAGTCTGGCGTGCATCCCGCCGCCAGCATCCCAAACAGTTTACCACAAACATCCCCCCAGCAAAAACCCCGATACCCAAACCAGCGAACTGCCAACTGGCCTCTCGGAAAACCCAGCTGCTGGCCTTGCGCTCGAGCTGCGGCCCTCCTCTCGGCCCAGAAGACAAACGAATGGCCCACGATCCATGCCTCACGCCCTGGGGGGAAAAAAACAAATGATGAGGGAAGTCCGACAGAGACCCCCACCCCAGCCCAAACAACACAGTGAACCACTTCAGTACAGCCAGTTACAAGTCTAATATTCCCAATTTCTTTTTTTTTTTTTTTTTATTGCATAAAACAGTCTCTCATTACTCCAACAGACCCAACCGGACATAGGAACGGAATCTTACCGATTCCCACCTCCCGATCCGTTTCACCACCTCGTCCCCCAATCCCAACCGAGCCGCCTCCGTGGCCGCCCCAATACGGAACGAGTGCGTTCCAAATCGTTCAGCACGAAGCCCTAACTTGCCCAAGCCCAACCGAAAAACTTTCGTGAACTGGAACCGAGAGAGGGACGATCCGTCGGCATGCACCAACAAAGAACCCCCCATCGCTGGTACTCTGCCGTAGCAGCCAACGGGCACAAAGCCGAGCCCGGCAAGGCCCCCAGTGCCACGTCCCGGCCTACGCCGCGGACGTCTGTTTTGGATCTGCCAAGGTGCACCACCACCTTCCCATCCAAGACACGAACCCCTGAAAATTGCAGGCCCCCCTGCACCATCTTATTAGTGCTCACCAATTCCCCAATTCGGAATGCCCCAAAAAACGCCAAAATAAACGCCACCTTGAACAGCGAAGCCTCAAACCCATCGAAACAGATTTCAGGCAATAAACCCACCAAATCCCCCAGTAGCCGAACCGACACCGGGCGCCTGGTGTCTGGCGACCTGCGTCCCTTGCGATAACCCTTCAGGGCCTGCCTGATGACGAAGGTCTTGGTAAAGTCCTCCTTCCCATGCCACTTAAACCAAAATGCCATCGCCGCCATGGACCTGTCTACCACGGTGGGCAACGCCCCTTTTGCCAGCAACTGACAGGTGTACCACAGGAAAGCATCCCGCAGGGCATCCCCGTTGTCCATGGCCAACCCGTCCAGCGACCGCTCCCACAAGCCCCAAACCTTACTGTACGAGGCCCAAGTGGCCGGTGCCAGGGAAGCCTTCACAAGTCCTCCAAGCAGGATGCTCCCAGCTGCCAAATCTCGTCCGGGCAAGCCTGCCCTGCCTTCGATGCCCCCGGCGCTACCAGCCAGAATCGGGACCACTGAAAACGAGACAGAGCATCAGCCACCTCATTCAAATAACCGGGAACATGCCGCGCGCGAAAAACAACATTCCTAGACATACACAGCAATACCAGTCGCCTAAGCAGCCTAACCACCGGCCTGGAGGCCGCAGACTGACGGTTCACCGCGTGAACCACTGCCATGTTATCCGAGAAAAAGACCACTTTCCGATCGCGCAGCCTGTCGCCCCACAGTGCCATTGCAACGACCAATGGGAACAATTCAAGGAAAGCCAAGTTGCGCATAAGAGGGCTCGAACCCCAAGAGTCCGGCCACCTCTCCGCACACCAGCAGCCACCAAAATATGCCCCAAAGCCCACGCTGCCCGATGCATCCGTGAAAAGCTCAAGCTCGGCCGACGACTGGCCCTCCTGCCGAAACAACACCGTCCCATTAAAGTCCCGCAAGAAGGCATCCCAAATGCCCAAGTCCGCTTTCATGGCCGCCGACACCCGGATGAAATGGTGCGGGGACCGAACCCCCGCAATAGCGGCCGACAAGCTGCGACTGAAGACCCTTCCCATCGGAATGACCCGACACGCAAAATTGAGCAGCCCAATCAAAGACTGGAGCTGCCGCAGAGTAACCTTGCGCGCCCCGGCCACAGCAGCCACCGCCCCTTGAAGCCTGTCCAGCTTATCCCGGGGCAGCCGACATTCGCCCAACCCAGAGTCAATCTCCAGACCCAGGAAACTCAGATACGTGGTCGGGCCTTCAGTTTTATCCGCCGCCAGCGGAACCCCGAAGTGGCCCGCCACCCACTCAACCGTCCGCAGCAGGCGCAGGCAATCTAAGGAATCAGCCGGCCCCACACACAGAAAATCATCCAGATAATGCACAATAAAACGATTCCCCGCTTCCACCCGTACCACCCATTCGAGAAAAGTGGTAAATTTCTCAAAATAGGAGCACGAAATGGAACAACCCATGGGCAGGCACAAGTCCACGAAGTAGGCCCCTTCGAAGAAACACCCCAGTAGGTGATGACAGTCCCGGTGGACCGGCAGCAGCCGAAACGCGGCCTCAATGTCCACCTTCGCCATCAGAGCCCCACGCCCGGCCCGCCGGACCAGATCGACCGCCCGGTCGAAAGATGCATATGACACCGAGCACAAGTCCTTATGGATACCGTCATTCACCGACTCCCCTTTCGGGTACGAGAGATGGTGAATGAGTCTAAATTTACCCGGCTCCTTCTTGGGAACCACCCCGAGTGGGGAAACCCGCAGGCCCTCTAGCGGAGGCACTGCGAACGGGCCCGCCATGCGGCCCAACCCGACTTCTTTTCCCAGCTTCTCCCTAACCACATCCGGGAAGTCGGCCACAGACTTCAGGTTGCGCAGCCTCCCCGATCCCCCTTCCCGCTCCTGAAACGGAATAAAACCCCGTCGCAAAACCCGCCAGGAGCACAGCGGCATCCGCCCTGTTAACGTAGCGGCTTAGCCACGGCTCCATCGCGCTTAGCCTCACTGGTGTGAAGCCCAGGGGAAGCGGATGCACCCCCTCCCCCGGCCGCGACAGCCGAACCGGCGCCACCGGACTTACCCTTCTTGAAGCAGCGGTTGAGCCCATGAGCGCCTCCGCAGCCGGAGCACTCGTGCTTGAAACGACAGGCGGCCCCCCATTTGCATTGGCCCTCATTATAGAGCCAACATAAGCCCTTTGGTAAGGTGGCCGACGCGGCGGACTGCCCCCTAGCGCCGGCCGAGTTCTGAAAGGGCTGCGCCTTTTGCGCCATCATTAGCTTCATCCAGAGCGGCAGGTCCATTTGGTCCCACCGCATACCCGGGTTAGCCGCCAGCCGCTGCCTAAACTGCTCGTCATACCGCCACCACGCCAACCCCCCGTAAGTCCGGTACGCTTCCCAAATGCCATCCAAATAGCAGAACAGAGAGGAGCATAACCCCGGCGATTTCTCGCCAGCACACAGCACACAAAAAGCCCTCAGCCAATTCCCAAAGGATTTCGGAATCTTGCGATACCGCTTCCTCTTCTCGTCCTTCTTATCCTCCTCCTTGAGGTCTATAAAGTCCTCCAATGGGAGGAGGGAGAAGATCTCACAGAACTCCCCCTTCCATATCTTATCCTTCACGTCCTGTTTCAAATGAACCCCCAGCGGGCCCGCAAAAGACACATACGCGTGCTGTCTAGCCGCGTCGGGGATACCCCCAGTCAACTCAGCCCGCTCGCTCCCAGTTTTCCCCTACTTCCTGCGGCACCACCATGTCCCCGCCCGAACTAGGCCCTGTGGAATTCCCAACCCGAGAGCCCGTAGCCACAGCACCCGGAGCCCACACCTGACCAATGCCGCTAGTGTCACCCCCCGCCCCCAATGAGTGGAGTAGTGCCTGAAGTGTGGTAACTAAAGCGCTAGAGTGTAGTGACCCACTGGACTCACCGGCCAAGCCCCCCAACACCGGAACGGTGGGGGCTGCAGTGCAGATCGCCCGACGACCAGGAAGAGGAACTTACGCTGCTGTCTCGCCGACCGGGGAGCCCACCCGGTGACCAGCCTGCGAGGAGGCGGAACGGCTCCGAGATCTAGGACAAGGAGAAGAAGTCCTGGGTAGGGTGTAACGGACATCAATACCCCTCCCGTCACGACCCCGGGAGCGCCTGCTCTGCACCGAAGCCTCCCGCTGACCTCTACCACCACGTGGCTCCCGGGAACCCCTGGGGCTACGACTCCTCCCGTCTCTACTAGTAGGCCGCCCCTGCCGACCATACCTAGGGGCTGCCGCACCTTCCCCTGCCGAGCTGTCCGAGGGGGAGCAGTGCCGACCCGACCTCCCCCGCGCCTCCCGGGACCCCAGAGATCTAACGGGTGAGGGACTGTCGCTACTACTCCCAGAACCCGAGCCCCCCCGCTGCCCGACCACTACGGAGGATCCCAGTCCCCGACCTCCCCTATTCCTCTGCCTGACTGCCTCCGGAACCCCCTTTCCCGCGCCTACCACCACAGCCCCTTTACCTTTACCCCCCTGCTTACCAGACCCCGTCGGCCCAGACCTACCCACCACCCCTACGGGGGACCCGCTCTCTGACCTGGCCGCATCCCGAGAACCCCCCCCGCCCCTGGAACTCACTCCTTTCGATCCACATTTACGCTTAGGGGCCCCAGGACCCTCCCCCCTTAGGACTATGGCCTGGGCGCCCCCCACCGGCCTACTCCCGCCTCTCTCCGTGGCAGAGCTCCCCTTAGCGACCTTCCCGCCAAGAGGGCCCCGGCCGGAGCCCTCTGCACTTGCCTGTTGCCTCCTTGGCCGGCTATGCGGTCTCCCGGATCCAGCCTCGTCATCCCTGTCACTCTCGGATGGGGGGGAAGCCCTCCCAGACCTCCCCTCCGTGGGTCCTGCACCACCAGGGGGCCGCCCGGCCACCTCCGACCCGAAAGCAGCAGCGCCCCCGTCTGTGACATCCTTCTGCCGCCGAGTGCTCATCCGAGGCTCCGTCCGCACGCGGGGAGGCAAGGCCTCGACCACGCGGCTCCCGGGCCTGCTGCCGGTTGCAACCGAAACCCCACTGCTTCCGGGGACAACTTCACCGGGCCCCACGCCCGGGCTTAGCCTCCTCGGGGGCCTCCAGGCCCTGACCGGTCTCCCGCCATCACCGTCCCGATCCGCCGCCTCCGCCAGGGCAGGGCCTAGCTGTGCCCGTAGCCAGTCCACACCCTGATGCCGTGCTGCCGACCTGATCCCCTCCAGCAAACGCTCCACGTCGTCCATTGGCCCTGCAGAGGAGACAAAAGAAATCCGACCAAGCAAGTCCGCGCACACCGAGGTGAACACAAACTCAACCAGGTAGAAAGTTAGAATGACTCACCTAAAATGGCTGCTCATTTAAATAGCCAATCCTACTTACCCATAATTCCAACCCTTGCTTACTTCCTCCTAAGCCCGCCTCCTAACCCCTGTCAAGGCCTTTTTCCGCTTAGCTGCACTTTGGCTACATGGGGCTACATTCTTTAGGACAGCATTAAATCTAGTGTGTCTCATTGTCACTCGTGTTATGTTGTAAGTCCAGTAACTATGTTAGTTTATTCTTAGTGCTAGAAAACAGTTAAACGGACACTGTAGGCACCAATACAACTTTAGCTTAGTGTAGCAGTTTTGGTGTACAGATCATGTCCAACTTCCTCAGGACACTAGAGGGAAATAGCAAAATACAGTATGTACAGATACACTCAGTGGGTAATAGGTGAAAATGACAACAGTAATTGTTGTCATTTTCACCTTTGATTGATGGTATTGTAGACAAAGGACTCCTCCTGGTCCTCAAAACAATATAGAAAATATACCCAAAGGTAATCTACAATAAAATAAAAACATAGCGCAATAATGCTAAAAGGATGAGAGTGGGGGAAAATGGAAAAATAAATCGCACTCACAAACCAACATTGATTGTAGGCATATCACTAAATGATGTTATGGTAGCCTCAGGACTTATGGCACATCGTGGCATGTAAGGAAAGGAAAAAAAGGGAATAATAGTGCAGAGTATCCAAATAAAATAACACTTCTTTAACCCCTTAAGGTCCAAACTTCTGGAATAAAAGGGAATCATGACATGTCACACATGTCATGTGTCCTTAAGGGGTTAATATAAGCCACACTTATATTATATACAGGATGAAAGTGGCAAAAAGGCACATCACAATCTGTTAAACGGGTATTCCAGTCTTAGGATCCAGAAGAACAGGAAAACCAGGAAACCGTAAATACATAAATAAATAAACATAAAAACTCTATACACTAAAAAAAAAGCCCTACGTGTTTTTTTCAATTTCATTTTAACTTCTTCAGGGGCATAAAGCAAAGTTCCTTTCCTTGTGAAGGCATGAAGATACACTGTACCGATCTGTTTTTAAATTCGTCTGACGCTAGCGCGGGAAACTTTGGACCAATCCGTATATGGTAACATACTTTCGGGTTCGTCACTTGAAATACTTCCGGGTGCGTCCCTCGGACGTTTCCGGATTTGCGGATCAAGCCTCTCTTTCATGTTGCGTCCAAATGGACGGACGTCGGCATCAGGTAGAACGATGTGTTCCATTAGTCTGTAAGCATTCCACCACTCAGTGGTGAGTGTAATGAGTCCATAAAAACCATAAGAAATAGAGAAATAAAACAAATATCACAAGACAAAATTGGTAAATAGTCCCAAATAGATGTGAATCGGTCTGACATAAAATAATAGGAATAAACTCTCACAAGATGACCAGAGTCAATTTAGAATAAATAATGAAAATTCCTCATGATAGAGGAATCAATAAAAAGCAATCCAGAAAGACATTATAGTAAAAATATTAAGAAAAAGGACATTATAAAAAAGAAAAACATGATCAAAATTAACACAATTATAAAATAATAATAAAATGTGTCAAAACACCATTAAAGAAAGCACATTAAATCAAATTCAACATTTAGTCCTCTTGGTTGCATTGTTTTTAATGTATGTATCCAATAGCCCTCTCTTTTCCTTAAATGCATCATAAGGTCACCACCTCTTTCATCTAAAGTCATCTGTTCAATGACTATACATTTAAGAGTATTTATGTTAAAGAGGGAGCATGTGTTACAGTGCACTGGTACTGAATGTGTCAACATATGATTTTTAATATTGTTTTTATGTTCCTGAAATCTAATTTTGGCTTTCCTTTCTGTCCTCCCTACATAGTGCAACCCACATTCACATGTGAGGAGGTATACGACATGTGTGGAGGAATACAATACCATATTTTTTATCTTAAATGTTTCCAAAGTTTGTGTACTAGTTAAATTGTTAATGACCTTAAATTGATGATTACAACTTTTACAATTACCACAAGTGTAAAAACCCTACTTGTGTTTAACTTTATCTTTCCCGGAAGGAAAAGTGCTTGGTGCTTGAATTTGTTTAAAATTAACTCCCTTCCTAAAGAAGATCTTTGGGACATGTGGGATCTGTTTATTTAAAAACTCATCTTCGACGAGTAGCCCCCAATGTTTTCTGATGATCCTTTTGTATATCAAATGCTCTTGAATTGGGTGTTAAAGGACAAATCAAAGATAAGGTTTCTGATGGTGGTGTCTTTCTTTCTATCTATAAAGAGATTATTTCTGTCCATTTTCCCCACTCTATAGATCTCAGCATCTAAGAGTTCAGGAGGAGTTCAGGAGGAGGATAACCTTTTTCTAAAAAACGGCTTTTCAGAATTTCTGCTTGTGAATAGAAAGAATCAAGATCGCTACAATTTCTACGTATCCTAATGAATTGGCTTTTGGGGATACCCCTAAGCCAATTGGTATGATGTCCACTCTTTGTGTCGATAAAACTATTAGAATCTATAGTTTTGAAGAATGTTTTTTACTTAATTTCACGATTTTCAATCTAGATCGATAGATCAAGAAAATCGATATTAGAGATGCCTATCTTAGGGGTAAGAATCAAAGAATTGTGGTTCACATAGGTAAAACAGTAATTGAGTCCTTCTATAGGACCACGTCAAATTACAAGGACATCCTCGATGTAGCGCCTGCAGAGCACCAAGTTTTCACCATAGGGGTTATTTGACCAGATAGATAGTCTTTCCCAATAGTCCATAAACACATTGGCATAGCACTCACGTTTTGGGGGCGTGGATATGACAGGGGCCAATCAAATTGAATACTAGGGTATTTATACTTACCTCTCCCTTAACTCCCTGCCCTATCGTGGTTTCTGATTCAGTTCCCTTTAGCGCTTGTATCGTTCAGTTGTGTTTTTTTTGTGCTTGACCTTGGCTTTGTATTTGACTCAGTTTTTCTCTTTATCCCTGCTTTGTCTTGTTTGCCGGCTTCCTGATTCCTGTGTACCAGACCTTGGCTAATTCTTGTTTTCGCAGTCTCTTTGTTCCCTTGACCTCGGCTCGTTCCTGACTCTGTCACTTCTCTGTTCTACGTCGAGTCCGGCCATTCTAAGGTCAGGTAAGACGTATCTGCTTTATCTTGTCTCTTGTTGGGGTACACTACCGTGACACATCTAGGGTTGCCCAAATATAGTCATCCTCACATTCGATTGACTCTAACTCCTGGATAAGGTGCTTAGTGTCCTTAAGGTATGATAAAGCTCCCTGAGCATATATTTGTAGATGAAAATCAATATACTCTGAGTTTAGATGTCAAGGAGTGACTGCCACTAATTATTGGCTTACCAGGGGGTTTATCTTTACATTTACGGATTTTTGGGAGGAAATAAAAGGTGGGCACCTTCGGAAATTCTGAAAAAATAAAAGAATATGAGGAATCATCAAGAGTGCCTGCTTGTTTAGCAATATCTAAAAGTTGTTTAAGCTCTTGATTAAACTTATAATTAGGATTGTTGACAAGTTTAGTATGTGTGGTTGTCGTTTAACAGTCTGTACATTTCCGTCACATAATATTGGGCTGACATAATAACTACACCTCCTCCCTTGTCAGCATTTTTTATAGTTAAATCTTTTCTTTTTTTTCAAATTGATTAAAGTTCTGCTTTCTGCCTGAGTTAGATTCTTATGCTTAATTCCTTTATCTGGATTTTTTCCCAGTTTGTCAAAATCTCTGACAATCATCTTATTAAAAGCAATCCATCACGATTATGCAGGTTGTACCCAAGCACAAAATCGGCCTAGTGCTCTAAAAAAACAAAACCCTCTTTCCTGCACCAAGACTTCAGCCACGCATTGACCTCTCTAATCTCCTGCTGCCTTTCTGCTGTAGCGCATGGCACAGGTAATATTTCTGAAAATATTACCTTGGAGATCCTTTTCTTTAGCTTACTTCCTAGTTCCCTGAAATCATTCTTTAGGACCTTCCATTTTCCTCTGACTTTGTCATTGGTAACAATATGGACCACGACAGCTGGTTCATCCCCAGCCCCTCCCAATAATCCCTCCACTCTGTCGGCAACATGCCGGACCCGAGCACCCGGGAGACAGCAAACTGTCCGGTTGAGTCGATCAGAGTGGCAGATTACCCTATCTACTCTATTAATAATAGAGTCTCCTACTACCACAATCTGCCTAGACTTCCTTACCCTCTCAACCCTACCCATACTAGAGGGGCTGTTCCCATGGCTGTTAGAAGGAACAGCTTCCTGCAGTACAGCTACTCCTGAGCTGATGCTCCCAACATCTTCACTCAAACGGACAAATCTGTGAGGCTGCACAAGATCAGGACTAGCTAAACCTTTTCTCTCCCCTCCCCCTCTGCTTCCTTGACCCACTGTTACCCAGCAATATGACTGCTCACCAACTGTCTCATCTCCTCCCACTCCATTACCCGCACCTACTAAACTCTGCTCAGTGAGCAGTAGACTCCTCTCAAGATTGTCAATCTCCCTCAGTGTTGCAATTTGCCTCTCCAGATCTCCAATCTGAGCTTCCAGAAAAGCCATTTGCTCACACCCACCACGCTAGCTTGTACCAGGTGTAGTGGTAATAAGCGTTTTTTCTGCCTTTTTGACACACAAAGTGAGTTTGCACAGTATATTTTGCAAACATTTTGTGCACCACCACTCTATAATACTTTATATGTTGCTCAGCTATGTCGGCTGAGTACAAAAATACCCCCGTATGTACCTTTGCCAGGTATATGTGGACATCGGAGGGGCACATTTGGGACACAGCCATTCCATTTTTTTCAAACTTTAAATTTTTACGCTGTGCCCATGTCCCATTTTAGAGTATTTTACCAGGCTATATAATCCAAATACCCCATAAAGCCATACCATTTCTTAAAGAAGACATCCCAGGGTATTTCAAAAGGCATATTTTGAACCTTAGCGTGGGATCATTTTTCCGCTAGCTTGTACCAGGTGTAGTGGTAATGAGCGTTATTAAATGTATTTTTTTACTTTTTAAAACTTTTTTTACTTTTTAAAACTATTTTTTAAACTTTTGTTTTGCTTATTCATTTTTTTAAAGTTTCCTAAACTTTCGTAAAACTTTTTTTTACAGATTTAACATTTTTCTAAGCTTTTTCTTTTACCGTTAACCCCTAACTAGCAGTAAGTAGCACTAACAGTAAATTCCCCATTTTCCCATAACTCCCACCCACCCCAGCTAGCAAAATATTGAATTATACAATATTTAAATTAGTTAATTAAATTAATTTACCCCCTGAGGGTTAAAAAAATAAATAAAAGTTAATCGTCAGGGGTTAAAAAAAAAATTAGATCACAGTATAATACTGTGATCTGTATTTTGATCACTGTAGGCAGTGATAGACTGGCAGGCAAGGGGTTAATTTTTATTTGGACTGGGTAAAGGGTTTATTTTTTTTTTATTTTTTACTTAAACGTTATTAAAACTTTTTTTTTACTTAATTTTTTAACTTTTTAAAGCTTATTTTAAAACTTTTTTTAACGTTAACCCCTAGTTAGCCTAACACTAAATCCCCCAATTCCCCACTAACTTCCACCCTCCCCAGCTAGCTAAATTTATAATTTTAAAATATTTAAATTAATTAATAAAATAAATTTAACCCCTGAGGGTTAAAAAAAAAAAAGAATTAACCCTCAGGGGTTAAAAAAAAAAATCAGATCATATTAAAATGTAATCCCTGCCAATTGATCACTGTAGTCAGTGATCAATTGGCAGGGAAGGGGTTAATTTTTTATTAATATGGGTAAAGGGGGGGTGGGATTTTAATTTAACTTTTTTTTTTTAACAGCAGGGGGCAGGATCACTGAAGATCCGTCTCCCTGCACTTCACACTGAACCCGGAAGTGCAGGGAGGCGGAGGTGAGTATACACAGCACATGTGCCCGCTCTGGCATGCTGTCAGAGCGGGCACATGTACTCTGACAGCCCGATCCGGTGCTCCCGGTCTGCCTCTAATGCAGAGGCAGACCGGAGCACCATTAACCCCACGATCGCCGCGATTGCGGCGATCTGGGGTTAATTTTACCGCGTGACGGACGAGGTCCGTCACCCGTCGTTAAGGGCATCCCCAGGATGACGGACCTCGTCCGTCACCCGTCGTGAAGGGGTTAAAAGAGACTACTTGAAATAGCCTTCTTTCAAGCAAACTCCAGTGAGCAAGTTTTGTGAGTCAGTAGTGGGTTTATATTGGCAATACAAATCCCACACAGGTGGAAATTTAGGTGCACTCCACCTGATTAGCTCAGCAGCAGCAGCTCCCACAAGGAGGAAATAAACAGCAAGAGAGGGGAAAAAAAGAGGGAAAACGTTTTAACCCCTTAAGACCGCAGCCAAATGTACAAGTTGTGATCCCAAAAAAACGTAAACAAAACCTGGCATTTGCGCTATATGTCTGTCCAACCGTAATTCACCTCTTTCATATTAAATGCACCCACACTTATTATATATCATTTTATTCAGGGGAAACAGGGCTTTCATTTAACATCAAATATTTAGGCATGGAAAATAATTTAATATGAAAAAAATATAAAAAATGGGAGAAAATAAGAATTTTTGAAAATTGTTTTAGTTCTATGTGACATTTTAACTGTGAATGTCAAAATACTGTTTGCTTTTACTGCAATACAATACACATATTTGTATTCAGCGATGTCTCACGTGTAAAACAGTACCCCCTATGTACAGGTTTTATGGTGTTTTGGGAAGTTACAGGGTCAAATATAGCGTGTTACATATTTCAGTTTTTTCACATTGAAATTCGCCAGATTGGTTATGTTGCCTTTGAGACCATATGGAATAAGAATTTCCCCCATGATGGCATACCATTTGCAAAAGTAGACAACCCAAAGTATTGCAAATGGAGTATGTCCAGTCTTTTTTAGTAGCCACTTGGTCACAAACACTGGCCAAAGTTAGTGTTAAAGCGGCACTGTCATGCCGAATTCCGTTTTTTTTTTAACCCCCCTCCCGCCTCAACTACATCCAATCGACCCCCTAGTCATCCCCAAATGCCCCTATGCCCCCCACATTACCTATTTTTTATTCTTTATTTTCTGCCCCGATCTATATTCAGGGCGCCGCCATCTTTGTGTGGGTAGGTGAAGTCCCTGTGGGACACGTCATCTACCCACACTACACAGACTGTGAGATTACCGCACATGCCCAGTGAAACATCTGGACATGCGAACGGGAATTTCACCTATTCATTCATTCATCAGACAGACGAATGAATGAATAGAAAAAATCAGACGAACAAACTAACACTGTGTATCAGTGTTCGTTTGTTTGTTCGGTTTATTACAAGGAGGGAGCTACCGGCGTGCAGCTCCCTCCTTGCAATATGTAAAGACAGAAGCGGCAGGGAGCAGTGCTCCCCACCACTTCATTAGCCCCCCAGGTCCTCCCCTCACTCTATGGGGGTCAATATGACCCCCATAATAGCACAAGGGAGATTCAAATCTCCCCAATGCCCCTACTCGCTATATCGCGAGTAGGGGCATGTCCACTAAACAGTGAGCAGCCTGTGGCTGCTCACTGTAAAAAAAAAAAAAAAAAAAAGGGTAATAAGGGGGGGACGGGGGACCTACTGTCCTCCCCCGCCGGCCCCCACCCCTGGACGGCGGGTGGGGGCCATAATGGGAATGAGGGGGGACCTACTGTCCTCCCCTCAGGCCCCCACCCCTGGGCGGCGGGTGGGGGCCATAATAGTAATAAGGGGGGGGGACCTACTGTCCTCCCCTCAGGCCCCCACCCCTGGGCGGCGGGTGGGGGCCATAATAGTAATAAGGGGGGGGCCTACTGTCCTCCACCCCCCGGCCCCCACCCCTGGGCGGCGGGTGGGGGCCATAATAGTAATAGGGGGGGGGGACCTACTGTCCCCCCCCCGGCCCCCACCCCTGGGCGGCGGGTGGGGGCCATAACGATAATGGGGGGGACCTACTGTCCTCCCCCCGCCCCCACCCCTGGGCGGCGGGTGGGGGCACTAAGTAAATTCCCCCCCCCCCATCAAGGTGACTAGGGGTGCCCAAGCCCCTAGTCACCCACCCCCCACCCAAATAAAAAATGCCCCTACCTACCCCCCTCACCCTAAAAAATAGTGAGGGGGGAATAAAATTGCTAACCTGTAAAGTAAAATTAAACTTACCATTCGACGTCTTCTTATTTCTAAAATCTTCATTTTTCAGCCCCAAAAAAGGGCAAATAAAAAACCATCATAGCCGTCGAACTAAAAATAAAATAAAAAACCCGAGCGCAAAAAAAAAACCCGACGAAAAAGAAAAAACCCGAGCGCACAAAAAAATAATCCATCTTCACCCATGGAGGGCTCCGCGCAGACTGAGCTCCGCAGGGCGGGGCAAGGCTTATAAAGCCTTGCCCCGCCCTGCAATTAGCCTAAGAACACTCTGATTGGTGGGTTTAAGCCAATCAGAGTGCTCTTTGTCATTTTACAAGCGTGGGAAAGTTCTTTGGAATTTTCCCACGCTTGTAAAATGACACAGAGCACTGTGATTGGATGGCTTGAAATCCATCCAATCACAGTGCTCTGTGTCATTTTACAAGCGTGGGAAAGTTCTTTGGAATTTTCCCACGCTTGTAAAATGACACAGAGCACTGTGATTGGATGGCTTGAAATCCATCCAATCACAGTGCTCTGTGTCATTTTACAAGCGTGGGAAAATTCTTTGGAAATTTCCCACGCTTGTAAAATGACACAGAGCACTGTGATTGGATGGCTTGAAATCCATCCAATCACAGTGCTCTGTGTCATTTTACAAGCGTAGGAAAGTTCTTTGGAATTTTCCCACGCTTGTAAAATGACACAGAGCACTGTGATTGGATGGATTTCAAGCCATCCAATCACAGTGCTCTGTGTCATTTTACAAGCGTGGGAAAATTCCAAAGAACTTTCCCACGCTTGTAAAATGACACAGAGCACTGTGATTGGATGGATTTCAAGCCATCCAATCACAGTGCTCTGTGTCATTTTACAAGCGTGGGAAAATTCCAAAGAACTTTCCCACGCTTGTAAAATGACAAAGAGCACTCTGATTGGCTTAAACCCACCAATCAGAGTGTTCTTAGGCTAATGGGAATGAGGGGGGACCTACTGTCCTCCCCTCAGGCCCCCACCCCTGGGCGGCGGGTGGGGGCCATAATAGTAATAAGGGGGGGGGACCTACTGTCCTCCCCTCAGGCCCCCACCCCTGGGCGGCGGGTGGGGGCCATAATAGTAATAAGGGGGGGGGACCTACTGTCCTCCCCTCAGGCCCCCACCCCTGGCTTTATAAGCCTTGCCCCGCCCTGCGGAGCTCAGTCTGCGCGGAGCCCTCCATGGGTGAAGATGGATTATTTTTTGTGCGCTCGGGTTTTTTCTTTTTCGTCGGGTTTTTTTTTTGCGCTCAGGTTTTTTATTTTATTTTTAGTTCGACGGCTATGATGGTTTTTTATTTGGCCTTTTTTGGGGCTGAAAAATGAAGATTTTAGAAAAAAGAAGACGTCGAATGGTAAGTTTAATTTTACTTTACAGGTTAGCAATTTTATTCCCCCCTCACTATTTTTTAGGGTGAGGGGGGTAGGTAGGGGAATTTTTTATTTGGGTGGGGGGTGGGTGACTAGGGGCTTGGGCACCCCTAGTGTGATTGGATGGATCAGAGCTGGTCAGAGCTGGTCAAGCGGAGGAATCCTCCATAAGACAGAGTCCCTACTTTGTCTTATGATTTTAAAGAAAACTAAAGAAGAATGGAAGAAATGAATAACAGATCCCGAGAGAGGGTGAGAAGAGGAAGAGATTGAGGAAAGGTAATTTCTGCATGACAGTGCCGCTTTAATATTTGAAAATGCAAAAAACTAATTTTAAAGCGAATTTTGGCCAGTGTTTGTGACTAAGTGGCTACTAAAAAGCTGAACATACCCTATTTGCAATACAGTGGGTTGTCTACTATTGCAAATGGTATGCCATCATGGGGATAATTTTCATTGCTGGGCTACCATACGGTCTCAAAGGCAACCTGAAACGCAAACCTTGTATTTGACTCTGTAACTTTTGAAAACACCATAAAACCTGTAAATGAGGGGTACTGTTGTAATCAGGAGACTTCGCTGAACACAAATATTAGTGTTTCAAAACAGTAAAACGTATCACAACAATTATATCGTCAGTGTAAGTGCCATTTGTGTGTGAAAAATGCAAAAAATGTCATTGTCACTGACGATATCGTACCCCCCATGTACAGGTTTTATGGTGTCTTGGAAAGTTACAGGGTTAAATATAGTGCTAGAAAATTTAATTCCCTGAACTTTCGGCCTGGGTTGTCAGGCAGGTCCTGCAAATTGTAATTAATGAAATGACCTAATTATGTAAAATTATTACATAAATATATACGTAGAATATAGTGATATATACATGTATACTTATGTATATAGATATATATATATATATATATATATATATATATATATATTTCGTTTTACATGTATTTTGATATCAATATATATATATTAATTTTAAAATACAGTTCCAATGAAATTACGCATGTTTATATATTTTTTATTTATTTATTTTTTATTATTTTTTTAATTTTATTTTTTAACATATTTATTTATTTATTTTTTATTATATATAAATATATATATATAATGAAAATTATATATATTTAATCAATATAATTGTACGTGTATTTTGATATTAATATATATGTATATAATTATGTATATATTAATATTAAAATACACGTAGACAGTGCATGTATATTTATGTGTATATGTGTATCTATATACTTAGATCATATATATAATAAATATATATATATGATCTAAGTATATATTATTTAATTTTACACTTATTTAACTTGTTAAATTTATTTTCAGGCAGCAGGGGGAGTACCTGTCATTACAGGCACTCCCCCTGCTGGCATTGCTATGGATAGCAATGGATCGCAAGGACCTCGCGATCACATGGCCCTGGGGGGCTGAAGAGGACAGAGGGGGACTCCCTGGGCTCCCAGGTAAGTCCCCCATACCGCGATCGCCGGCGTGGGATCGCCGGCGACCGGGTAAGTACAAAAGATCGCGGGACGTTCTATGCCGTCCTGGGGCGTTTAGAGCCACCAAAATAAGGACGGCATAGAACGTCCTGCGGTCTTAAGGGGTTAAGGACAGAGCTTCAGAAGCTTGTCTTTCACTTAATGACATAATTTTTTGCATTTTTTGCTGTTTGCGTTCAACTGCAATTTGCATTTTACTAATTTATTGCACCGACGCATATTATATACCGTTTTTTAAAGGACAGAAAGGGCTTTAATTTGATGTAACATATATTTATATATATAAATATATATTTATATATATATATATATATATATATATATATATATATACATATATATATATGTATTTAAATGCTTATTTATTATAAAAAAAATACAGAAAAATGAAAAAAAAATGAAAAATGTGTTTGTTTTTTACAGTTTTTGCAATAATAATGTGTGCACAATTAGTGCAGGTTAAGGAAAGTAATTAAAATAAATTCATTTAGTTGTTCTGATTTACAGAATGTATAATGTGTCTGGGATTTTAAGTTTTTTTTTATAGTTACAGGTCACAAAGCACAAGGAGTAAAATAAACGTTTAATGTGGAGCTATTTTAGAATTTGGTATGTTTGTCTTGTAAGCTTAATAGCCATAAAAGAAAACAAAATTGCCACACAAAAGTATATATTTATATAAAGTAGACACCACAGGCTATTTACCTAAGGTTGTTTTGACACTTTCTACGTAGCCATTTCACCGCCAACCTCTGCTAAATATTGGAGTAAAATTGTGTTTTTTGGGGGTTTTGGCACACAAACTTATAACAAAGAACTTCTCATGTGTATTTTGTAAAGTTGGTGTGTGCTATTCCTGTACAAAGTTTTATTTTGTGTTCAGTTACATCTGCTGAGTAAAATGACACCCCCATTGTATGTCTTTGGCACTATTTCGGGAAGCTACAGTGCCATATAGGAGACCAAGCCATATCAGTTTTTACCGATCTTTGAATTTTGACGCTGGGCCTATGTGCAATTACCAAGCATCTTCACAGGTTTTAAATTCAAACTACCCCACAAAGGCCTACAATTTCTTAAAGTAGACACCCCAGGGTATTTCAAAAGGCATATTTTGAACCTTAGCGTGGGATCATTTTTCCGCTAGCGTGTACCAAGTGTAGTGGTAATAAGCGTTCTTTTTTCTGCCTTTTTGACACACAAAGTGAGTTTGCACAGTATATATTGCAAACCTTATGTGTGCTACCACTGTATAATACTTCATATGTTGCTCAGCTATGTGGTGTGAGTACAGCAATACCCCCGTATGTACCTTTGCCAGGTATATGTGGATGTTGAAGGGGCACATTTGAGACACAGCCATTCAGTTTTTTTCGCTGTGTCCATGTTCCAATTTGGAGTAGTTAAGATGGTTGGTTATTGAAAACTTCACCACAAACACGAACTATTTATTAAAGAATACACCCTGGGGTAATTCAAAAGGCATATTTTGAACCTTAGCATGGGATAATTTTTTTCTCTAGTTTGTTCTAGGTGTAGTGGTAATGAGCGTTTTGAAATGTATTTTTTAATTTCATAGAACTTTTTTTACTTTTTAAAACTATTTTTTAAACTTTTGTTTTGCTTATTAATTTTTTTAAACTTTCCTAAACTTCCTTAAAACTTTTTTTACAGATTTAACATGTTTGTAAGCTTTTTTTTACCGTTAACCCCTAACTAGCAAGCAGCACTAACCGTAAATTCCCCATTTTCCCATAACTCCCATCCACCCCAGCTAGCAAAATATTTACTTATACAATATTTAAATGATTTAATTAAATAAATTGAACCCCTGAGGGTTAAAAAATAACTAAAAGTTAATCGTCAGGGTTTTAAAAAAAATGAGATCACAGTATAATACTGTGATCTGTATTTTGATCACTGTAGGCAGTGATCGACTGGCAGGGAAGGGGTTAATTTTTATTTGGACTGGGTAAAGGGGCTTCACGTAGGAAATCAGCAGTTGACCCGTCGGGAAGTGCCGGAGGGTGGCTGTGATTTCTACGTATCTCCTAAGTGTCTTGACAACGCACAGTTTGGGATCTGATTCAAAGTATGGGTAGGATACAGAGGACGTATCTGATTTAGTCCGTTTCGCAATGGAAAAAGTGACTCCCTCTGGAGTGAGAGAGAAACCGTCCACATCAAAGGCCCTAATGTCATACACCCGTCGGAAAGAGACGAGGCATAGCCAAAGGGCCAGTTTTGCTGAGAGTTGTTTCAGAGATAGAAACGGGTTGTCCGGCCAACCTCTCAGGAAGTCCAGCACTCCATTCACCTGCCAGAGGTTGGAGTATTTGAGTGCTGGGGGTCTCGTCAGTCTGGCGCCTCGCAGCAGGCGACATACTGTGGTGGAATCTCGGTAAAAATAAATTTAGTAGGCCGAGATTACCACGTGGCATGTGTACGTGCATATGCTGACGTATCGATCAGTTGGTTGCACGTGGCAAGATACGATCAGTAGTGTACGGAGCATGTGCAAGAATACAGGATGTAGTATTCCCCTCCTCCATTGTGCTGGACAGGCCATGCGGTCAAGCAGGAAGTTAATTCTTATTTGTATTGATTGGTCAAGAGAATGTGCGGGTGGAGCTTATTATGGGAGGAGTTATGTGCCTATATAAGGAGCCTGCACTATTGTCCGGGGCTCAGAACTTGCTGTATTTTGGTGACATTAGTCCCTCTGAGTCCCGATCGGTGAACCGAATAAAGAATCTCTTCCTTCCTGAAGAAACCTGTGTCCATCTCTCTGTGCTTGGCTTCCGTCAGTTTCTCCAGTATCATTTGGTGCATTGGCCGGGAAGCTCATCTTTCAACGGTAGCTGAGAGGCAGAGGCTTGAGACGGTCTATCTTTGCCCACGTTCTCTACGGCTGCACCCCTGAACTTCTGCATGGACCTCCCTTCGTCTCGGCGCCACTGGTCTGTTGTCCAGGAGATCATCGGCCTCTACGTAAGAAGTGCTGGGGTGTCCCCGTCGATGAGTGTGAACTCAGGTTCTGGAACGAGGAGGTAAGACGACCGCTGTTTTAGATGGCGGACCCAACTAGGGGTATACCGATTGTGCGGTAGGCCCATAAGGGGTTTAAATCTGTGTATGGAATCTGCCCCCTCTGTCGGAGGGAAGGAGCGAAGGCGCACCACTCAATCGAACGCTCTTTAGTAAGACCGTTTGATTTGGTTTGGAGTCAGGCGGGGTTCTGTGTAAATAGCCCTAGCCGGACACCGGTGTCTTGTCTAGACTAGCGTTCTAGGGTGTACAATTTGTTCGCTAGGTCGGAGGGACCGGGATACTAAGCAGACTCTGATGTACATTATCGTTTGCTAGATCTCAACCTATCTTGGCTAAGTGGGAAGGCGTGTAAATTTGGAACCCACTAGACTATTGATAGAGTAGAAAGACTAAAAGGGTTCTGTTGTAAATTCCGCCCTCTAGTTCGCTATATGTGGTGCTTGGGCAGTGTGGCTAACCAAAACGGATGTAGATAGTTTTAGGTAGTCCATCAAGGTACTGGTCAATAGTTTAGTTGGGATTGTATATGTGTTAAAGATTGTTAGTAAAGTGTATATCTTGTTAGATAGCGCGAGCTCAGCCGTCTAGCGAGAGTGTTAATAGTGTGTTGCTGTATTATAGTGCACGGTACCATAACCCTGTATATTTACTGACACTGTATATAAGTACTAATCATTGTCGTCTATTGCATGTTTAACACCATAACCACTAATAATTGTATTGTGACCTTAAATTGTGCTTTGACCTATGCTAACCGTACTGTAACTACTATTTATAAAAGACGATGTTACTGGGGTGTGTTATAGACGGGTAATTCATATATAGAGAATTATAGCGTGGGTGACTGTATAATTTCGCCAAAGGGCATAATATTGATTATTTAGTGACTGGTGTAACAGCTGTGTGTGTACGGGAATTCCCTGAGTGTTTATTGTGTTATTGTGTAAGTTTCACTTGGTAACTGTACCACGTGGTGCTGTTGCCGGAAGAAACGGGTGTGACTGTTGAATAGAACGTATGCATAGTATTCGTTGTCAACGACGCTCCATTGATAAGTATGGGCGCATCGGAGTCAACGATTTTGGATCCCTTAGGTTGTATGGTAAAGAATTTTAAAAAGGGATTTACAACATGTGATTTTGGGGTTAAAATGTCTCCTGTACGTTTGGTCAATTTGTGCACTAGGGAGTGGCCTACTTTGGTTGCGGCATGGCCGCCACGTGGCAGTTTGGATCCAACTCTGGTACAGCGTGTACACGTGGCTGTATCAGGTAGGCCTGAACTTTACGGACAGTTTCCATATATTGATTGTTGGAGACAGGCCGTAAACGACTCGCCAAGATGGATTCGGATATGCCACGAGGAGCAATGTCGCCTCATGGTGGCCAGGACTTGTTTGTCCACTAGGACTATGGTTAGGCCCATTTTGGACATGCCCCCTGAGTCCGAGATCCCTTTGCCGCCCCCTTACTTCCCTGTAGAAGGAAGTGATACGAGTACAGGAAGTTCTACACCCCTTCCCCCATTGTCCCCATCCGCTTCCGCTTCCTCCTCCAGTTCATAATCCACCCCCCGTCGTACTAAACCTCCCCTTCCGGAACCAACCCCCGTTAGATCCGATTATCCTGATTTGGCGCCACTTCAAACTTCCGGTCAAGCTTCTTCTAGCTCGGCTCGGAATATTCTATTCACCGACCTTCCCAAAAATCAAGCTTCTACATCCTCATGTCTTACTACCCCCCGACCAGAACCTCTAACCGACGCCCCTCCACGTAGCCCTATACTAACCCGACAACTGACCGGTACCCAACGACCCAAACATTATCAGATGCCTCTTCGTTTGAATCCCAGTCTTCGTATATGTCCTGTTCACGACTACCGATCTCTTGAATTGGAAGACCCACAATTCCTCGTACACTGAGAAACCACAAGCTATGACCGATCTGTTCACCTCGATAGTTCAGACACATAATCCGACATGGGCTGATTGCCAGCAGTTATTAATGACATTGTTCAATAATGAGGAAAGGACTAGGATTAACCAAGCGGCCATTAAAGCGCTAGAGGATGAAGCCCGTACTTTAAATCAAGCCAATCCAGCAGCATGGGCGCAACACATTATCCTAATACCGATCCCGACTGGAATGTTAATGGCGCAGATATGGTTCAACTAAAAGCCTATAGAGACGCTATAATTGCTGGCATGAAAGCCGGAGGGAAGAAAGCCATTTATATGTCGAAGACAGTTGAGGTGATTCAGAAAAGTGATGAAGCGCCCAGTGTCTTTTATGACCGATTATTGGAGGCATACCGCTTGTATACCCCCTTTAATCCGGAAGACGCTGATAATTCCCGAATGGTAAACTCCGCCTTTGTCAGCCAAGCTTACGGAGATATTAAGCGCAAGCTACAAAAGTTAGAAGGGTTTGCAGGAATGTCCATCACCCAACTAATGGAGGTAGCAAATAAGGTGTACATGAATAGGGAGTCAGAAAGTAAGAAAGAGGAAGAGCGCAAGATGCGTAAAAAGGCTGATATGCTAGCGGTAGCGATTGCAGGCGTAGATAGACGGGGCCCAGATAGAGGCGATAGTAGGTGGAATAGGGAGCCCCTGAGTAGGAATCAGTGCACGTATTGCAGAGAAGAAGGGCATTGGAGAAGCGAGTGTCCGCAAAGAGAGCAGTACGAGAGAGACCCACCCAGGGCAGGTTATGGAAACTTTAGAGGCAGAGCGAGAGGTAGAGGAGGCCCCGGAGGGAGTAATGGTAATAGAGGGAGTAATGGTAACAGAGGAAGTGTAAGAGAAGACAGGTACTATCCAGCAGCGCAAAGGTCCCGCGATAGAGAAGGTAGGGACTTTGTAGGATTGGCTGACATGGTCATGGAGGACTATTGATACCGACCGGGCGCCATCCCCCTTGGTCGAGCGGAGCCTATGGTCGATGTATCAATAGGGGGAAAAAGGAGTGCATTCATGATCAACACTGGTGCTGAACATTCGGTGGTGACTAACCTAGTTGCTCCTCCATCTGGAAGAACTATTACCGTAATAGGAGCAACTGGAAGAAGTGCTGCAAAACCGGTTCTTAAAAGTCGACTCTGTACATTGGGAGGCCACGTAGTAAAACATCAATTCCTTTACATGCCTGAATGTCCAGTCCAATTGCTGGGACGTGATATGCTTTCCAAATTACAAGCGCATATTACGTTCCTACCAAACGGAACAACATCCTTAAAGTTTAATGGACCTTCAGGTATTATGACATTATCCGTACCAAAGGAAGAAGAGTGGCGACTTTATACAGCGTTGACTAGCCAAAACCCTAGGAGTGATGAATCCTTATTCAACATACCAGGAGTTTGGGCAGAGAACAACCCACCAGGACTGGCCCGCAATATTCCACCTATTAAAATCGAACTAAAACTTGGGGTTTATCCAGTGAGCCTACGGCAATATCACATCCCGCAGAAGGCTAAGAAGAACATTCAATCTTATCTGGATAAGTTCATACGGTATGGTATCCTAAAATTCTGTACTTCCCCCTGGAACACCCCATTGCTGCCTGTTCAAAAGCCCGGTACAGATGAGTATCGACCTGTGCAGGACTTGAGAGCAGTCAATGATGCGGTTGTTAGTATACATCCAGTTGTACCCAATCCGTATAACCTGCTTGCTTTAATTCCGGGCGGGGCTACTTATTTTACAGTCTTAGACCTCAAAGATGCCTTCTTTTGCCTCCGAATTGCCGCAGAAAGCCAATGTATCTTCGCTTTCCAATGGGAAAACGCTGTAACGGGCTCAAAACGCCAAATGACTTGGACAAGACTGCCCCAAGGGTTTAAAAATTTATTTGGTTCAGCTCTAAGTCAGGATCTACTGGATTTCGAGTCCATCCCAGGAGAGTGTGTATTGTTACAATATGTAGACGACTTGTTGATAGCAGCAGTTACAAAGGAAATATGTCAGCAAGCAACGCACGATCTACTACACATTCTCTGGAAGGCAGGATACAAGGTGTCTAGAAAGAAGGCTCAGTTGTGTTTGCCAACTGTCAAATATCTGGGATTCCATATCTCTGAAGGTCAAAGAATTATGGGGCCAGAGAGAAAAGAAGCTGTGTGCCAAATACCGATACCCAAGAATAGAAGACAAGTGCGAGAATTCTTGGGGGCAGCAGGCTTCTGTAGGATATGGATTCCCAGCTACGCGATACTGGCAAAACCTCTGTATGCAGCTATCAAAGGTACAGAGCACGACCCCTTCTTATGGACTCAAGAACAACAAACGGCATTTGAAGATGTGAAGAAGGCTTTGATGAGTGCCCCAGCATTAGGTCTACCTGATCACACACGACCATTCTACCTGTATGTACACGAGCAAAGAAGAATGGCTGTGGGAGTATTGACACACTACTTGGGATCATGGCAAAGACCTGTTGCCTACATGTCTAAGCAACTGGATGCAGTGGCCAGCGGACTTCCACCTTGTCTAAGAGCCGTAGCTGCAGCCGCCCTGCTAGTAGCTGAAGCCGATAAACTCACTCTGGGTCAAGAACTTTATGTACGAGTCCCACATGCAGTACAGACGTTGTTGGATTACAAAGGAAATCATTGGTTTAGTAACAGCCGTATGACCAAGTATCAAGCAATGTTGTGTGAAAACCCAAGAGTGCATTTAGAGACTGTTAATACCTTAAATCCAGCTACCCTTTTGCCACAACCTACTGAAAGTCAACATGATTGTTTGGAAGTGATGGATGAAGTATTCTCAAGTAGACCAGATCTTCGTGATTTTCCCATCCAGAACCCTGATGTTCAATATTACACAGACGGCAGTAGTTATGTGAAAGAAGGGATCCGCTATGCAGGATATGCAGTAACAACAATAGACAAGGTGATAGAAGCTCGGCCACTGGCAAAAGGAACATCAGCACAAAAAGCAGAATTGATAGCACTGACACGAGCGTTACAATTGGCTGAAGGTTTAAGAGTGAACATCTACACGGACTCCAAGTATGCGTTTTTAACCACTCATGCCCACGGAGCTTTGTATAAAGAAAGAGGACTATTGAATTCAGAGGGCAAAGAAATCAAGTACGCAGCTGAAATCCTACAACTATTGGAAGCAGTGTGGGAGCCGAAAGAAGTCGGTATCATACATTGTCGAGCGCATCTGAGAGGAGATGGTGATGTAACCAAAGGAAATCGGATGGCAGATAATGCAGCTAAGCGTGCCGCTGAATCAGGAAGACAGGAATATGTGGAGCATATAGCTGCTCTTATACCAACTCCACTGTCTCAATGGACTCCAGTTTATACAGCTCAAGAAGAGGAGTGGTTAAAGACTGAACCTGGAAAGTATTTGGAGAACAAATGGTATCAGTTAGAAGATGGGAGAATAGTCATTCCAGCATCACTAGCGGTAGAAATTGTCCAAAACTATCACAACGGGACACATTCTGGGAGAGATAGTACAGTAGAATCTCTCAGAAAACATTTCTACATACCAAGATTGTCCAACTTAACTCAAGCCATTGTACGGAGATGTGTAACGTGTGCTAAAAATAATGCAAGGCAAGGACCAGTAAAGCCACCAGGAGTCCAGTTTATGGGGGGACTCCCCATGTCTGATCTACAGATTGACTATACAGTAATGCCTAAATCTGGTGGACATCGCTACCTACTGGTAGTTGTGTGCACCTATTCAGGCTGGGTAGAAGCATGTCCTACTCGTACAGAGAAAGCAGGAGAAGTTGTGAGATTCCTGCTACGAGAAATAATACCCCGATATGGACTACCCTGCTCTATAGGATCGGACAATGGTCCAGCTTTTGTTCATCAGTGCCTACAACAACTGACTCATATGCTTGGTATAAAGTGGAGTCTTCATACGGCATATAGACCCCAGAGTTCTGGTAAGGTAGAGAGAATGAATAGAACTATTAAGAACCAGTTGGCAAAAATGTGTCAGGAAACCCAACATAAGTGGAACGTTCTCTTGCCCATAGCTCTATTGCGAATCCGCAGTACACCTACCAGAAGGATGGGCCTCTCTCCTTTTGAAATCATGTATGGGCGACCACCTCCCGTACTTGGTAACTTAAGGGTGGATTTGAGTCAGTTGGGAGAAGGAATTACCCGGCAGCAGGTTGTAGAGTTGGGTAAGACTATGGAGGAGGTACAGAAATGGGTACAAGATAGATTACCTGTGAATATTTATCCCCCAGTTCATAGTTATCACCCAGGAGACCAAGTGTGGATTAAAGAGTGGAATAATGTACCGTTAGGGCCCAAGTGGAGAGGTTCTTATGTTGTTCTTTTGTCTACCCCTACAGCGATAAAAGTGGCCGAAGTGACTCCGTGGATACATCACTCCAGGGTTAAACCAGCAGCAGTCGATTCTTGGCAAGCTACAGCAGATCCAGAGAATCCCTGCAAGATCCGGTTAAAGCGCACGACTCAGTCGGAGTGACGAGGAACCTTGTGGATTACAAATTTTATTGTTTCAGGGATTGGTAAGTGAGTAAGAAGGCCATAATAAAGCCTGTCCACTCACCAACGTGTAGTTTAAAAGTCAGGAAAAGTCTCGAAGTGACCCCTTTGAAGACGAGCAGAACTCCATTCCCTGCAGCCCTTACATCCTGGAAGCTGAGGTGCCATCGCACGGACGAAGACTGAGGATGACGACGAAAGATGTGTTTCTGATAATGTTTTTATATGTGTATTTTTATATTCAGGAAGGTAGAGGTACCGACACTCCTAGCTGTGAGGTATGCATTAAGACTACAAGAACAGGTAACCATATTTCCCAGACCCTAATTTGGCATTCGCAATACGAGTGTAAAGGAGATGTATCAAGATGTAGATACTTAAATATAGAATATAGTGTGTGCCATTTAGGAGTAGGAGAACCTAAGTGCTTCAGTCCAGAGTATCAACCCCGTACAATTTGGTTGACTCTCAGGAATGGAGATCCTCAGGGGACCCTAATTAACAAAACGGTATTAGAATCCGTATATTCTTCAGGTGTTCTGCTATTTGATGCGTGTAAGGCGATATCAAGTGGTAGAAAGCCGTGGAATGTATGTGGGGATCTTAGATGGGAGAGAACGTATGGGTCTAACGATAAATATATTTGTCCCAGCAGTAAAAATAAGTATGTGAGTCCTAGATGCCCAAATAGAGATTATAACTTTTGCCCATATTGGTCTTGTGTGGGGTGGGCAACTTGGGGACAGACAGCAGACAAGGACATGATTGTGACTAAGTTGCCTACCAATCCATACTGTAAGTCTATGGAATGCAATCCAGTCCATATACTTATAAATAACCCCGACAAGTTCTTAGATAAATATGGTAATTTATTTGGGTTTCAAATATATGGGACGGGTTTAGACCCTGGGACAGTATTGTTTATAGGGATAGAGACCGATACGGTAACCTCCCAAACCCATCAGGTATACCATTCCTTCTATGAAGAAATGAGTATAGATAATAAGATCCCCCATAATGCTAAAAACCTGTTCATTGATTTAGCTGAAAGTATTGCTGGTAGTCTTAATGTTACCAACTGCTATGTGTGTGGAGGTACTAACATGGGAGACCAATGGCCTTGGGAAGCAAAGGAGGTAATGTCCGGTTCTGAGGCAGTTGACCAATTAATATCTTCACAAGCCGATTATCATATGAGTGTTAGAGGTAAATCTGAGTGGAGATTAAAGACCTCCATCATAGGTTATGTTTGCATAGCGAGGAAAGGAATGATGTATAATACTTCTGTAGGAGAATTAACTTGTCTAGGGCAAAAAGCTTATGATGATGATACAAAGAATACAACTTGGTGGTCGGCTTCAAATGTCTCAGAACCATCTAACCCGTTTGCAAGATACGCCAATTTAAAGGATGTGTGGTTTGATCTATCCATCACATCTAGTTGGAGAGCCCCAGCAAATTTGTACTGGATCTGTGGTAAGAAAGCCTATTCGGAGTTGCCACAGGACTGGGAAGGGGCATGTGTGTTGTGTATGCTCAAACCATCCTTCTTCTTGTTACCTATCGAAACAGGTGAGACTCTAGGTGTAAAAGTGTATGATGTGAATCATAGGAAGAAAAGGGGACCCATAGAGATAGGCACCTGGGAAGATGATGAATGGCCTCCCCTGCATATTATAGATTACTATGGGCCAGCCACGTGGGCAGAGGATGGTACCTTTGGTTATAGAACCCCAATTTATATGCTCAACCGTATTATAAGGTTACAGGCGGTGGTTGAGATTATTACTAATGAGACCTCACAAGCGCTCAATCTTCTAGCGAAGCATAATACCAGGATGAGGACAGCAGTATACCAAAATAGATTAGCCTTGGATTACCTATTGGCAGTAGAGGGAGGTGTATGTGGGAAGTTTAACCTGAGCAATTGCTGTCTTCAAATAGATGACGAAGGGCAAGCAATAGCTGAGCTTACTAGCCATATGGTTAAACTAGCACATGTGCCTACTCAGGTATGGAAAGGGTACAATCCAAGTAGTTGGTTTGGTAGCTGGTATGAGCAGTTTGGAGGGCTTAAGGCATTGGTAGGTGGAGTCCTACTGATTTTAATGTTGTGTCTACTCCTGCCATGTCTTATACCCTTAGTAGTTAGGTCTGTGCAAAGTCTGATAGAAAATATAGCAGAAAGGAAGGCTGCTGCACAGATAATGGCAATTTATAAATATAAGGCTCTAGATCAGGGAGAACCAATGCAGGAAGATGAGTGTTGAAAGATTCACATCATAGACAAGTCTGGTCTGGTTCATGGTAACTTGCGGTGTATGCAAACCAAGGTTAAGTGATGCCTCAAGTAATTGTGAAATATCAAGAGGCATCAAAGGGGGGAATGTGGTGGAATCTCGGTAAAAATAAATTTAGTAGGCCGAGATTACCACGTGGCATGTGTACGTGCATATGCTGACGTATCGATCAGTTGGTTGCACGTGGCAAGATACGATCAGTAGTGTACGGAGCATGTGCAAGAATACAGGATGTAGTATTCCCCTCCTCCATTGTGCTGGACAGGCCATGCGGTCAAGCAGGAAGTTAATTCTTATTTGTATTGATTGGTCAAGAGAATGTGCGGGTGGAGCTTATTATGGGAGGAGTTATGTGCCTATATAAGGAGCCTGCACTATTGTCCGGGGCTCAGAACTTGCTGTATTTTGGTGACATTAGTCCCTCTGAGTCCCGATTGGTGAACCGAATAAATAATCTCTTCCTTCCTGAAGAAACCTGTGTCCATCTCCGTCAGTTTCTCCGGTATCAATACCAGTGGGTCTTGACCCACCGGTCTGCCTTGTACTGGGATGTGTGCCGCTGAGATGGCCGATCTGATCACGTTAAGGGATCTGAATGATCTACCAGTCGAGAAGAGATGAGCAAGGTAGTTGAGTATCAGCGGGACAGGGGCAGTAAAGGGATTGGAATCCCTTTCCATGCACCAATCACTCCAGGCTGACCATGCGGAGATGTAACATCTCCTGCTGCCCGGAGCCCACGAATCCCAAAGGAGGTCTTTAGTAGACTGCGATAGGCCGTGGACTGACCAGGAACCCCTGAAATCGTCCAAGCCACTAGTTCCAGTTGGCCTTCCAGGACGAGGGGATGAGGTTTCACCTCGAGGTCCCGACAGAAGGAGTGGGAAAGTCGGAAGCAGAACGGGATTGTCGTGGGACATCTCCAGGAGGTCCGGGAACCACGGTTGACTCTGCCAAAGGGGCATTATGAGCAGGATCGAAGTCCTGTGGGTGCGTAAGTACCGTAGTACTCGTGGAATCATCGAGAATGGAGGGAAGGCGTAGGCTCCGTGTGAGGGCCAGTCCTGAAGGAAAGCGTCCGCCGCTTCGCCCATCGGGTCCGGAAGCCAGCTGTAGTATCTCCGTAGTTGGTGGTTGGTCCTTGAGGCGAACAGATCCATTGATAGCGGACCCATCTGTTGTCACAGTGTCTGAAATACCTCCCTGTTGAGCGTCCAATCGCTTGTGTCTCTCCAGTGCCGGGAGAACCAGTCCGCTGTCAGGTTGGAGACCCCTGGGAGATATTCCGCCTGTAACGTGATGTTCCTCTGCATGCAGAAGCTGTAAATGTCCTTCGTAGCTTCGGTCAGGTCTTTGGACCTCGCTCCGCCCAGGCGGTTGATGTATTGTACCGCTGAGATGTTGTCCATGCGGAGTAGGATACAGCAATTCGACTTGTCTTTGGCCAGACTGCGTATGGCGAAGGAACCCGCAATCAACTCCAGGCAGTTGATGTGAAGGCCGGTCTCCTCTCCTTGCCATGTGCCCCCCGTGGTGGCCTCTGAGCAGTTGGCGCCCCATCCCCACAAACTGGCGTCCGATTCCACGATGAAGTCCGGGGAGGAGCCGAAGATCGCCTTGCCGTTCCAGGCTTGTATGTGTAGCAACCACCATCGCAGTTCTGATCTCACCTCCCGAGTGAGTGGGATCCAGTGGTCGTAGGAATGTCCGGTGCGCAGGTATCCCACTTTCAGCCGCTGCATGGCCCTGTAGTGTAGGGGGCCCGGGAATATCGCCTGAATGGATGAGGACAGGAGTCCTACAATCTGAGCGAGCATCCTGAGCGGTATCGAGTCCATCTTCAAGACTCGCCTGATTTCCTTCCTTATTGAGGCAATCTTTTTCGAGGGGAGGCGTAGTACGCATTCCCTCGAATCGATGTCGAAGCCCAGGAATTGTACCGACTGGGATGGAGAGAGAGACGACTTTTGCCTGTTCACCACGAATCCCAGGGACTCCAGTAAGTGAACTACAAATCTCGTCTGCAATCGTAGCCTGGACGCGGATTCGCAGAAAATCAGCAAATCGTCCAAGTATACGAGACAGCGTATGCCCTTTGTACGGATGCGAGCCATCACCGGTCTTAATAGCTTTGTGAAGCACCACGGAGCCGAGCTGAGGCCGAATGGCAGGCAAGTAAATTGGCATACCCGCCCTCTCCATCTGAAGCGGAGAAACTGACGGTAATCTTTGTCCACAGGGACCGTGAGATACGCGTCTTTGTGGTCCAGGCGTGTAAACCAGTCGTTCTTGACGAGAAGGTCTTGTAGAAGATGGATGCCTTCCATCTTGAAGTGTCTGTAGACCACAAAGGTGTTTAGCTGTCGGAGGTTGATAACCGGCCGATACTCGCCTGTCTTCTTCTTGACCAAGAAGATATTGCTTATAAAGCCTCCCCCATCTGGCACGTATTGAATCGCGCCCTTCTCGAAGAGCGTGTGGATCTATTCGTCCACCAGTCGGTTTTGTTCTGCCGACATGTGGATCGGGAGGGGGAGAGTGGTTTGGACGGGCTGCGCGGCAAAGTCTATTACGAAGCCGCGCACCGTCTGGTTTTTTTTGTGTTTTTTTACTTAAACGTTATTAAAACTTTTTTTTAACTTAATTTTTAACTTTTTAAAGCTTATTTTCAAACTTTTTTTAACGTTAACCCCTAGTTAGCCTAACACCAAATCTCCCAATTCCCCACTAACTTCCACCCTCCCCAGCTAGCTAAATATATAATTTTAAAATACTTAAATGAATTAATCAAATAAATTTAACCCCTGAGGGTTAAAAAAAAAGAATTAACCCTCAGGGGTTAAAAAAAAAATCAGATCATAGTAAAATGCAATCCCTGCCAATTGATCACTGTAGTCATTATTTTATTAAGGGGTTCATTTTTTTTTATTAAAATGGGTAAAGGGGGTGGGATTTTAATTAAAAACATTTTTTTTTATTCATTTTTTTTTCAACTCAACAGGAGTAACAGGTGTACAGTAAAAATTTTGCTTGCGCAGAAGCCAACATTGGTATTACATTAGAATGCAGAATATTCTCCAGATGAACCTTGTGATACCTTTTCTTTACATCTTTGAGGCATTAAGACTTAAACTATAGGAGTCCTGTTTTAATATCTATCCATTAGCTCTAGATCTTCCTGTCCCTTCATTATTTTGACCACGCCTGAGGAAATTTATATAAAAAATATATAAACAAAATTAAAATGAAGAGAGGTATCCTTCCCTTGGGAATCAGGGAAGTATGAAAAGAGAGATCAGAACAGAAAAAACATAGTAGATAGTTTGAGAAAGAGAAGAAAAAGAGAGATAGATGGGGTGCAGCTTCCGGGAGGCGCGGAGCAGAGATCGGGGGGTGGGGGGGAGATCCAGGAGGATGGAGAGCGATCAAGGCCCCCTTGCGTAATATGTGATGGCATTGTCCCTCACAAGAAGGGGACCTCCACTGCTAGTTTACCTTTACTTCTCTTATTTGGTCTTATCTGTCTTTGCTGGATCCCACAATGCTAGTATCCCATGGCTCTCAGAGTCTCAGAAATGCTACTGTCGTCCCCTTCACCCTTGCTGTCAGGTCGTCCATGATCTTACATTCTCGGATCCTGGATATCACTCCCGGAAACTCCGGGCCCTCTGGTGAAAGCCATGCGGTTGCTATTGCTCGTCGCGCACTTAGAGTCATTTTATGGGCTAGTTTCTGTTCTCTCTTGGTCCATCCATCGATAGACCTATTCAATAAATATATCCACAGATCTAGAACTAGGGGTCTGTTAAATGTCTGTTTCAGTAAATCCTCAACTGCCTTCCAAAATCTATTTATTTTGGGGCATTCCCACCAAATGTGGAGGTATGTGCCTCGGGCTCCACACCCCCTTCAACAATCATCTGTGTCCATTTTGTGCATTTTATACAATTTTACGGGAGTGGTATACCATCTGAACATGGTTTTCCAGGTCTGTTCCTGTAGCGTGACACAGAAGCATTTTTATTCGCTTCCCATATTTCTTCCCATTCAACTCCTTCTAATACTTCTCCCAGATCCGTCTCCCACTGGTCAGTGTAAGTTAACCTTCCACATTCTTTGTTTTCCGTGCTGAGGTGGGCATACATGAGTGTTATCATGCCCCTGGGGGCTACTCCGTCTAAGTATAATTTCTCAGCCTTCCCTGAGCTGCTGCCTTTGTGTGGTTTCCTAGCGAAATCCCAGATCTGAATATATCTGAAGAAATCCATTGGGGTTAAGTGGTTATCTTGTTGAAGTTCTTCAAATTGGATGAGGTTCCCGTTGTGATATAGCTGGTGGATCCGTTGTAGTCCTGTTCTTTCTAAGTTTCGAAAATCTCTAGGAGCCATTACGGGTTGAAATTCTCTATTTCTAAGAATTGGAGTCAGGGGAGAGGGGGAGGCCGCCAATCCGTACTTGATTTTGGTTGCGTCCCATATTTGGAGTGAGTTGAGTATGGCCAAGCAAGTCACTCGTATCATAGGTCAATGTTCCCTTGGAGCCCACATAGTGAATTGGGGAATGTCCCAGCCCACCATCATGGATTCTATTTCAACCCATCTTTTCTCTTCTGGCAGGGAGTGCCACATAGCCACCTGCATCAGTTGGGCCGCAAGGTAATAAAAGTATAAGTTTGGCAGGCCCTATCCCCCTCTGTCTTTGTGTCTGTAAAGAACCTGTCTAGATATCCTGTGCCTCTTGTTCTGCCAAATAAAGTCTCCTATCGATCTTTGTAGCAGTGTCAGTTGTGTTTTAGTAACGCGGATAGGCAATGCTTGGAATAAGAATAGGATACGTGGGAGGATATTCATTTTAACAGAGTTAATCCGTCCTATCCAAGAGATGGGTTTATCCGTCCACTTTTCTAAGTCTCCTGTCAAGGTCCTAATCATGGGGCCATAGTTAGCGGAGTACAGGCGTACCGGGTCTGCTGTTAGGTGTATACCCAGATATTTCAAGGCTTCTTTTTCCATCCTAATTCGGTAGGTCTCCCATATCCGATTTGCTTCAGCCTCTTGCAGGCCGATTGGCAGAGTGCTGGACTTTTGCATGTTAGCTTTATATCCAGATGCTTCTCCATATTGTTTTATCACGTCCTGCAGTGCCGACATAGATTCCATGGGGTTTGTAATGCTCAGGAGGACGTCATCTGCGTATGCTGAGACAGTGAACTCTCTATCTCCTACCTGTACTCCTCCAATTCCTGGATGTTGTCTTATCGCTTGCATCAAGGGTTCCAATGCAAATACAAACAGAAGGGGAGAGAGTGGGCACCCCTGCCTGGTTCCGTTGTAGAGCCAAAATGGTTTCAGTGGAGCACCCATAATCTGTACCTGTGCCCGCAATTCATGATACATCGCTTTCGTAATCGTTATAAATTCTTCCGGGAATCCCAGGTGCCTCAACCCCATAAACAGAAACTGCCACCTCACCCTATCAAAGGCCTTTTCTGCGTCGATGGAGACCACTAACGTGGGTGTCCCGGAGGACACCTGTTTCCAAATCAGATCTATGTTCCTCCTGGTATTCTCAAACAGTTGTCTGCCTTGAATGAATCCCACTTGGTCTGCATGTACGAGTGAGTTCAGCAGTGGATTCAGTCTATCAGCTTGGATTTTTGCCAAGATTTTCAGATCTTGGTTAATCAGCGATATAGGTCTATAATTTTCTAGTTGGAGCGTATCTTTGTCGGGTTTGGGTATCAATACGATGGTAGCTAGACCCATATCTGGGTCCAACCCCCCCCCCCCCCCTGTCTTATGTCGTCGAAAAGTCTCACCAAGTGAGGTGTAATTTCCTCCTTGAAGGTCTTATAATATGTACCGTCAAATCCATCAGTTCCTGGTGCTCCGTTACCTTTCAGGCTTGATATGGCTCTATATACTTCATCTTTGGTAATTTCTGCAGCCAGGTTACTTACCGCCTCCCTCCCAAGTTTGGTCATCCCGAGGCTACTTAGATATCTGAGGATATGTTCTTCTTCGTGTTCGTCGTGAGTGGTTTTTATCTGGTGTATGACTGTATAATTGTCTGTAGAATTCTTCAAATACCTTCGCGATCTCGTTTGGTCTAGATTTCGTTGTACCGTCTGGATGTTTGATGGCTGTGATATGAGACCGTTCCTGCCTAGGTTGCAATGTTCTGGCGAGGAGTGAATCCATTTTATTGGACTTTTCGTAAAAAGTCAGTGTTACGGTTACCCTTAGTCTTGCTGAGAGCTGGACCGCTTAGTAGTCTGGATTCCTAGTACTGAAGAGGGGAGAAGCTGCTTTCCATAATATTCCATACGAGTCCTGTAAATGTAGAATAATCCCACTAGCTATAGCACAGCTAGGATACCCTTCTGCCCACAAAACGAGTCAAGGCTGCGATTTGAGGGTCAAACAAGAACTGAGGACTGGGATGCCCAGCCTGCTTTTTATATTGGTTACATGCACAGGGGGAGGCACAGGGGGATTCATAAAATCACCAATCATACATTTGGTACAACCCACACATCCCCTCCCCTCAGATAAGCAGTTAAACCAATTATACTGTACATATTTTCGACCAAGTTCTGGATGTACCCCAAAACCAGGGGGTACCCCTTTAAATACTACACCGCTGTATAGATCTTGTTCAGGGGAGCAACATATCCGAAAACCAGCCCGTTCGGATGAACGGTTCGGGAGTTATGGGTTTCCAAAGTTTTGACCGACCGCACAGACTTTCTAGCTGAAAATAGTTCCACACGTTTTGGCCTTGCGGTCGGTCACCGTTTGTACGTAAAAACTCCACGAACCCGTTGCCATCCATGGTTATCCTGGGGGTCGCTGTGCTCCCCATGCGAAGGGTAATCATCCTACCGAACGGTGGACCGTTCGGTAGGTCCAGCACGAAGTTGTGTTATCCTGGAGGTCTCAGCGGTGTTCGCCTGTTTGCTTCTCCGTTTTCATACGATTGCTGGCAAACACCGCTGTTCGTACGTAAGATGGCCGCGAACACGTGCAAATGGCGGCCACCTATACGTTTACACAAAGGATTCGTGCTGAACCATACGAACGGCTGCAAATAGGTCTGAAAGGTGAACATAGTACTTAAAGGTACACAATTAAAACCAATGCTTCTGTAACAGTGCTCCCTTTCTGTGGAACACTCTGGCAGACACCGTCTGACCCCTTTTCGGGGCAGACTAAGGCTGTCCAGACCGCTGGTTATGCCGGGCTGAGGTCTGTTTGTCTGGACAACCCGTCGGCGTTGCCATTCTGTTTCCCAGGTCTGTAGGTAATGGTGAAATTGAAGGGTTGCAACGATAAACTCCAACGTAATAGCCTGCCGTTATCTCCAGAGACCCAGTTTAGCCACACCAACGGGTTATGGTCGGTGACCAGAGTGAGCTCTTGTCCATATAAATAGGGAGTCAATTTCTTTAATGCCCACACCAAAGCCAAACACTCCTTTTCGACCGCTGCATAGCTGACTTCGCGGGGCAGGAGCTTCCGGCTGATGTAGGCAACTGGATGCTCCCCTCCGTCTTCGCCTACTTGGCTGAGGACGGCTCCCAGCCCGAACATGGAAGCGTCTGTATGGACGATAAAACGTTTGTTAAGGGCTGGGGCCGCCAAGACAGGAGCGTTAATCAGAGCATTTTTGAGTGCCTGGAAAGCCGTTTCACAGTGGGGAGACCACAGGACCTGTCGAGGTAAGTTTTTCTTGGTCAAGTCAGTCAGGGATTTGGCAAGTGTGCTGTAGTCTGGTACAAACCGTGTAGTCTGTAGTACCCTGCCGTGCCCAGGAAGGCTAGGACCTGAGTCTTAGTGGTGGGGGTGGGCCAATTGGCGACAGCTTCTATCTTGGCTGGCTCTGGTCGCTGTTTCCTACACCCCACCTGGTGACCCAGGTACTGTACCTCGGCCATCCCAAAGTGGCATTTTTCTGGATTCAGAGTCAGGCCAGCAGCCCGGATCTGATCGAGAACCAATCCTACGTGAGCTAAGTGGTCCTCCCAGGACTCACTGTGAACCGCTATGTCGTCCAGGTATGCGCACGCAAAACTCTGGAAGCCATCCAGGAGCCTATCCACCAAGCGCTGGAATGTAGCTGGGGCATTCTTCATCCCAAACGGCATTACCTTAAACTGATATAAGCCGAATGGGGTGACGAATGCCGACTTGGGTATAGCCTCCGGGGCCAGGGGAATCTGCCAGTAACCCTTGCAGAGGTCAATAGTGGTCAGGTAATTTCCCCTGGCTATACGATCGAGTAGCTCGTCTACCCTGGGCATAGGGTAAGCGTCCGTCACTGTCTTTTCATTGAGTCTCCGATAGTCTACGCAGAACCGGGTTGTCCCATCTTTCTTGGGTACCAGGACAACCGGGGAGGCCCAGGGACTATCGGAGGGCTCAATTACCCTGAGTTGGAGCATCTCATCGATCTCCTTCTTCATTCCTGTCCTAACTGCCTCGGGGATTCGGTACGGGGCCTGGCGTAAGGGAGCTTGTCCGGGGGTATCTACCTAGTGTGTGGTTAAGGTAGTGTACCCTGGCTTCTGGGAGAAGGTGAGGTGTTTGGACTGCAGGAGTTGGTTGAGCTGCTCCCTTTCAGTGGGGCTAAGTCGGTCTCCTATCTGAACCTGGGCTACTATACCTGTGGGGGGACTCTTTTCTAATAGATCAGGAATGGGTAGACGGTCGGGGTCTTCCTGAGGGGGACAGCATACGGCCGTCACGTTCTCTGGTCGCTCAAAATATTCCTTGAGCATGTTTACATGGAATGTCTTCCTAACATTGTTGTCGTGGCAGCTAGCTATTACGTAAGTGGTGTCTTCCCGTTTCTCTACGATCTGGTAGGGGCCCTGCCAGGACGCCTGCAATTTGTCTGGCTTCACAGGCTTAAGTACTAACACCTTTTGTCCTATGGTGAAGATTCGCCTTCGGGCCCCCCGATCGTACCATACCTTCTGTCTTCTCTGGGCCGACTGGAGATTAGCCTGCACTGATTTGGCTAATTGCTCCATTCGGTCTCTGAGTTCCAGCATGTATGGCACAATGGGGACACCGTCAGTCTCCATCTCTCCCTCCCAGTGCTCCCGGATCAGGTTTAGGGGTCCCCGTACCTTTCTTCCGTAGAGCAACTCGAAGGGAGAGAACCCTGTCGTTTCCTGGGGCACCTCCCGATAAGCAAATAGGAAGTGCGGCAGGAAGCGTTCCCAGTCTCGGTATTCCTGAGTGAACGTCTTGAGCATTTGTTTGAGGGTCCCATTGAACCTCTCACAAAGTCCGTTCGTCTGGGGGTGGTATGGGGAGCTCAGGAGGGACTTAATTTTGCAAACCTGCAAGAGTTGTTGGGTCAATTCGGCCATAAATTGGGTGCCTCGGTCGGACAGGATTTATTTTGGAAATCCTGCCCGGGAGAACACCTGTACCAGTGCATTCGCTACCGTATCCGCTTGGATGTTGGATAAGGCGACAGCCTCTGGGTACCTGGTAGCGTAGTCCACTACGGTAAGGATGTAGCGCTTACCAGAGGGACTAGGGGTAGCCAGTGGTCCTACTAGGTCAATAGCAACCCTGCTGAAGGGTTCCTCTACAATGGGCATATTGACTAGAAGGGCTTTAGGGTGATCGCCTCGCCTTCCTACTCATTGACACACATCGCAGGTGTTACAGTAAGTTCTAACGTCAGCGTGTACCCCTGGCCAGAAGAACGTGTGGGTAATGCGGTGTAGGGTACGGGTTACAGCTAGGTGGCCTGCCAAGGGGATGTCGTGTCCTATCTTGAGGATCTCTCGACGGTATTTGTGGGGCACTACCAGCTGTCGCCTACATTGTCCCTTTTTCTCTGTCAAGCGATATAGTTTCCCTTTTTCTCATAAAAATGTTTCGTTATCTGCCCCGCCCCCTCTGGTCTCTGCTCGTTCCCGGTACTTTTGTAAGGTCGGGTCAGTCTTAGACTCTGTCTCGAAAGTATCTGGGGTGTCCCAGGGTATGGGGCTTAACATGTCAGGCAAGGTCGGGGTAGGTCTTACCTGTGTCTCCCGCACTGGTGAGTGTTCTCGCTCCATCCGGGCTTGGGCTCAGGTAGTCACTGGGTTCGCCTCGTTGTTGTATACAGGAGCATAGGCAGAAGTCATGGGGCCCAAATCGTTGCCCAGTAGTACTTCGGCAGGTAAATTATCCATTATGCCCACGTTCACAGCCCCCTTTCCCGCTCCCCAATCAAGATGCACTTTAGCTGTCGGAATTTTGTACACATCCCCCACCGCCACTCTAACGGCCACAGTCTGCCCTGATCGCTTGTGCTCCGGCACCAAATGGCTCTGTACCAGCGTGATAGTAGCCCCTGTGTCTCTCAACCCCTCGGTAGATCGCCCCTCGAGCCATACCTTCTGCCGATGGTGCTGGCGGTTATCTAAAGCAGCATATACAGGGTCCGCCTCGTGAAGCGGCCCCAAATATTCCTCCATAGGGGCCTCTTGGTTAACACAGAGGGCCCGGGCAGGACGATATGACCCAGAGGGGTAATTGTAATTCCTGGGTGTCTAGTGCGTATTAAGGGGGCAGCTAGCCATGAAATGCCCTGCGGGCACCGGGGCTCGGAATTCAGCACGAGGGGATGCACGGTAAACCTTTCTGGGCTCGACCCGTGCTGGAGCTCGGTAGTTCGTGGGTTCGTGAAGACGGGAGTCATAATGTTCATCGGCCAATTTGGCTGCTTCTTCTAGGGTAGAAGGTCACCTGTCTCGCAGCCATTCCTTCCCCCTGCTGCTCCATGCCATTATAAAAATGTTCTAAGAGAAACAATTGTAAAATTTCCTCACCAGTCACAGCTTTACTTCCGCTCATCCAGTGATTTGCCGCTCTCCGCATTCGGTGCGCCCATTCCATATGGGTATCGTTAGGCTTCTTTTTCGTGCCCCGAAACTGTCGGCGATACATGTCTGGAGTTACAGCGTACCGTCTTAACAGTGTCTCTTTAACTAACTCATACTGTGTCACTTCCTCAGCACCCAGAGTACGAAAGGCTTCCAGGGCTCGCCCGGATAGTTTCCCAGACAATATCGTGGGCCACTCTCTGTGGGGAATCTGGTGCAGGGCACATTGCCTTTCGAAGTCCGCCAAGTATTCATCAATTCCTGTCTCGCTCTCTAGGAAGGGTCAAAATGCCGCATAGGGTATCTTGGGCCTCCCAGCATTTTCAACAGGAACGATTACCTGCGGGGCTTCAGCATTGCGGTGTGCTTTTACTAGGTTGAGTTCGTGGGCTCGAGCCTTTCGTATATCCTCGTCCGCCTCCGCCATCAACTGCTGCACCAGTTCTATGGGTGGGTTCGGCCCGTATAGTGGGAGCCTCTCTCGAACAATCCTGGCCTTTTCGTCACTATTCGTGGTCGGTGTTTCCGCCATTGTGAAGCTCTGACCCAGTTCGGTCAGTTCTGCGATCAGCTCTCTCCTTGGCCGGTTGCTGGTGTACCCTCCTCTGCTTTCAAGTAAATCCTTTAGGGTTGTACGCTTCAATTTTTCGTAAGCGATCTCCATCCGTTCCGCACCTCTTCTAGGAAATCCAGGATAATCCCACCGCTGCCACCAAATGTTACGGTTGCCCTTAGTCTTGCTGAGAGCTGGACCGCTTAGTAGCCTGGATTCCTAGTACTGAAGAGGGGAGAAGCTGCTTTCCATAATATTCCATACGAGTCCTGTAAATGTAGAATAATCCCACTAGCTATAGCACAGCTAGGATACCCTTCTGCCCACAAAATGAGTCAAGGCTGCGATTTGAGGGTCAAACAAGAACTGAGGACTGGGATGCCCAGCCTGCTTTTTATTGTGGTTACATGCAAATATGACACTCCCAGGGGGAGGCATAAAATCACCAATCATACATTTGGTACAACCCACACATCCCCTCCCCTCAGATAAACAGTTAAACCAATTATACTGTACATATTTTCGACCAAGTTCTGGATGTACCCCAAAACCAGGGGGTAGCCCTTTAAATCCTACACCGCTGTATAGATCTTGTTCAGGGGAGCAACATATCCAAAAACCAGCCCGTTCGGATGAACGGTTCGGGAGTTATGGGTTTCCAAAGTTTTGACCGACCGCACAGACTTTCTAGCCGAAAATAGTTCCACACGTTTTGGCCTTGGGGTCGGTCGCCGTTCGTACGTAAACACTCCACGAACCCATTGCCATCCATGGTTATCCCGGGGGTCGCTATGCTCCCCATGCGAAGGGTAATCGTCCTACCGAACGGTGGGCCTTTCGGTAGGTCCAGCACGAAGTTGCGTTATCCTTACCACCGCTTTATGAGCCGCCTAGATCATGCTCGCACTGACGTCCGGGGTGTCATTTGTGGTGAAATACTAGAGTATTTCTGTCTGAATTTGTTCTCTTAACTCAGGATCTCGCAATAGTGACGTGTTCAGTCTCCACGTCCATGGTGAAGCCATGCACAAATTTACCAATGTGATGGACACATCGGCATGGTCTGACCATGATATATTGCCACCCATTGACCCCACTATTCTGGACATGCCCGTCGCGTTGGTCAAGAATAGGTCTATCCTAGAGTACATACCATGTGGTGCCGAGTAGTATGAATAGTCCTTGTCTCCCGGGTGGTGTGCTCGCCATACATCCACTAACCCCGTGTCCGTTATAAATTCTTTAAATAATCAATCTTGACCCCCCCTCCCCTGGGACCTCGATGTTCCATCTCTTGTGCTTCTATCCACCGCTGGGCACAGGGTCGCATTGAAGTCCCCTCCCACAAAGGCCATACCGTGTGGTAGTGTTGAAATTTTCTCCCGGAGCGCGTTCCAGAATGTGGGGTCCGGTTCATTCGGTGCATACACATTAATCAGGTGGATGGTATGCGAGTGTAAAATGCCCAGATGATAATATATCGACCCTCTGGGTCCGTTTTCTGGGCTATCTTCTGAAAGGGGCAACTGTTTCTGATAAGAATAGCCACTCCATTACGCTTACGGTGCGATCTGGCTTCGGATGATCCCTTGAAGGTATGGTCTTTCAAACTAAAATTGGCCTGTTTAGGCAAGTTGTTTTCTTGAACATATGCTATATCAGTTTTTAGCCTTTTTAATTCTTTAAACATGAGACGGCGCTTCTTAAGGGCATTAAGGCCCTTCACGTTTAATGTAGTGATCTTAAGCATCATAGTGTGTTGTGTTTATCTCCGCTGCTGCATTGGATCCGGTTCTTTAGTTTTTTCATCGCTCTAGCACTGGTGACCCCCTTGGGGCCCTCCCACCCCCTCACCCCCGCTGTCCCCCAAAGCCGCACCATGAAGAAGGAGGAAGGAAAGAGTAAAGAGAACTGAGGCATCTGAATTCATTCAGATGCAAAAAATCACTGTTCTTACCATTTGCCAGAGTCTTGTGGGGAGCTTTTCCCTCATCCCTACCACGATCAACGTAAGAAGGAACTAAGGATCCCTGAGCTCCGTCACCTATGCGCCCTTCCAATTTGAAGTGACCTCTAAGTTATCTGAGCTGTGTAGATGTAGGTATATCCTCCACTAGTTCCCCCCCTTCTGTCTTCCTTTATCATCAGGTTGGGAGTGTCTGGGGGTTCTGCACACAGTGTCCTTGCTCCCTGTGTTCCCCCGTCAATCCACACCCGAGCTCCCCCATCCTCCATGGAGCAAATCTCGCCAGCCCTGTATACAGCTCCCTGTTCTTTGGGTTATGGGATTGTATGCGATGTAAACTTAATACGTGGTACCTTTCCTCAGAGGTTGTATTCTCTCAAGATCCTGCACCTACTTTGCTCTCTAAGGCGTGTACAGTTCGCAAGTGCCCTTCTGTATATATCGATGCTATCCCTTATTTGTGGTGCTACCCTTAGTATTTGTATTAAATAAATCTAGGTGCATCTTGGGGGTGGGGGGTACTATAAGGTTGAACTCTGTCCGGGCCCCCTCCCCCCGAAATTGGACATGCCTCTGCCGTGGCTGGTCTACACGTCTGCGTGTGCCCCGAGAAAAACACTTTGACCCCTTAAAAAGTGTTGCATCAGTCAGAAGAGTATTGAGTACATACATCTGTTGTAGTACCTACCTGCCCCAATCCTTATGCTCATTGTACCATCACATGACATTGTCATTAAGGTTATACATGAAGAAACATTGCAGAATTTACATATATTATCAGTTTGCTATCAGGTATGTAACATTAGTAAAGAGTTAGCATATTATGTTAGCAGTTAGCAGTTATGTGTCGTATACATGAGGTATGTACATAACTTCCCCCCCAATTTTTTTTTGTCTCCTTATTATTAAAAAATATATATATATATTTATCATTTACTTTTTTTTTCCTTTTCCGATATATATTTAGTATCCGTGCTTGCAAGTGTCAAGTGTGGTTCACCCTATAAGAAAACCGGAGTGACACGGGGGGGGGGGGGGGAGGGGAGATAGACCCCAGGGGAGGGCAGGTCGGTGGTTAGAGGGAAAAGGGGGGTAGGGAGGGGGAAGAAAACTGGGAAGGGTCTGCTCGTCTGCGGATGCCCCAAAGTCAACATTGACCCCCTAAAAAAGCTTCTCCTCGGTCAGAAAAGGAATGACTACAGATATCTGTCACAATATCCACCTCTCCATATCCACAAGTTCGGTATACCATCAAATGACATCTTCATTAAGGTACGAAACAGTGCAGAAGTTTCAAACATTAGCACAGCGTTCCCTATAACAGGTATGGAACATTAACAATTGATCCGGTATATACTACACCAGAGTGTTTATGTTGTCAAGCTATATTTCGCATATAGACAATATGTACAATTTGTATGCAACATCCCCGTCTTTTTTTGTTTGTTTGTTTGTTTGTTTGTGTTTTTCCTCTTTTTTTTTCCTTCCCCTTTTTGTATAAGTACATAAACCTCCGTACTTTCAAGTGTCAAATGTGTTCCATCCCGTAAGAATGCCGGAGTGATGCGGGGGGGAGGGGAGGAGATGAAGGATCCCATAATATAAGGTATGAACGTAAAATCACAACTCCGTCTTTCTTTCTTTCTTTTTTTTTTTTTTTTTTTGGGGGGGGGAGGGGTCGTTTGGCATTTTAAATATAATTATACCCCTGTACGGTCTAGTGTGTTCCACTTTGTGAGGATTCTGGATTGACACGGGGGGCGGGGGGAGGAAAAGTGGGAGGGGGGGGGAGGCGACACAGGGGCACACTGACCTAACTATCGCCTGGTATGGTAAATCCCCAAATAGGGTTTACTAAAGAGAATACAGGTCATACCCCCATGTGCCCCATTGTGTCCACGAACATGACATCATTTGTTCCGTAAATCACTCAAGAGTGGGGCGTCCGTTACGGGTGAAGTCGGGCTGCAGCTTCCGCGTTGCTCTGCGTATATATTTAAAAAACAGATGGCTTCGGCCTTCGTAGGGAGCGGGTTTTCATGCGCCCCCACACCCCCGTGTGCTGTGCCGGAATAGGATCCCCGGGGCCCTTGTAGCATGTGCCCCGCACAGGGGCCGTCCATTGGGGTAGACCCATTAGAGCTAAAAGAGACCATGTATCCCACTCCTCCTCCCAATACAGTCAGTGGAGCAGTCTTGTAATAGGAGATATCTCTCCCTCTCCGGTGAGAGCACCGTATCCGCTACAAAGAGCAACCTGACGACATAAAGTTAAAACAAAAACTGAAATGTAACTGGAACTCAAAAGGATATCAATTAAAGCGGGCCTCCATATCCCCAAGTACATGATTCAAAATGTGGATATCGCCATGCCATGTAGGGAGGCAAAACCCTTCGACCCCACCCAAAGAGAATGCAAAAAAAAACAAAAACACTTTAAACTGTAGTATAAGGCTGGGAATGGCCGTGTATGGTACCATTAAATACGATACCCTCCACGCATCAGCGATGGCCCGTCTCTCCTGCGTCTCGCCACTCGGTCTGCAGCTGTTGAAGATCTTCTGGGTACAATTAAATATCCGGGAGTCCGAAGGGGTGCTTGTATCCCAAGGCTCCTGAAGAATCGTTGAGGGTCACCTCCTGGTGTTAGTATATGTGCCCTGTCTCCCCAGAATACCATTAGCTTGAAGGGGAATCCCCATGCGTATTTCAGGCCTGCTCCTTGTAGAGCCTCCGTTATAGGCCGCCACTCCCTCCGTCGTTGAAGCGTCGACGGTGCCAGATCTTGATATAGGGAGATAGCGGCTCCTGCATGTCGTATCGGCCCCTCACGGCTTTTTTTCATCAAGGCCTCCTTGGTGCCATACTACAGAAAGCGAACAATCACGTCTCGCGGGGTAGTAGTATCAGCCTTCTGGGTTCTCAGGGCTCTATGCACCCTCTCTATGTGCCACTGCTCTTCTGGGAGGTTAGGAAGGAGGATCTCCTTTAAGTCCTCGTCTTTCCGCTCAGGGAGGCCCTGAAGGCGGAGGTTATTCCTCCGTGACCGGTTCGCCATATCTTCTAGGGCGAGGTCGGTTTCCACCAGGTGTGATGTCATACGATTCACCCGCTCAATCACTGTGTTAGGAGCTTGTGTGGTTACTTCCATGTGCTCTTCCAATCTTGCAGTGCACACTCCCAGGGCCCCTATGTCTGCTTGGAGAACAGCAGTTGATTTAGCTATTTCTCCCGCTAGGAATGCCCTGACTTCAGCCAATCTGGCCAGCACTGCATCTTGATCAGTGGATGGGGCCTCTTTGTCTGCCCTAGGCGATGTCTGCGGGTAACCCCCGTTGCCATCTTGGCTTCCCGTCCGACCATGCCTCTGTGTGGTGAAGTGATCGAGGACGGAGCCCCCAGCTTCCGCAATTTTTTTCCCCTGCTTCTTGGGGAGCCTCTTCTCCATTTTGGGAAGCCCTGTGGGGAAAATTTATCAAGGTAAAGGTCGCTTTAGTTAGCTATTGGCGCGGTTGTAGCGGAGCTCTATCGAGACTTGTCTAGTCTCATCGACGGTCCGGCCACGCCCCCTTTAATTAAACCTTTTTTTTTTACACAGGGGGCAGGATCACTGATGATCCATCTCCCTGCACTTCACAGTGAACCGGAAGTGCAGGGAAGCAGAAGGTAAGTATACTAAGCACATGTGCTTGATCTGACATGCTGTCCGAGCGAGCACATGTGCTGGGACAGCGCTATCCGGTGCTCCCGGTCTGCCTCTGTATTAGATAGCAATAGCGGCGATCCGGGGTTAATTTTAACGGGTCCGTCACTTGTCGTTATGGCAATCCCCTGAGTGACGGTCCTCGTCCGTCACTCGTTGTGGCGGAACCCGCCTCGCCACTGGGCATTGGAGGGGCCTGGCTGCCTGCCTCCTACCTGCTAACTATGGCCCCTGGAAAATTGGTACGTTTGAACTATATTGGGCATGTTGTATTTTGTATTGCTGCTGCTGGCCCTTTTAGAATCATCCGTGGACATATTGGGACTTTTGGGAATAATGTCCCTTTAAAGACTTTGTAGCATATTGCAGTAATACTGTCTTAATTATATATGTATGTATTTATGTGTTTGGTTAAACTGGGTTATATGTATGCAGCACTCTTCTGATTGTTCGGTAGAATCACTCCATTCATTATATTGAGTGAAACTACCGAACAGCCAGACCACCCAGGAATAAGTGTGCCTCCAATTACCGTTTGCAACAATGTTGCAAACGGGTAATTGGCAATCAGTGCAATGTGTTCTTTGTCCTCTGGGTGGCCGCCATTCGGGAAACGAACACGTGGCGGCGGCCATCTTAAACTCCCGAACAGCGGTGTTTTGCCATCGAGTGTCTGGAACTAAAATCGGACACTCGACTAGGCATACACCGCTGAGACCTCCAGACTTCCAGTAATTCGTGTAGAAACTACCGAACGGCACGCCGTTCGGTAGAAAGAACCCCACGAACAAGTGGATTCATTTGAATCCTCTCCAGGCCCCATAACCCAGGCAATTCGTGTGTTTTTATTCCCTTTTCTGTGACCGACCGCAGGGCCAAAATACATGGAACTATTTTCGGATACTTTACTCATGCAGTCGGTCAAATCTTTGCCTGCCCATAACTCCAGAACCCCTGGTCCGATCTGGGTGATTTTTGAGTATGTTGCTCACCCAGATCAGGGCTATCAGGGGATACCATTTAGAGGTGTATCCTATATATTTGGGGTACATCCAAGAATTAGGGAAAAGTGTGTACTGTATAATTATGTTAAGTGTTAATCTAAGGGGAGGAGATGTGTGGGAGGTAACCTCTATGGGATTGGCTATTGTAATAATTATTGTAAATCCCTCCCTTGCATGGGAGAATGTCTTAAAAGGAGGTTGTGTGAATAAATCTGGAGTTCCTGTTTAACCCTCAAAGTGAAGTGTTGTCTCATTATTGGGGGAGGATTTATTGCATGCTGTTCCAGTTTGACTGCTAGGAGTGCAAACCTATTCGTATGGTTCCTATTCAACTGTCTACAGCATTCAGAGGCTTGAGAGGATTTATATGCTTCTCAGATTCGGTGATTGTGGTGTCTGCCAGAGTGCTTGGAGTCCTCAGGAAACGCTAGGAGCATCCTTTAACGGAGGTACCCAGTCGGGGTGCCAGGCGATCCGTTACACTCGTCATTAAGGGGTGCCAGTCCTTACATTGGCTCCCTGTATCCTATAGGAGTCAATTCAAAGTGCTAACCCATACATTTAAAGCACTGCATTCCAGCCCCTCTTATATCTCTTCACTGATCCAGAGGTATGCCCCTCCTCGTACCCACCGCTCTGCCCGCGACCACCTCCTGACCGCTGCTCGCACCCGTACGGCCAACTCACGCTTGCAGGACCTCTCACGGGCGGCTCCTCTCCTATGGAATAACTTGCCTACTGCCATCAGACTTTCCCCTAGTCTTCAATCATTTAAGAAGGGCCTTAAAACCCATCTCTTCAGGAAAGCGTATGGCCTCCCAGAGTAATCTCTCCCTTACATACCTGTTTCTTGCTCTCCTATGGGATAGTGCTTTGCTCTCTCCTCCAGCTCTGCTTCACTCCTACTTGATATTTCCTATCCTAATGTTTCTAATACCCCACCTCCTATAGACTGTAAGCTCATTTGAGCAGGGTCCTCTTCAACCTATTATTCCTGTAAGTTTTCTTGTAATTGTCTTATTTATTGTTACATCCCCCCCTCTCAAAATATTGTAAAGCGCTACGGAATCTGTTGGCGCTATATAAATGGCAATAATAATAATAATAATAATATATATATATGCAAGAGATAGGCAGTTTTGACTATCAGGTGAATATGGATTTAAGGGACACTCTGGGCAGCATAACTACTTCATCTCATGTGGTTTTGTTGATTGGTGTACCTTGGTGCCATCCCATTGTACAGAATTAAGCCATTATTGAACTATTTGAAACTAAATAAGGGTCCCCGACCACCAGCAACATGCCCACACTTTGCTGCCTGGGTTAATGTTGCTCCATTACCCAGAGCAATCATGGGCAGCCGTGATCGAATGAAAGTATTGGCTGAGCACTCTCAGCCTATCACTTCAGCCAATAAAGAGTGTAGTGGTCACCTTAGCCATGAATCCAGTAAACTGTTTAAAGAGACACTATAGTGATCCAGACCACTTCATCTCATTGAAGTGGTCTATGTGCATTATCCCTCCCCACTTAGTCCTGTCCCACAGCTTTAGTGAAATACCCCTAGGAAATTATTGAGGCAATACTTTCCTATGGGGAAAGCCTAATGCTCTTCCCTGTTTGATGACATCGGAGGAGGCGGAGGAAGCAGAGCACCGACCCAGTGCTGAGGGACATCGGAGCTGCAATCAGGTGAGTAAATAAACTTTTGTTTAACCCTTTTCATGCCTGGGGTGGGGGCTGTGAAGGAGGGGAGGAACTGAGTGCATTAGTGTTAGGAATACTGTTTTATTTTCGTAACACTATAGAATCCCTTTAGCAATGAATAGTGTGACAGCAGCAGGGGACTCTTGGTACCATAAACACTTAAATGAAATTAAGTGGTTATATTGGCTAGAGTGTTGCTTTAATCAACACAGTTGTTTGAACTTTGTATGTCAAGATACCTGCTCATGCATAACTCATTGGAATGTACAGCTGCAAAATGTTAAGCCTCATTCTGTTTTTCTCCAGCCATTCATGGAGGTTCAATGTGAAGGTATTCTGGCATACCCGTATACACTCGAGTATAAGCCGACCCGAATATAAGCCGAGGCCCCTAATTTTACCCCAAAAAATGGGAAAACGTATTGACTCGAGTATAAGACTAGGGTGAGAAATGCAGCAGCTATTGGTAAATCTCTAAATAAAATTAGATCCTAAAAAAATAATATTAATTGAATATTTATTTACAGTGTGTGTGTATGAGTGCAGTGTGTGTATGAGTGCAGTGTGTGTTTGAGTGCAGTGTGTGTGTTTGAGTGCAGTGTTTGTGTATGAGTGCAGTGTGTGTGTGTAAGAGTGCAGTGTGTGTATGAGTGCAGTGTGTTAATGAGTGCAGTGTGTGTATGAGTGCAGTGTGTGTGTATGAGTGCAGTGTGTGTGTATGAGTGCAGTGTGTGTGTGTGTGTGATGCAGTGTGTGTATGAATGCAGTGTGTGTGTATGAGTGCAGTGTGTGATGCAGAGCCTTCTTGGGGGGTGGGCATTTTGATTATTTTTTTATTATTTTATTTTAATAGTTTTTTTGTTATATTATTTTTTTTAATTATTATTATTTTTTTATTTTGTATTATTATTATTATTATTATTGTTATTAATATTTTTATTATTTTTTTGTCCCCCCTCCCTGCTTGATACATGGCAGGGAGGGGGGCTCTCACTCCCTGGTGGTCCAGTGGCATTGGCAGTTCAGTGGAGGGGGAGGGGGGCTGGCAGGAAGCACTTACCTCTCCTGCAGCTCCTGTCAGCTCCCTCGTGTAGCTCCTCTGTCAGCTCACAGTGTAAGTCTCGCGAGAGCCGCATTATGACCCCACGGCTCTCGCGAGACTTACACTGGGAGCTGACAGAGGTGCTGAAAGGACCGGCGCGGAGGAGAAGGGAGCTGACAGGAGCTGCAGGAGAGGTAAGCGCTCGCTGCCAGCCCCCAGTCTGTATTATGGCAATGTAAATTGCCATAATACAGACATTGACTCGAGTATAAGCCGAGTTGGGGTTTTTCAGCACAAAAAATGTGCTGAAAAACTCGGCTTATACTCGAGTATATACGGTAATTTAATATGGACAGTAATGTTTGGAGTTTGTTCTTGTATCATATATAACATTACCCATTGACTGTCGAATATTACTGTATTTTGTGTCACCTATTTGATATATTCAGTCTCTGGAGTGGCAAATTCTGAGGCATGATATAAGTACAATCAAGTCATAATTTGAAGTACTGTTTGCCCGCTGGCAGCCAGCTGGTAAATAGTTAAAAAAAAAAAAAATCAACTTTCAGTAGCGTTGGGGTTAAACATGTGGCTGCTGACCAGTGTTTGTTAGCCAGACGGCACATTAAAAAAGTGTTTCAAGAAAGAAAGAAACCTAAAGGAGTCAATATGATCCTCATATTGCTATAGAGGAGGTTGTAATTGGCTGTGCAGATAGTATGAAAGTGGATTGTAGCGGAGGCCTGATATTTCACAGGTTAACTCCACTATAGATCCCGGTGAGGCTCAGGAACAAGTATTATAGATCCATAGAGTAGTAATACCAGCAGGCAAAATAATCCAATAATATCCCAACAGCCCTCCCAATAACTGGACGACACACAGCATCAGGAACAGAACTGACTTTTAATCCACACAGTCTCCATATAAAGCATTCTCCCATGCAAGGGAGGGATTCACATTAATTAGGACAGTAACCAATAATATAACCGTTACCTCCCACACATCTCCTCCCCTCAGTAGGACACTTAATCCCATTATACATACTGTAGTTTCCCCACAGTTCTGAATGTACCCTAAAACAAGTAGTTACAATAATTCTGGGGTTACCCCCTGGTAGCCCTGATCTGGGTGACTGACATATCCCAAAATCACCCAGATCGGTCCAGGGGTTCGGGAGTTAGGTGGAGAGTATAATTTGACCGACCGCACACGAGGTGGTATCCGAAAAGAGTTCCATAGGTTTTGGCCCTGTGGTCGGTCTTCGTTTGGGAGGTAAAATTCACATTAAACATTGCCATCCACGATTAATCTTGGATTTGTATGAACCCCCTTGTTCGTTACTTTGAAACTACCGAAAGGGAGACTGATTAGCCTTCCCGTTCGTGAGTTACGGAGCTATGGAGGTCTCAGCGGTGTTCGGGTAATCGAGTGTCCGATTTGAGTTCCAGACACTCGACGACCAAACACCGCTGAGATTTTCGTGAGTAAGATGGCCGCCGCCACGTGTTCGTATCCCGAACAGCGGCCACCCAGATACTGCACAAAAGTACCAATTAACCTGCGGTTAGAGAAGTGTAAACGATTAATGAGGTACACACTTCTCTCTGAGGTGGTCTATGGGTTCGGTAGTTTACATTCGTATGGAGTACGGATGGAAACTACCGAACTATTATACGAATTTCACATACATGTTAACCATAGGAATAAAAATAACACACAAATTGCAATAATAGTGCCCCCTCCCTTTTAGGACAGCCCTGACACCATCTTCTACACTGCTCCCCCTTGCCCACAAGCCGGCATACACAGTCTGATCCAACATGGATCGGCTTGGGGATGTCCGGGGAGGCTCACGGATCATTTTTCCAGGTCAGTTTGTCTTGACAACCTGTCAGCGTTTCCATTCTGTTTCCCCGGGCGGTACTGAATGTTAAAGTCAAATGGCTGCAGCGCCAAACTCCAGCGCAGCAGCCTGGCATTGTCCCCAGCCACCCAGTTCAGCCATACTAACGGGTTGTGATCCGTGAGCAATGAAAAGGGCTGTCCATACAAATACGGCTGCAACTTCTTTAGGGCCCACACCACAGCCAGGCATTCCTTTTCGATGGCGGCGTAGCTTACTTCTCTAGGTAACAGCTTGCGACTGATGTAAGCCACGGGATGTTCTCCGCCATCGGCTCCGACTTGGCTTAGTACTGTCCCCAATCCAAACATAGATGCGGCTGTGTGAACAAGGAAACATTTAGTTGGATTGGGAGCTGCTAAGACAGGAGCATTGCTAAGTGCACTTATCAGATGTTGGAATGCCTGCTCACACTCCGGGTCCAGGTTACTTGGCGGGGCAGGTTCTTCCGGGTCAGGTTAGTAAGGGGTTTTGCTATGGCACTATAATTGGGAACAAACTTCCTATAATATCCCGCTGTCCCTAGAAATGCTAACACCTGAGTCTTGGCCCTAGGCGTGGGCCATTGGGCTACGGCCTCTACCTTTGCTGGTTCTGGCGTTTGCTTCCCACAGCCTACTCGATGTCCCAGTTATTGTACCTCGGCCATTCCTATACTACATTTGGCCGGTTTTAATGTCAGACCGGCCTCCCTAATCCTGTCTAGAACCTCTCCTATATGGGCCAAGTGCTCCTGCCAGGTATTGCTAAAAATGGCAATATCATCTAGGTATGCACAGGTGTAGTCCTGGAACCCATCTAGAAGTCGGTCCACCATCCTCTGGAAGGTAGCCGGAGCATTCTTCATCCCAAACGGCATGACCTTAAAGTGGTACAGGCCGAATGGGGTGACAAAGGCTGACTTAGGGATGGCGTCCGGAGCCAAGGGAATTTGCCAATACCCTTTACACAGATCAATGGTAGTGAGGTATTGGCCTCTGGCCATCCGGTCTAGCAGCTCATCTATCCTAGGCATCGGATATGCGTCGGATATAGTCTTTTCGTTCAATCTCCAGTAGTCCACGCAGAAGCTGGTCGTACCGTCTCGCTTGGGTACGAGGACTACCGGAGAAGCCCAGGGGCTATCGGAGAGCTCAATCACCCCCAGTTGGAGCATCTCCTCGATCTCCTTGTGCATATTCTCCCGTACCGCTTCAGGGATGCGGTATGGGGTCTGGCACATGGGAAGTTGCCCTGGGGTTTCCACCCGGTGAGTAGCCAGAGGAGTGTATCCAGGCACATTAGAGAAGGTGTCTTGCTTCTCTCGCAACAGCTGCTGTACCTCGGCACGCTCCTGTGGGCTCAGCCGGTCTCCCAGTACAACCTCTCCTAAATCCCCAGACAGCCTACCGTCTCCCAGCAGGTCGGGAAGGGGAAGGCTGTCAAACTCGTCGGAGTTGGGTGCACAAATTGCTGTCACCTCCTCTGAGCGTTCCTGGTAGGGCTTCAGCATGTTCACATGGAGCATGCATCGCCCTCCAGTTCCTGTGCAGGGGCCAATTATATAAGTGGTGTCACATCTCTGTTCCACAACTTTATAAGGGCCTTGCCAGGCGGCCTGTAGCTTATCATGTCGGACAGGTTTTAAAATTAAAACTTTCTGCCCAACCTGGAAGCTACGATCCCTGGCGCCCCGATCATACCAGGTGCGTTGGAGCGTCTGAGCCGCCTGAAGGTTTTCCCCTACTGTCTTAGTTAGGGCCTCTAGTTGGTATAATGGGGGTACCGTCTGCGCTCCGGTCTCCCTCCCAATGTTCTCTAATGAGATCTAGGGGCCCTCTTACCCTCCTCCCAAATAACAACTCAAATGGGGAAAACCCAGTCGATTCCTCAGGCACCTCCCGGTAAGCAAAGAGGAGGTGATGCAGGAATCGCTCCCAGTCCCTGTGGGTCTCAGCAAAGGTTTGGAGCATTTGTTTTAATGTGCCATTGAACCTTTCAAAGAGCCCGTTGGTCTGGGGGTGGTATGGGGCACTAATAATGGGCTTAACATTACACAGCCTCCAGAGTTGTTGGGTGACCTCTGCGGTAAACTGAGTACCCTGATCCGAGATGATCTCCCTGGGTAACCCTACTCGGGAGAAAATCTGCATCAGGGCCTCGGCCAGGGTTTTGGCGTGTATATTTGTCAGGGCCACCGCCTCTGGATATCGGGTAGCGTAATCTACAACTGTTAGAATGTATTTCTTGCCGGAAGGGCTAGGTTTTTGAAGGGGGCCTATGATATCTACCGCTATTCGGTGGAAGGGTTCTTCAATTATAGGTAGCGGATGCAACTTTGCCTTCCGCCGGTCTCCCCTCTTCCCTACCCTCTGGCACGTGTCACAGGTACTACAATACTTCCGTACCTCCTGGCTAACTCCTGGCCAGAAGAAATTCTGGGTCAGTCGGTATCTGGTCCGACTAACCCCCAAATGCCCGGATAGCGGAATATCGTGCGCTATCCGCAGCAATTCGTCTCGGTACCTCTGTGGTACCACTAACTGTCTTAACACAATCGGGTCTGACCCAGCTACTTGCTTGTCTGACTCCCTGTATAACAGCTGTCCCTCCCATATAAATCTTTCCCCCTCTGCCCCAGGGTGGTCAGATGTGACTTTATCTCTATATACTTGCAGGGTAGGGTCAGTGTAGCGGAGAGCCGATCTTTCGCAGCTATTCTCCACTAGAGATCCCAGTGAGGCTCAGGAACAAGGTGATGATAAGTCCACAGGCAAGGTTTCTAGCAGGTAGAGTAATACAGCAATATCCCCATCGCAATCCCAATAACTGGACGACACACAGTTTCAGGAGTAGAACTGACAAGCTTTATTCCACAGTTCCTTATGCAAGGGAGGAGGTTCTATCACTTAAGACATTATCCAATCTGTGAACAGTAACCTCCCACACATCTCCTCCCCTCCTCTAGCATCATAATCCCCTTATCATGTACATAGTTTTACCCAAGTTTTGGATGTACCCTAAATACTTGGGGTACATCCACGAATCCAATATCTCCAGATAGCCCTAGTCTGGAGGAACAACATATTTTAAAATCAGCCCATTCGGATAAAGCGTTCGGGAGTTATGGGACTTTAAAGTATTGACCGACTGCAGGGGTAAAGTATCCGAAAACAGTTCCATGCATTTTGGCCCTGCGGTCGGTCACAAACAGGCGAATACAAACGGGTGAAGTATTGCTGTTAAGTGGCCTGACGGGGATTCGGATGAATCCCCTAGTTCGTGGGGTTCTTTCTACCGAACTGCGGGCCGTTCGGTAGTTTCCCCACAAAGTATTAGGAGTCTGGAGGTCTCAGCGGTGGTTGCCTAGTCAAGTGTCCGATTTCGGTTCCAGACACTCGACGGCAAAACACCGCTGTTCGGCAGTTTAAGATGGCCGCCGCCACGTGTTCGTATCCCGAATGGCGGCCACCCAGAGGACAAAGACCACACTGCACGAATAGGTAATTACCCGTTTGCAACATTGTTGCAAACGGTAATTGAAGGCACACTTTACACAGGGTGGTCTGGTTGTTCGGTAGTTTCATTCCCTTGTTTCATTCGAATGATTCTACCGGACAACCAGAGGAATACAGTACTTTACACACATTCAACTGCCAATATAACCGGATACAATGATTTCTATGCATGTTAACACACATTAAACTAGCAATATGACCAAATACAATTATTCCCATACATGTTGTAGGACAGCCCGATACCAATCCGCTACACTGCTCCCCCTTGCCCACAAGCCGGCATACACAGTCTGATCCAACACGGATCGGCTTGGGGATGTCCGGGGGCTCACGGATCATTTCTCTAAGTCAGTTTGTCTTGACAACACGTCAGCATTTCCATTCTGCTTACCCGGCCGGTACTGGATATTAAAGTCAAAAGGCTGTAGCGCCAAACTCCAGCGCAGCAGCCTGGCCTTGTCCCCAGCCACCCAGTTCAGCCAGACTAACGGGTTGTGATCCGTGAGCAAGGAAAAGGGCTGTCCATATAAATAGGGCTGCAGTTTCTTTAGGGCCCACACCACAGCCAGGCACTCCTTTTCGATGGCGGCGTAGCTTACTTCTCGAGGTAACAGTTTGCGACTGATGTAAGCCACTGGATGTTCGCCGCCATCGGCCCCGACTTGACTCAGTACTGCCCCCAATCCAAACATAGAAGCGTCTGTGTGAACAAGAAAACGTTTAGTTGGATTGGGAGCTGCCAAGACAGGGGCATTTATTAGTGCATTTTTCAATTGTTGGAATGCCTGCTCACACTACGGGTCCAGTTTACTTGGCGGGGAAGGTTCTTACGGGTCAGGTCAGTAAGGGGTTTGGCCAGGGCGCTATAATTGGGAACAAACTTCCTGTAATACCCCGCTGTCCCTAGAAACGCTAAAACCTGGGTCTTAGTCCTAGGGGTGGGCCACTGGGCTACAGCCTCTACTTTGGCGGGTTCGGGTTTCTGTTTACCGCACCCTACTCTATGTCCCAGGTACTGTACCTCAGCCATTCCAATACTACACTTGGCCGGCTTCAAGGTCAAACCTGCTTCCCTTATCCTATCTAGCACAGCTCCTATGTGAGCTAAATGTTCCTGCCACGTATTGCTAAAAATAGCAATATCGTCCAGGTAGGCACAGGTATAGTCCTGAAATCCATCCAGGAGTCGATCCACCATCATTTGGAAGGTGGCTGGGGCGTTTTTCATCCCAAATGGCATGACCTTAAACTGGTACAAGCCAAATGGGGTGACAAAGGCCGACTTCGGGATGGCGTCTGGGGCCAATAGTGGTGAGGTATTGGCCCCTGGCCATTCTGTCCAGTAACTCGTCTATCCGGGGCATCGGATAGGCGTCGGATACGGTCTTCTCGTTCAATCTCCTATAGTCCACGCAGAAGCGGGTCGTACCGTCTCGCTTTGGTACGAGGACTACAGGAGATGCCCAAGGACTTCTGAGGGTTCAATCACCCCCAGTTGGAGCATCTCGTCGATCTCCTTACGCATGTTTGCCCGTACCGCTTCTGGGATGCGGTAGGGAGTCTGGCGCATGGGTAGTTGCCCTGGGGTCTCGACCCGGTGAGTTGCCAGAGGCGTGTATCCAGGTACATTAGAGAACGTGTCGCGTTTCTCTTCTAATAGTTGCTGTACCTCGATCCGCTCCTGTGGGCTCAGCCGATCTCCCAGCGCAACCTCCCCTAAATCCCCGGACAACTGCCCATCCCCCAGCAAATCGGGGAGGGGTAAACTGTCAAATTCTTCCGTGTTAGGGGCACAGATGGCGGTTACCTCCTCAGTACGCTCGTGGTAGGGCTTCAGCATGTTCACATGGAGCATGCGTCGCCCCCCAGTCCCTGTGCAGGGGCCGATAATATAGGTGGTGTCACATCTTTGCTCCACCACCTTATATGGGCCCTGCCAGGCGGCCTGTAACTTATCATGTCGGACAGGTTTTAACATTAGTACTTTCTGCCCGACCTGAAAGCTACGGTCCCTGGCTCCCCGATCATACCATGTGCGCTGGCGGGTCTGGGCCTCCTGAAGGTTTTCCCTTACCGTCTTGGTCAATGCTTCCAGGCGGTCCCGAAAGGCCAACACATATGGTATGATGGGGGTGCCGTCTGTGCTCCGGTCTCCCTCCCAATGCTCTCTAATAAGATCTAATGGGCCTCGGACCCTCCTCCCAAACAGTAATTCAAATGGGGAGAACCCTGTGGATTCCTGCGGCACCTCCCGGTATGCGAATAGGAGGTGCGGCAGGAATCGTTCCCAGTCCTTGTGGGTCTCTGCGAAGGTTCGGAGCATCTGCTTCAAGGTACCATTGAATCGTTCGCAGAGCCCATTCGTCTGGGGGTGGTAAGGGGCACTGATAATTGGCTTAATGCCACAGATCCTCCAGAGGTGTTGGGTGAATTCTGCGGTAAACTGGGTACCCTGATCCGAGATAATCTCCCTGGGTAATCCCATCCGGGAGAATATCCGCATGAGGGCATCCGCGACCGTTTCAGTGTGGATGTTGGTCAGAGCCACTGCCTCTGGATACCTGGTGGCATAATCTACTACCGTTAAAATATACCTTTTTCCTGACGGGCTAGCTTTATTGAGGGGGCCTATCAGATCCACCGCTATTCGGCTAAAAGGTTCCTCTATTATGGGTAAGGGGTGAAGTTTAGCCTTCCTGCGATCTCCCCTTTTTCCCACTCTCTGGCAGGTATCGCAAGTCGTGCAATATCTGCGTACTTCCTGGCTAATCCCTGGCCAGAAGAAACTCTGGGTTAGTCTGTACCTGGTGCGACTAACCCCTAGATGTCCGGATAGCGGAATATCATGCGCTATCCGGAGTAATTCAGCCCGGTACCGCTGCGGTACCACTAATTGTCTCCTCGCTATCGGGTCTGACCCCGTAATCTGCTTGCTTGTTTCCCTGTACAAAAGTTGTTTATCCCAGATAAATCTCTCTCCCTCCGCCCCGGGGGGACCTGTGACAACCTTGTCCCTATACACCTGAAGCGTGGGGTCTGTTGCAACTTCAGCTACAAATTCATTAGGTGGAGCCCAGGGGACACATTCTAGAGGGGGGGTAGGGTTGCTTACCTGGACCTCCGGCAGTGTGTTGTGGTCCTGGACGCAGGCCTGTTGTCGGGTGACTACAGGGTTGGCCTCCCCTGTGGTGGGCGACTGGGGCTCAAAAGCAGAAGTGAGCCTCCCCAGATTGTTCCCCAATAAAACCTCTGCCGGTAAATGCGGCATCAACCCCACCTCCACTTCCCCTGCCCCCGCTCCCCAATGTAAATGTACCCTTGCTGTAGGTAGCCGGTACACTGCTCCCCCAGCTACCCGGACGGCAACAGTTTTGTTCAGTTTTGCCTGATCTGAAATCAGGTGGCTCTGTACCACAGTGATGGTGGCTCCCGAATCTCGTAACCCCCGGACTGATGTACCATTCAGATATACGGTCTGTCGATGGTGCTGTAGATTGTCCACATTGGCCTGGACAGGATCTGCCTCGTGCAGTACCTCCCATTGTTCCACAGTGGTAATGGGGACTGCGGAACCATACGGGGTGGCAACTAGGTCCTGGTAGTGGTGGGCTGCGGCCGCCCTGGGTGGAGGTGGGCCTGGACGAATCCAGGTGGAACGGTCCCGCAGCTGTGGGCATTCCCTTTTATAATGTCCCCACTTCTGGCAGTGATGACAGGGGCCAGCGGTGGGTTGTCGGAACCGGGGCTGTGCAGCAGGTAGTGGTGGTGGTGGTAGTGGTCTCGGTGGAGCTGGGGTGTAGGTGGTTCCCCCGAATGTTTTAAAGGTTGCTTTTGGAGCTGCAGGTTTTTGTTGCCTGCGTGCATCCAGGTAGTCATCTGCTCTTTTCTAGCAGCCTCGGTGAGGGAAGTAGGGTTTCTGTCCCTTACCCATTCCTGGACCTCACTGGTTACTCCCTCATAGAACTGCTCCATCAGCAACATCTGTATTACATCCTCCATAGAACGTGCCTTGCTAGCTTGCACCCACCCGAGTGCTGCCCTCTGTAATCGTCATGCCCACTCTGCGTGCGAGTCCTTCTCTGCTTTCTTTAAATCCCGGAATCTCCGCCTCAGGTGTTATAGCATACCTGGCGAGTATAATTTCTTTTACTTTACTGTAATTCCTTATTTCGTCATTAGGTACAGTCCGATATGCCTCTGCTGCCCTCCCGGTTAACCTTCCGGCCAAAATAGGTACCCAGTCCTCTGTGTTAATTTTATGCAGTGCACACAGTCTCTCAAAGTCTTGCAGGAAAGCGTCTATATCTTCCTCTGCCTCCACATATGTTTTAAAAGCCTGGTACGGTATTTTAGGCTTACCTTCCTGTGGCACACTACTTGCAGAGCTTTGTTCTGGAACTGTTGTCGCCTGTGTCCTTAGGATGAATTCTTGTACCTCGGACACTGTCCTGGTAATAATTTCTGCTGGGGGGTTTTCCCCATAAAGGGATAGCCTGAACTGAACCTGCCTCTGGAATTCCGATTCTTGTGGTGTTACTCCCAGCTCCCTCTGTGCCGGAACTGAATCGCCCTCCATTCTGTACTCTGCCATGAGTTCTGTAACAAGTACTGCTTTCTTCTTATTGCTGGCTTGTATACCCCTTGCCTCTAGGAGGTCCTTTGGCGTGGAGCGTTTTAGCGCAGAAAAATCAATCTCCATCCGTACTCCATTTACGCTTGTTCCTCTGTGAGTTTGGATCCCAGTGCTGCCAACCAGTGTAGCGGAGAGCCGATCTTTCGCAGCTATTCTCCACTAGAGATCCCAGTGAGGCTCATGAACAAGGTGATGATAAGTCCACAGGCAAGGTTTCTAGCAGGTAGAGTAATACAGCAATATCCCCATCGCAATCCCAATAACTGGACGACACACAGTTTCAGGAGTAGAACTGACAAGCTTTATTCCACAGTTCCTTATGCAAGGGAGGAGGTTCTATCACTTAAGACATTATCCAATCTGTGAACAGTAACCTCCCACACATCTCCTCCCCTCCTCTAGCATCATAATCCCCTTATCATGTACATAGTTTTACCCAAGTTTTGGATGTACCCTAAATACTTGGGGTACATCCACAAATCCAATATCTCCAGATAGCCCTAGTCTGGAGGAACAACATATTTTAAAATCAGCCCATTCGGATAAAGCGTTCGGGAGTTATGGGACTTTAAAGTATTGACCGACTGCAGGGGTAAAGTATCCGAAAACAGTTCCATGCATTTTGGCCCTGCGGTCGGTCACAAACAGGCGAATACAAACGGGTGAAGTATTGCTGTTAAGTGGCCTGACGGGGATTTGGATGAATCCCCTAGTTCGTGGGGTTCTTTCTACCGAACTGCGGGCCGTTCGGTAGTTTCCCCACGAAGTATTAGGAGTCTGGAGGTCTCAGCGGTGGTTGCCTAGTCAAGTGTCCGATTTCGGTTCCAGACACTCGACGGCAAAACACCGCTGTTCGGCAGTTTAAGATGGCCGCCGCCACGTGTTCGTATCCCGAATGGCGGCCACCCAGAGGACAAAGACCACACTGCACGAATAGGTAATTACCCGTTTGCAACATTGTTGCAAACGGTAATTGAAGGCACACTTTACACAGGGTGGTCTGGTTGTTCGGTAGTTTCATTCCCTTGTTTCATTCGAATGATTCTACCGAACAACCAGAGGAATACAGTACTTTACACACATTCAACTGCCAATATAACCGGATACAATGATTTCTATGCATGTTCACACACGTTAAACTAGCAATATGACCAAATACAATTATTCCCATACATGTTGTAGGACAGCCCAATACCAATCCGCTACAGTCAGTTATCACCTCTGCCGCAAATTCGTTAGGGGGGGCCCAAGGGACACAGTCTAGGGAAGGTTCTCTTACCTGGACCTCCGGCAGTGTGTTGTAGTCCTGGGTGCGGGCCTGTTGTCTGGTGACCACTGGATGTGCTTCCTCAGTGGTTGTGGTTTGGGGCTCAAAAGAAGATGTGAGCTTTCTCAAATTGTTTCCCAGTACCACCTCTGCGGGTAACTGTGGCATCAACCCCACCTCCACATTGCCTGACCCCGCTCTCCAATGCAAATGGACGTTCGCAGTGTCCAGCCTGTAGACAGCTCCCCCAGCAACCCTGACTGCTATAGTCTTGTTGGTTTTAGCCTTGTCAGCAGCTTTTTACCAGGGTTATGGTGGCACCTGAGTCTCGGAGCCCCTGCACTGCTTTTCCTTCCAGATATACAGTTTGCCTGTGGTGCTGGCGATTATCGGCATGTGCTTGTAGTGTGTTGGCTTCGTGCAGTACCTCCCACTGTTCTATGGTGGTGACAGGAACTGCGGAGCCATAAGCAGCGGGTGTCTCCCCCTGGTAGTGATGTGCAGCTGCTCTCGGTGGTGGTAGTGGTACCGGTCGGATCCATGAGGATCGGTCTCTGAGTTCTGGGCATTCTCTTTTGTAATGCCCCCACTTCTGGCAGCGATGACAGGGCCCTGAGCTAGGCTGGCAGAAACATGGTTGTACAGCAGGTGGTGGTAGTGGTAGCTGTCGTGGTAGTACTGTGGGGTAGTTTGTCCCCCCAAAGGATTTTATCGTGGCTTTTGGAACTACCATTTTTTGTGGCCTGCGGGCATCCAAGTAGTCATCTGCTTTCCTAGCAGCTTCTGTGAGGGATATAGGGTTACGGTCCCTTACCCACTCCTGGACATCAGTTGCTACCCCATCATAAAACTGTTCCATTATCAACATTTGTATGACATCCTCCATGGACCGGGCTTTGCTAGCTTCCACCCATCCAAGGGCCGCCCGCTGTAACCTACAAGCCCACTCAGCATGCAAGTCTTTCTCTGCCTTTTTCAATTCCCAGAACCGCCTTCGGTATGCCTCTGTTGTTATGGCATACCGGGCCAATATAATCTTTTACTCGGCTGTATTCCCGGATCTCTTCATCTGGTACAGTCCTATAAGCTTCTGCTGCCCTCCCAGATAACTGCCCAGCCAAAATAGGTACCCAATCCTCAGTACTGATCTTATGCAAGGCACACAGTCTTTCAAAATCTTGGAGGAAGGCATCTATGTCCTCCTCTGCCTCCACATAATTTTTAAAAGCTTGGTAAGGAATTTTTGTCTTACCCTCTGTGTTGTTAGTGGTTGCTGTGTTCTTTACTGCGGCCTGTTGTGGTCTTTGGCGTAATATAAACTCCTGTACCTCGATTATAGTCCTGGAGATAATGTCAGACGTTGTATTTTCTCCCTAAAAGGCCAGCCTAAATTGTACCTGCCTTTGAAACTCTTCCTGTTCCGACCCATCTGTTGCATTTTGCTGTTCAGGGATTGCCCTGCCCTCGGTTTGATATTCTGCCATAACCTCTGCAATGAGGGTTGCTTTCTTTTTGTTGCTTGCTGCAATCCCTCTTGCTTCCAGTAGGTCTTTTAGTGTGGCTCTTTTTAGCTTAGCATAATCACTCTCCATCCGTATTCCATTAGTCCTTGTTACTTTGTGAGTCTGGATCCCAGCGCTGCCAACCAATGTAGCGGAGGCCTGATATTTCACAGGTTAACTCCACTATAGATCCCGGTGAGGCTCAGGAACAAGTATTATAGATCCATAGAGTAGTAATACCAGCAGGCAAAATAATCCAATAATATCCCAACAGCCCTCCCAATAACTGGACGACACACAGCATCAGGAACAGAACTGACTTTTAATCCACACAGTCTCCATATAAAGCATTCTCCCATGCAAGGGAGGGATTCACATTAATTAGGACAGTAACCAATAATATAACCGTTACCTCCCACACATCTCCTCCCCTCAGTAGGACACTTAATCCCATTATACATACTGTAGTTTCCCCACAGTTCTGAATGTACCCTAAAACAAGTAGTTACAATAATTCTGGGGTTACCCCCTGGTAGCCCTGATCTGGGTGACTGACATATCCAAAAATCACCCAGATAGGTCCAGGGGTTCGGGAGTTAGGTGGAGGGTATCATTTGACCGACCGCACACGAGGTGGTATCCGAAAAGAGTTCCATAGGTTTTGGCCCTGCGTTCGGTCTTCGTTTGGGAGGTAAAATACACATTAAACATTGCCATCCACAATTAATCTTGGATTCGTATGAACCCCCTTGTTCGGTACTTTGAAACTACCGAAAGGGAGACTGATTAGCCTTCCCGTTCGTGAGTTACGGACTATGGAGGTCTCAGCGGTGTTCGGGTAATCGAGTGTCCGATTTGAGTTCCAGACACTCGACGACCAAACACCGCTGAGACTTTCGTGAGTAAGATGGCCGCCGCCACATGTTCGTATCCCGAACAGCGGCCACCCAGATACTGCACAAAAGTACCAATTAACCTGCGGTTAGAGAAGTGTAAACGATTATTAAGGTACACACTTCTCTCTGAGGTGGTCTATGGGTTCGGTAGTTTACATTCGTATGGAGTACGGATGAAAACTACCAAACTATTATACAAATTTCACATACACGTTAACCATAGGAATAAAAATAACACACGAATTGCAATAATAGTACAGTCTTTTAGGACAGCCCTGACACCATCTGCTACATGGATGAATAGAAAAGCGCAGCAGAAATTTTAGATTTGATAAGCCAAAGTATGTGCAAATATAAATTATCTGGATCTAAGGAAGCAGAACATGTATATTAAGCAGATAATTGGCCAGTGTGCAATTCTGCAAATATGTCTCTGACAGGCAAAAATGTCAACACTAGATGGCAGAGTTTCCATGTTGATTCCAAACAGACCCACAAAATGAACCAATAATTAATTTACTACACAGTGAATTGTGATGAATTTACAAACTGAATTATACAATTAAGGCTAAAATAGCAGAGATTAAAAAAAAAATCTTAATACTTTCCAATGTGGCTATTTTTGTCTACTTTTCAATTTATTACAAATCAATGTCGCGCAAACAAACTCTTGTGCGTTTGGGAATGGCTTAAAGTAGAAGGAAAGTGAGAATTCTGGGACATTTCATATCAGTGACCTTGGACCAAACTCTCTACAGATCTTCTGCAATAATGTGCCTTTATACAAGGTTAAGGTTTATGGATTGGCCTATGGAACACTTCTAAGTCTCTACTCTTAAAGTGATCAAAGTGTTCTTATGCTAAGATCAATATGGAAAATGGACTTCTCACAGAGATCTACTATCAGCAAGAAACAAAAGTGGAATTTCTGATCTTACAATTGCAACATGCTATCTATAACACATACTTTCCCCCAATTATATTCAATAAAGAATATATGGCTGAATCGTCCCTAGCAGTAAAGACAACAGCAATCTGCTATTTCGATGGCACATTAATCAAATAAAATATCTCATTAGCTGAGTGCAGAGTTAAAGTCTCCTCTCTGAAACAAAAAAGGACACAATTTACACTCTGTTTTAAATAATTTCACTGCTATGTTCACTGTCTATATATAAACTAAACAAGTAAAAATAAAGGCGCTAATACATATAAGAAACAAAAATAAGAAAAGAAAAATAAACTATAACTTAAAAAGCTGCACCTCACCACTGTACAAGCCTGGTGTATGTTACATGTCATCTAGACTGATAAAAGACCCATGTCAATCAAGTTCAACATTTAAAACATATATTTTTTTATGCTTTTTATCCTAAAGAAGGAAAAAAACTGAAATGATGACCAATTTTAACATAAAAAAAAAAAAAAAAAAAACTATTCTTGACTCCATAATGACAATCGGATATCTCCTTGGATCAACAACCTACATAAATGTTAATTATATATTGGCATATTCTGTTTTGGTTTTTTTCAAGGTTCTTTTAGAAACATCTACAGAATTTGAAAAAAAAAACTAATTATTTGGGTAGAGAAATGTACATCTTTATTGTTTTTACTGTAAAGGACTGTTTCATCTGCTTTTCTAGTCTCAATGGATGACCTTTCATCAGTGGCGGATCCAGAGCCTGATCTCAGGAGGGGCACTTGTAGATTATTTAAAGAAATAATCCAGGCACAATAACTACTACAGCTCAGTGTAGTAGTTATAGCGCCCGTAGTGCCAGGATCCCATCACAGAGTAAGTAGTCAAACCATTTAAGAACAGTTTGACAACTTACCTGGGGTCAGCTGGGATATAGGGCATAGGAGCAGTGGTATGTGTTAGGGGTGAAGTGTGTGTTAAAGGTGCAGTGTGTGTGTGTGTGTGAGTGGTGAAGTGTGTGTGCGAGTGCGTGAGGGTGGCAGTGTATGTCAGGGTTGCAGTATGTGTGTTATGGGGGCAGTGTATGTGTGGGGCAGGGGCAGTGTGTGTGTGTGAGCGAGTTACAGTGTGTGTGAGGGTTGCAGTGTGTGTATGGGGGGCAGTGTGTGTATGAGGGCAGTGTGTGTGTAGTGTGTGTATGGCGGGCAGTATGTGTATGGGAGTCAGTGTGTGTAGTGTGTGTATGGGGGCAGTATGTGTATGGGAGCAGTGTGTGTAGTGGGTGTATGGGGGCAGCATGTGTATGGGGGGCAGTGTGTGTAGTGGGTGTATGGGGAACCGTGTTTGTGGGGCAGTGTGTGTAGTGTGTGTATGGGGGCAGTGTTTGTGGGGCAGTGTGTGTAGTGTGTGTATGGGGGCACTGTTTGTGGGGCAGTGTGTGTAGTGTGTGTATGGGGTCAGTGTTTGTGGGGTAGTGTGTGAAGTGTGTGTATGGGGCAGTGTTTGTGGGGCAGTGTGTGTAGTGTGTGTATGGGGGGCAGTGTTTGTGGGGCAGTGTGTGTAGTGTGTGTATGGGGGGCAGTGTTTGTGGGGCAGTGTGTGTAGTGTGCGTATGGGGGGCAGTGTTTGTAGTGTGTGTGTGGGGGGCAGTGTTTGTGGGGCAGTGTGTAGTGTGTGTATGGGGGGCAGTGTTTGTGGGGCAGTGTGTGTATGCGGGGGGAGGAGGGTAGGGAGGCTTTTAATTTTGTATTTTTTTGTATTTAATAAAATAATATTCTATGTCCCCCTTCCCTTCTTACCTTTACTGAGGAGGAGGGGGGACTGTTCCCCTTACATAGGGTCACTTGGCAGGTATGGATTGACACCTGTCCTCAAAGCCCCTGATACACACTGACACAGAGCAGAATAGAGACTGTTCCCCGTCCTCAGAGACCATGGTACACACTGACACAGAGTAGAATAGAGACCGGGGGTCTAGTAGCGTGGACAACCAGCACAGGTCGTTCTCCTTCAGCCTTTTTATACGAGGGTCCCTCAACAGGTACGACAGCATGAAAGACCCCATTTGCACAAGGTTGGATGCCGAGCTACTCATTTCCCGTTCCTCCTCCTCTCAAAGAGCAGAATAGGGACTGTTCCCCGTCCTCAAAGCCCCTGTGTCACGTTCACATAGATTGAGATGGAGCTCAACTGCAGATTTCAATGTAATTAATTGAGGATTCAGAATTAAAGAGGATAATATAAGAAATGACAGTTCAATTTAGAATTTACTGGTACTGTGTCTTTAATTATTAATTGAAGAAAACATAGGTGCTGTATCTTTAATTGCTCCAATATTGATGAGCAGTTTCTTATTGCCACTTGTACAATTTGAATTACAATAATTAAAGTAATTGAAGGATTTATAATGAAGATGTAACCAGCAGTGATTTGTTTTAGCTTTATAGTAGGATCCAAAATCAGCTGGAGCCCTAAGGGTTAATGAGCGGGATTACAGCACTAAAGATAGGAGAACTTGAGAGCAGACCGGAGAATGATTGTTTAAGAGTCTGAGGAAAAGTTTGTATAAACGATAACTTAGCTTCCAGAGGTTGAAGTTGATCCCAGAGTCCCCTCTGGGGAGGTTCTGTGGAAGATAGGTCGAGAGGAGTCCAGGTACAAGCCGTGGTCGAGGGAAGGAGAAGGAGGTTTGTCAAGTAACAGTCCGGTTCGGTACACAGGTAAGTTGTAGAGAAAGGTGGCAGCCGGTTAAATTCCGCGATACGCTGTTCATTAATCCAGCGTCTGGTGTCTGGCGCGGTCGCATTATGTAGCGTGATGAGACCGCGTCAGAGAGGGGGTGTGGCTACAGTCCGTCAACCCGGAAGAGACAGGAATTACTGGTAACGGCCATGACACCCTGATACACACTGACACAGAGCAGAATAGGGACTGTTCCCCCTACATAGGGTCACTTGGCAGATATGGATTGACACCTGTCCTCAAAGCCCATGATACACACTGACACAGAGCAGAATAGAGACTGTTCCCCGTCCTCAGAGACCATGATACACACTGACACAGAGCAGAATAGAGACCGGGGGTCTAGTAGCGTGGACACCCAGCACAGGTCGTTCTCCTTCAGCCTTTTTATACGAGGGTCCCTCAACAGGCACGACAGCATGAAAGACCCCATTTGCACAAGGCTGGATGCCGAGCTACTCATTTCCCGTTCCTCCTCCTCACACAGAGCAGAATAGGGACTGTTCCCCGTCCTCAAAGCCCCTGATACACACTGACACAGAGCAGAATAGGGACTGTTCCCCCTACATAGGGTCACTTGGCAGATATGGATTGACATCTGTCCTCAAAGCCCCTGATACGCACTGACACAGAGCAGAATAGAGACTGTTCCCCATCCTCAGAGACCATGATACACACTGACACAGAGCAGAATAGAGACCGGGGGTCTTGTAGCGTGGACACCCAGCACAGGTCGTTCTCCTTCAGCCTTTTTATACGAGGGTCCCTCAACAGGCACGACAGCATGAAAGACCCCATTTGCACAAGGTTGGATGCCGAGTTACTCATATCCCATTCCTCCTCCTCACACAGAGCAGAATAGGGACTGTTCCCCCTACATAGGGTCACTTGGCAGGTATGGATTGGCACCTGTCCACAGAGACCATGATACACAATGACAAAGAGCAGAATAGGGACTGTTCCCCCTACATAGGGTCACTTGGCAGGTATGGATTGACACCTGTCCTCAAAGCCCCTGATACACACTGACACAGAGCAGAATAGAGACTGTTCCCCGTCCTCAGAGACCATGATACACACTGACACAGAGTAGAATAGAGACCGGGGGTCTAGTAGCATGGACACCCAGCACAGGTCGTTCTCCTTCAGCCTTTTTATACGAGGGTCCCTCAACAGGTACGACAGCATGAAAGACCCCATTTGCACAAGGTTGGATGCCGAGCTACTCATTTCCCGTTCATCCTCCTCTCAAAGAGCAGAAGAGGGACTGTTCCCCGTCCTCAAAGCCCCTGATACACACGGACAAAGAGCATAATAGAGACTGTTCCCCGTCCTCAAAGCCCCTGATACACACAGACACAGAGCAGAATAGGGACTGTTCCCCCTACATAGGGTCACTTGGCAGATATGGATTGACACCTGTCCTCAAAGCCCCTGATACACACTGACACAGAGCAGAATAGAGACTGTTCCCCGTCCTCAGAGACCATGATACACACTGACACAGAGCAGAATAGAGACCGGGGGTCTAGTAGCGTGGACACCCTGCACAGGTCGTTCTCCTTCAGCCTTTTTATACGAGGGTCCCTCAACAGGCACGACAGCATGAAAGACCCCATTTGCACAAGGCTGGATGCCGAGCTACTCATTTCCCGTTCCTCCTCCTCACACAAAGCTGTTCACCGTCCTCAAAGCCCCTGATACACACTGACAAAGAGCAGAATAGAGACTGTTCCCCGTCCTCAAAGCCCCTGATACACACTGACACAGAGCAGAATAGGGACTGTTCCCCCTACATAGGGTCACTTGGCAGATATGGATTGACACCTGTCCTCAAAGCCCCGGATACGCACTGACACAGAGCAGAATAGAGACTGTTCCCCGTCCTCAGAGACCATGATACACACTGACACAGAGCAGAATAGAGACCGGGGGTCTAGTAGCGTGGACACCCTGCACAGGTCGTTCTCCTTCAGCCTTTTTATACGAGGGTCCCTCAACAGGCACGACAGCATGAAAGACCCCATTTGCACAAGGCTGGATGCCGAGCTACTCATTTCCCGTTCCTCCTCCTCACACAAAGCTGTTCACCGTCCTCAAAGCCCCTGATACACACTGACAAAGAGCAGAATAGAGACTGTTCCCCGTCCTCAAAGCCCCTGATACACACTGACACAGAGCAGAATAGGGACTGTTCCCCCTACATAGGGTCACTTGGCAGATATGGATTGACACCTGTCCTCAAAGCCCCGGATACGCACTGACACAGAGCAGAATAGAGACTGTTCCCCGTCCTCAGAGACCATGATACACACTGACACAGAGCAGAATAGAGACCGGGGGTCTTGTAGCGTGGACACCCAGCACAGGTCGTTCTCCTTCAGCCTTTTTATACGAGGGTTCCTCAACAGGCACGACAGCATGAAAGACCCCATTTGCACAGGGTTGGATGCCGAGCTACTCATATCCCATTCCTCCTCCTCACACAGAGCAGAATAGGGACTGTTCCCCCTACATAGGGTCACTTGGCAGGTATGGATTGGCACCTGTCCTCAGAGACCATGATACACAATGACAAAGAGCAGAATAGAGACTGTTCCACCTACATAGGGTCACTTGGCAGATATGGATTGACACCTGTCCTCAAAGCCCCTGATACACACTGACACAGAGCAGAATAGGGACTGTTCCCCCCGGTCACTTGGCAGGTATGGATTGACACCTGTCCTCAAAGCCCCTGATACACACTGACACAGAGCAGAATAGAGACTGTTCCCCGTCCTCAGAGACCATGATACACATTGACACAGAGCAGAATAGAGACTGTTCCCCCTACATAGGGTCACTTGGCAGGTATGGATTGACACCTGTCCTCAAAGCCCCTGATACACACTGACAAAGAGCAGAATAGAGACTGTTCCCCGTCCTCAGAGACCATGATATCCACTGACAAAGCTCAGAATAGAGACTGTTCCTTGTCCTCAAAGCCCCTGATACACACTGACAAAAAGCAGAATAGAGACTCTTCACCCTACATAGGGTCACTTGGCAGATATGGATTGACACCTGTCCTCAAAGCCCCTGATACGCACTGACACAGAGCAGAATAGAGACTGTTTCCCATCCACAGAGACCATGATACACACTGACACAGAGCAGAATAGAGACCGGGGGTCTTGTAGCGTGGACACCCAGCACAGGTCGTTCTCCTTCAGCCTTTTTATACGAGGGTCCCTCAACAGGCACGACAGCATGAAAGACCCCATTTGCACAAGGCTGGATGCCGAGCTACTCATTTCCCGTTCCTCCTCCTCACACAAAGCTGTTCACCGTCCTCAAAGCCCCTGATACACACTGACAAAGAGCAGAATAGAGACTGTTCCCCGTCCTCAAAGCCCCTGATACACACTGACACAGAGCAGAATAGGGACTGTTCCCCCTACATAGGGTCACTTGGCAGATATGGATTGACACCTGTCCTCAAAGCCCCGGATACGCACTGACACAGAGCAGAATAGAGACTGTTCCCCATCCACAGAGACCATGATACACACTGACACAGAGCAGAATAGAGACCGGGGGTCTTGTAGCGTGGACACCCAGCACAGGTCGTTCTCCTTCAGCCTTTTTATACGAGGGTCCCTCAACAGGCACGACAGCATGAAAGACCCCATTTGCACAAGGCTGGATGCCGAGCTACTCATTTCCCGTTCCTCCTCCTCACACAAAGCTGTTCACCGTCCTCAAAGCCCCTGATACACACTGACAAAGAGCAGAATAGAGACTGTTCCCCGTCCTCAAAGCCCCTGATACACACTGACACAGAGCAGAATAGGGACTGTTCCCCCTACATAGGGTCACTTGGCAGATATGGATTGACACCTGTCCTCAAAGCCCCGGATACGCACTGACACAGAGCAGAATAGAGACTGTTCCCCGTCCTCAGAGACCATGATACACATTGACACAGAGCAGAATAGAGACTGTTCCCCCTACATAGGGTCACTTGGCAGGTATGGATTGACAACTGTCCTCAAAGCCCCTGATACACACTGACAAAGAGCAGAATAGAGACTGTTCCCCGTCCTCAGAGACCATGATACACACTGACAAAGCTCAGAATAGAGACTGTTCCTTGTCCTCAAAGCCCCTGATACACACTGACAAAAAGCAGAATAGAGACTCTTCGCCCTACATAGGGTCACTTGGCAGGTATGGATTGACACCTGTCCTCAAAGCCCCTGATACACACTGACAAAGAGCAGAATAGAGACTGTTCCCCGTCCTCAGAGACCATGATACGCACTGACACAGAGCAGAATAGAGACTGTTTCCCATCCACAGAGACCATGATACACACTGACACAGAGCAGAATAGAGACCGGGGGTCTTGTAGCGTGGACACCCAGCACAGGTCGTTCTCCTTCAGCCTTTTTATACAAGGGTCCCTCAACAGGCACGACAGCATGAAAGACCCCATTTGCACAAGGTTGGATGCCGAGCTACTCATTTCCCATTCCTCCTCCTCACACAGAGCAGAATAGGGACTGTTCCCCCTACATAGGGTCACTTGGCAGGTATGGATTGGCACCTGTCCTCAGAGACCATGATACACAATGACAAAGAGCAGAATAGAGACTGTTCCACCTACATAGGGTCACTTGGCAGATATGGATTGACACCTGTCCTCAAAGCCCATGATACACACTGTCACAGAGCAGAATAGGGACTGTTCCCCCTACATTGGGTCACTTGGCAGGTATGGATTGACACTAGAGACTGTTCCCCGTCCTCAGAGACCATGATACACATTGACACTGAGCAGAATAGAGACTGTTCCCCCTACATAGGGTCACTTGGCAGGTATGGATTGACACCTGTCCTCAAAGCCCCTGATACACACTGACAAAGAGCAGAATAGAGACTGTTCCCCGTCCTCAGAGACCATGATACACACTGACAAAGAGCAGAATAGAGACTGTTCCTTGTCCTCAAAGCCCCTGATACACACTGACAAAGAGCAGAAAAGAGACTGTTCCCCCTACATAGGGTCACTTGGCAGATATGGATTCACACCTGTCCTCAGAGACCATGATACACACTGACACACAGCATAATAGGGATGCACCTGGGGAGCTGGGGGGGGTGCCGTTGATGTGGAGCAAGAGAAGAGGACTCAGCCGAGGAGGTTATGGAAGAGGATGGAGTAGGAGGAGTAGAGGAGGTGGCAGCAGGCCTGCCTGCAAGTCGTGGCGGTGTCACCAACTCCTCTGCAGAGCCACGCATTCCATGCTTGGCAGCCGTCAGCAGGTTTACCCAATGCGCAGTGTAGGTGATATACCTGCCCTGACCATGCTTTGCAGACCAGGTATCAGTGGTCAGATGGACCCTTGCCCCAACACTGTGTGCCAGACATGCCATTACTTCCCTTTGCACAATCGAGTGCAGGTTGGGGATTGCCTTTTTTGAAAATAAATTTCGGCCGGGTACCTTCCACTGCGGTGTCCCAATAGCTACAAATTTTTTGAACGCCTCAGACTCCACCAGCATGTATGGTAAAAGCTGGCGGGCTAGGGGGGCGTGTCCTAACTACTGAAGCGAGAAGTCGCCATGCGTACGCCAGGCATACCGTACGCAACAAGCAGGAGGCAGAGGGAATCCTGGGGCAACTGGACTTACACTGGAAAACTTTTTTTTCTTGGTAAAAGCACGCTATAGAGACACCAGATATGAGTTGCAACTGTCAAAGTACACTGGCAGGGGTCTGCAGGGCACACGCTGAAAGAAGGCCTGACACACCCGCTTGAAGGACACTGACTGCTATTAGCTTACACGGGAAAACTTTTTTGCTTTGTAAAAGCATGCTACAGAGACACCAGATATGAGTGTCAACTGTCAAAGTACACTGGCAGGGGTCTGCAGGGCACACGCTGAAGGCCTGAAACACCCGCTTTAAGGACACTGACTGCTATTAGCTTACACTGGAAAACTTTTTTGCTTTGTAAAAGCACGCTACAGAGTCACCAGATATGAGTGGCAACTGTCAAAGTACACTGGCAGGGGTCTGCAGGGCACACGCTGAAGGAAGGCCTGACACACCCGCTTTAAGGACACTGACTGCTATTAGCTTACATTGAAAAACTTTTTTGCTTTGTAAAAGCACGCTACAGAGACACCAGATATGAGTGGCAACTGTCAAAGTACACTGGCAGGGGTCTGCAGGGCACACGCTGAAGGAAGGCCTGACACACCCGCTTTAAGGACACTGACTGCTATTAGCTTACACTGGAAAACTTTTTTTCTTTGTAAAAACACGCTATAGAGACACCAGATATGAGTGGCAACTGTCAAAGTACACTGGCAGGGGTCTGCAGGGCACATGCTGAAGGAAGGCCTGACACACCCGCTTTAAGGACACTGACTGCTATTAGCTTACACTGGAAAACTTTTTTGCTTTGTAAAAGCACGCTATAGAGACACCAGATATGAGTGGCAACTGTCAAAGTACACTGGCAGGGGTCTGCAGGGCACACACTGAAGGAAGGCCTGACACACCCGCTTTAAGGACACTTACTGCTATTAGCTTACACTGGAAAACTTTTTTTCTTACTAAAAGCACGCTATAGAGACACCAGATATGAGTGGCAACTGTCAAAGTACACTGGCAGGGGTCTGCAGGGCACACGCTGAAGGCAGGCCTGACACACCCGCTTTAAGGACACTGACTGCTATTAGCTTACACTGGAAAACGTTTTGCTTTGTAAAAGCACGCTACAGAGACACCAGATATGAGTGGCAACTGTCAAAGTACACTGGCAGGGGTCTGCAGGGCACACGCTGAAGGCCTGAAACACCCGCTTGAAGGACACTGACTACTATTAGCTTACACTGGAAAACTTTTTTGCTTTGTAAAAGCACGCTACAGAGTCACCAGATATGAGTGGCAACTGTCAAAGTACACTGGCAGGGGTCTGCAGGGCACACGCTGAAGGCCTGAAACACCCGCTTGAAGGACACTGACTGCTATTAGCTTACACTGGAAAACTTTTTTGCTTTGTAAAAGCACGCTACATAGTCACCAGATATGAGTGGCAACTGTCAAAGTAGACTGGCAGGGGTCTGCAGGGCACACGCTGAAGGAAGGCCTGACACAACCGCTTTAAGGACACTGACTGCTATTAGCTTACACTGGAAAGCTTTTTTTCTTGGTAAAAGCACGCTATAGAGACACCAGATATGAGTGGCAACTGTCAAAGTACACTGGCAGGGGTCTGCAGGGCACACGCTGAAGGAAGGCCTGACACACCCGCTTTAAGGACACTGACTGCTATTAGCTTACACTGGAAAACTTTTTTGCTTTGTAAAAGCATGCTACAGAGACACCAGATATGAGTGGCAACTGTCAAAGTACACTGGCAGGGGTTTGCAGGGCACACGCTGAAGGCCTGAAACACCCGCTTGAAGGACACTGACTGCTATTAGCTTACACTGGAAAACTTTTTTGCTTTGTAAAAGCACGCTACAGAGTCACCAGATATGAGTGGCAACTGTCAAAGTACACTGGCAGGGGTCTGCAGGGCACACGCTGAATGAAGGCCTGACACACCCGCTTTAAGGACACTGACTGCTATTAGCTTACACTGCAAAACTTTTTTTCTTGGTAAAAGCACGCTATAGAGACACCAGATATGAGTGGCAACTGTCAAAGTACACTGGCAGGGGTCTGCAGGGCACACGCTGAAGGAAGGCCTGAAACACCCTCTTTAAGGACACTGACTGCTATTAGCTTACACTGGAAAACTTTTTTGCTTTGTAAAAGCACACTACAGAGACACCAGATAAGAGTGGCAACTGTCAAAGTACACTGGCAGGGGTCTGCAGGGCACACGCTGAAGGAAGGCCTGACACACCCGCTTTAAGGACACTTAATGCTATTAGATTACACTGAAAAACTTTTTTTCTTGGTAAAAGCACGCTATAGAGACACCAGATATGAGTGGCAACTGTCAAAGTACACTGGCAGGGGTCTGCAGGGCACACGCTGAAGGCAGGCCTGACACACCCGCTTTAGGACACTGACTGCTATTAGCTTTCACTGGAAAACTTTTTTGCTTTGTAAAAGCACGCTACAGAGACACCAGATATGAGTGGCAACTGTCAAAGTACACTGGCAGGGGTCTGCAGGGCACACGCTGAAGGCCTGAAACACCCGCTTGAAGGACACTGACTGCTATTAGCTTACACTGGAAAACGGTTTTGCTTTGTAAAAGCACGCTACAGAGTCACCAGATATTAGTGGCAACTGTCAAAGTACACTGGCAGGGGTCTGCAGGGCACACGCTGAAGGAAGGCCTGACACACCCGCTTTAAGGACACTGACTGCTATTAGCTTACACTGGAAAATGTTTTTTCTTTGAAAAAGCACGCTATAGAGACACCAGATATGAGTGGCAACTGTCAAAGTACACTGGCAGGGGTCTGCAGGGCACACGCTGAAGGAAGGCCTGACACACCCGCTTTAAGGACACTGACTGCTATTAGCTTACACTGGAAAACTTTTTTGTTTTGTAAAAGCATGCTATAGAGACACCAGATATGAGAGGCAACTGTCAAAGTAATCTGGCAGGGGTCTGCAGGGCACACGCTGAAGGAAGGCCTGACACACCCGCTTTAAGGACACTGACTGCTATTAGCTTACACTGGAAAACTTTTTTTCTTGGTAAAAGCACGCTATATAGACACCAGATATGAGTGGCAACTTTCAAAGTACACTGGCAGGGGTCTGCAGGGCACACGCTGAAGGAAGGCCTGACACACCCACTTTAAGGACACTGACTGCTATTAGCTTACACTGGAAAACTTTTTTTCTTGGTAAAAGCACGCTATAGAGACACCAGATATGAGTGGCAACTTTCAAAGTGTCAGGGTACCTGTGGTCTCTACCTCCGAAAGAGGTAGAGACTTAGCTGTTCCTCCATCCAGACGGCCTGATGGCTCCCTTCCCCTCGGTCTATCCGGTCATGCAAGGCCGGCCGCGAGGGAGTGACTGCCTTTTACAGCATCTAGGCAGGAAGTTGTCATCAGGATACTCCTCCGGAACGACCTGTCACTCAATTGCTGCAGGACCAATCAGGAAGCCTCGGAGGCGTGGTTACTGCTCTGAACAGGGTATTTAACAGAGCTTCTTTCATTAGCTCATTGCCCTGTCGTGGTTCTAGCTTGTTCTAGTCACTCAGTGCTTGTGTATTCTATTATCCCTTTTGGTTTTGACCCGGCTTGTTTACCTTACTCTGCTTATCTCTGTTACCCTTGATTCGGCTTGTCTCTCGCTTACCTGTCTTCTGTTACCCTCGACCTCGGCTTGTCTTTGACCATTCTTTACTGTACTACTTACGTTAGTCCGGCCATTCTAAGGTCCGGTATACGTATCTGGCTACTGTTTGTACTCTGCGTGTTGGATCCCTGTCCCGATCCTGACACAAAGTACACTGGCAGGGGTCTGCAGGGCACACGCTGAAGGAAGGCCTGACACACCCGCTTTAAGGACACTGACTGCTATTAGCTTACACTGGAAAACTTGTTTGCTTTGTACAAGCACGCTATAGAGACACCAGATATGAGTGGCAACTGTCAAAGTACACTGGCAGGGGTCTGCAGGGCACACGCTGAAGGAAAGCCTGACACACCCGCTTTAAGGACACTGACTGCTATTAGCTTACACTGGAAAACTTTTTTGTTTTGTAAAAGCACGCTATAGAGACACCAGATATGAGTGGCAACTGTCAAAGTACACTGGCAGGGGTCTGCAGGGCACACGCTGAAGGAAGGCCTGACACACCCGCTTTAAGGACACTGACTGCTATTAGCTTACACTGGAAAGCTTTTTTTCTTGGTAAAAGCACGCTATAGAGACACCAGATATGAGTGGCAACTGTCAAAGTAAACTGGCAGGGGTCTGCAGGGCACACGCTGAAGGAAGGCCTGACACACCTGCTTTAAGGACACTGACTGCTATTAGCTTACACTGGAAAACTTGTTTGCTTTGTACAAGCACGCTATAGAGACACCAGATATGAGTGGCAACTGTCAAAATACACTGGAGGGGGTCTGCAGGGCACACGCTGAAGGAAAGCCTGACACACCCGCTTTAAGGACACTGACTGCTATTAGCTTACACTGGAAAACTTTTTTGTTTTGTAAAAGCACGCTATAGAGACACCAGATATGAGTGGCAACTGTCAAATTAAACTGGCAGGGGTCTGCAGGACACACGCTGAAGGAAGGCCTGACACACCCGCTTTAAGGACACTGACTGCTATTAGCTTACACTGGAAAACTTTTTTTCTTGGTAAAAGCACGCTATAGAGACACCAGATATGAGTGGCAACTGTCAAAGTACACTGGCAGGGGTCTGCAGGGCACACGCTGAAGGAAGGCCTGACACACCCGCTTTAAGGACACTGACTGCTATTAGCTTACACTGGAAAACTTTTTTTCTTTGTAAAAGCACGCTATAGAGACACCAGATATGAGTGGCAACTGTCAAAGTACACTGGCAGGGGTCTGCAGGGCACACGCTGAAGGAAGGCCTGACACACCCACTTTAAGGACACTGACTGCTATTAGCTTACACTGGAAAACTTTTTTTCTTGGTAAAAGCACGCTATAGAGACACCAGATATGAGTGGCAACTTTCAAAGTGTCAGGGTACCTGTGGTCTCTACCTCCGAAAGAGGTAGAGACTTAGCTGTTCCTCCATCCAGACGGCCTGATGGCTCCCTTCCCCACGGTCTATCCGGTCATGCAAGGCCGGCCGCGAGGGAGTGACTGCCTTTTACAGCATCTAGGCAGGAAGTTGTCATCAGGACACTCCTCCGGAACGACCTGTCACTCAATTGCTGCAGGACCAATCAGGAAGCCTCGGAGGCGTGGTTACTGCTCTGAACAGGGTATTTAACAGAGCTTCTTTCATTAGCTCATTGCCCTGTCGTGGTTCTAGCTTGTTCTAGTCACTCAGTGCTTGTGTATTCTATTATCCCTTTTGGTTTTGACCCGGCTTGTTTACCTTACTCTGCTTATCTCTGTTACCCTTGATTCGGCTTGTCTCTCGCTTACCTGTCTTCTGGTACCCTCGACCTCGGCTTGTCTTTGACCATTCTTTACTGTACTACTTACGTTAGTCCGGCCATTCTAAGGTCCGGTATACGTATCTGGCTACTGTTTGTACTCTGCATGTTGGATCCCTGTCCCGATCCTGACACAAAGTACACTGGCAGGGGTCTGCAGGGCACACGCTGAAGGAAAGCCTGACACACCCGCTTTAAGGACACTGACTGCTATTAGCTTACACTGGAAAGCTTTTTTTGTTTTGTAAAAGCATGCTATAGAGACACCAGATATGAGTGGCAACTGTCAAAGTAATCTGGCAGGGGTCTGCAGGGCACACGCTGAAGGAAGGCCTGACACACCCGCTTTAAGGACACTGACTGCTATTAGCTTACACTGGAAAACTTTTTTTCTTGGTAAAAACACGCTATATAGACACCAGATATGAGTGGCAACTTTCAAAGTACACTGGCAGGGGTCTGCAGGGCACACGCTGAAGGAAGGCCTGACACACCCACTTTAAGGACACTGACTGCTATTAGCTTACAGTGGAAAACTTTTTTTCTTGGTAAAAGCACGCTATAGAGACACCAGATATGAGTGGCAACTGTCAAAATACACTGGCAGGGGTCTGCAGGGCACACGCTGAAGGAAGGCCCGACACACCCGCTTTAAGGACACTGACTGCTATTAGCTTACCCTGGAAAACTTTTTTTCTTGGTAAAAGCACGCTATAGAGACACCAGATATGAGTGGCAACTGTCAAAGTACACTGGCAGGGGTCTGCAGGGCACACGCTGAAGGAAGGCCTGACACACCCACTTTAAGGACACTGACTGCTATTAGCTTACACTGGAAAACTTTTTTTCTTGGTAAAAGCACGCTATAGAGACACCAGATATGAGTGGCAACTTTCAAAGTACACTGGCAGGGGTCTGCAGGGCACACGCTGAAGGAAGGCCCGACACACCCGCTTTAAGGACACTGACTGCTATTAGCTTACACTGGAAAACTTTTTTGCCTTGTAAAAGCAAGCTATAGAGACACCAGATATGAGTGGCAACTGTCAAAGTACACTGGCAGGGGTCTGCAGGACACACGCTGAAGGAAGGCCCGACACACCCGCTTTAAGGACACTGACTGCTATTAGCTTAAACTGCAAAACTTTTTTGTTTTGTAAAAGCATGCTATAGAGACACCAGATATGAGTGGCAACTGTCAAAGTAATCGGGCAGGGGTCTGCAGGGCATACGCTGAAGGAAGGCCTGACTCACCCGCTTTAAGGACACTGACTGCTATTAGCTTACACTGGAAAACTTTTTTTCTTGGTAAAAGCACGCTATAGAGACACCAGATATGAGTGGCAACTTTCAAAGTACACTGGCAGGGGTCTGCAGGGCACACGCTGAAGGAAGGCCTGACACACCCGCTTTAAGGACACTGACTGCAATTAGCTTACACTGGAAAACTTTTTTTCTTGGTAAAAGCACGCTATAGAGACACCAGATATGAGTGGCAACTGTCAAAGTACACTGGCAGGGGTCTGCAGGGCACACGCTGAAGGAAGGCCTGACACACCCGCTTTAAGGACACTGACTGCTATTAGCTTACACTGGAAAGCTTTTTTTCTTGGTAAAAGCACGCTATAGAGACACCAGATATGAGTGGCAACTGTCAAAGTACACTGGCAGGGGTCTGCAGCGCACACGCTGAAAGAAGGCCTGACACACCCGCTTTAAGGACACTGACTGCTATTAGCTTACACTGGAAAACTTTTTTGCCTTGTAAAAGCACGCTATAGAGACACCAGATATGAGTGGCAACTGTCAAAGTACACTGGCAGGGGTCTGCAGGGCACATGCTGAAGGAAGGCCCGACACACCCGCTTTAAGGACACTGACTGCTATTAGCTTACACTGGAAAACTTTTTTGTTTTGTAAAAGCATGCTATAGAGACACCAGATATGAGTGGCAACTGTCAAAGTAATCTGGCAGGGGTCTGCAGGGCACACGCTGAAGGAAGGCCTGACACACCCGCTTTAAGGACACGGACTGCTATTAGCTTACACTGGAAAACTTTTTTGCTTTGTAAAAGCACGCTATAGAGACACCAGATATGAGTGGCAACTGTCAAAGTACACTGGCAGGGGTCTGCAGGGCACACGCTGAAGGAAAGCCTGACACACCCGCTTTAAGGACACTGACTGCTATTAGCTTACACTGGAAAACTTTTTTGTTTTGTAAAAGCACGCTATAGAGACACCAGATATGAGTGGCAACTGTCAAATTAAACTGGCAGGGGTCTGCAGGGCACACGCTGAAGGAAGGCCTGACACACCCGCTTTAAGGACACTGACTGCTATTAGCTTACACTGGAAAGCTTTTTTTCTTGGTAAAAGCACGCTATAGAGACACCATATATGAGTGGCAACTGTCAAAGTACACTGGCAGGGGTCTGCAGGGCACACGCTGAAGGAAGGCCTGACACACCCGCTTTAAGGACACTGACTGCTATTAGCTTAAACTGGAACTTTTTTGCTACGTAAAAGCACGCTATAGAGACACCAGATATGAGTGGCAACTGTCAAAGTACACTGGCAGGGGTCTGCAGGGCACACGCTGAAGGAAGGCCTGACACACCCGCTTTAAGGATACTGACTGCTATTAGCTTACACTGGAAAGCTTTTTTTCTTGGTAAAAGCACGCTATAGAGACACCAGATATGAGTGGCAACTGTCAAAGTACACTGGCAGGGGTCTGCAGGGCACACGCTGAAGGCCTGAAACACCTGCTTTAAGGACACTGACTGCTATTAGCTTACACTGGGAAACTTTTTTGCTTTGTAAAAGCACGCTACAGAGACACCAGATATGAGTGCCAACTGTCAAAGTACACTGGCAGGGGTCTGCAGGGCACACGCTGAAGGAAGGCCTGGCACACCCGCTTTAAGGACACTTACTGCTATTAGCTTACACTGGAAAACTTTTTTGCTTTGTAAAAGCATGCTACAGAGACACCAGATATGAGTGGCAACTGTCAAAGTACACTGGCAGGGGTCTGCAGGGCACACGCTGAAGGAAGGCCTGACACACCCGCTTTAAGGACACTGACTGCTATTAGCTTACACTGGAGAACTTTTTTGTTTTGTAAAGCACGCTATAGAGACACCAGATATGAGTGGCAACTGTCAAAGTAAACTGGCAGGGGTCTGCAGGGCACACGCTGAAGGAAGGCCTGAAACACCCGCTTTAAGGACACTGACTGCTATTAGCTTACACTGGAAAGCTTTTTTTCTTGGTAAAAGCACGCTATAGAGACACCAGATATGGGTGGCAACTGTCAAAGTACACTGGCAGGGGTCTGCAGCGCACACGCTGAAAGATGGCCTGACACACCCGCTTTAAGGACACTGACTGCTATTAGCTTACACTGGAAAACTTTTTTGCCTTGTAAAAGCACGCTATAGAGACACCAGATATGAGTGGCAACTGTCAAAGTACACTGGCAGGGGTCTGCAGGGCACACGCTGAAGGAAGGCCCGACACACCCGCTTTAAGGACACTGACTGCTATTAGCTTACACTGGAAAACTTTTTTGTTTTGTAAAAGCATGCTATAGAGACACCAGATATGAGTGGCAACTGTCAAAGTAATCTGGCAGGGGTCTGCAGGGCACACGCTGAAGGAAGGCCTGACACACCCGCTTTAAGGACACGGACTGCTATTAGCTTACACTGGAAAACTTTTTTGCTTTGTAAAAGCACGCTATAGAGACACCAGATATGAGTGGCAACTGTCAAAGTACACTGGCAGGGGTCTGCAGGGCACACGCTGAAGGAAAGCTTGACACACCCGCTTTAAGGACACTGACTGCTATTAGCTTACACTGGAAAACTTTTTTGTTTTGTAAAAGCACGCTATAGAGACACCAGATATGAGTGGCAACTGTCAAATTAAACTGGCAGGGGTCTGCAGGGCACACGCTGAAGGAATGCCTGACACACCCGCTTTAAGGACACTGACTGCTATTAGCTTAAACTGGAACTTTTTTGCTACGTAAAAGCACGCTATAGAGACACCAGATATGAGTGGCAACTGTCAAAGTACACTGGCAGGGGTCTGCAGGGCACACGCTGAAGGAAGGCCTGACACACCCGCTTTAAGGATACTGACTTCTATTAGCTTACACTGGAAAGCTTTTTTTCTTGGTAAAAGCACGCTATAGAGACACCAGATATGAGTGGCAACTGTCAAAGTACACTGGCAGGGGTCTGCAGGGCACACGCTGAAGGAAGGCCTGACACACCCGCTTTAAGGACACTGACTGCTATTAGCTTAAACTGGAACTTTTTTGCTACGTAAAAGCACGCTATAGAGACACCAGATATGAGTGGCAACTGTCAAAGTACACTGGCAGGGGTCTGCAGGGCACACGCTGAAGGAAGGCCTGACACACCCGCTTTAAGGATACTGACTTCTATTAGCTTACACTGGAAAGCTTTTTTTCTTGGTAAAAGCACGCTATAGAGACACCAGATATGAGTGGCAACTGTCAAAGTACACTGGCAGGGGTCTGCAGGGCACACGCTGAAGGCCTGAAACACCCGCTTTAAGGACACTGACTGCTATTAGCTTACACTGGGAAACTTTTTTGCTTTGTAAAAGCACGCTACAGAGACACCAGATATGAGTGCCAACTGTCAAAGTACACTGGCAGGGGTCTGCAGGGCACACGCTGAAGGAAGGCCTGGCACACCCGCTTTAAGGACACTTACTGCTATTAGCTTACACTGGAAAACTTTTTTGCTTTGTAAAAGCATGCTACAGAGACACCAGATATGAGTGGCAACTGTCAAAGTACACTGGCAGGGGTCTGCAGGGCACACGCTGAAGGAAGGCCTGACACACCCGCTTTAAGGACACTGACTGCTATTAGCTTACACTGGAGAACTTTTTTGTTTTGTAAAGCACGCTATAGAGACACCAGATATGAGTGGCAACTGTCAAAGTAAACTGGCAGGGGTCTGCAGGGCACACGCTGAAGGAAGGCCTGAAACACCCGCTTTAAGGACACTGACTGCTATTAGCTTACACGGGAAAACTTTTTTTCTTGGTAAAAGCACACTATAGAGACACCAGATTTGAGTGGCAACTGTCAAAGTACACTGGCAGGGGTCTGCAGGGCACACGCTGAAGGAAGGCCTGACACACCCGCTTTAAGGACACTGACTGCTATTAGCTTACACTGGAAAACTTTTTTGCTTTGTAAAAGCATGCTACAGAGACACCAGATATGAGTGGCAACTGTCAAAGTACACTGGCAGGGGTCTGCAAGGCACACACTGAAGACCTGAAACACCCGCTTTAAGGACACTGACTGCTATTAGCTTACACTGGAAAACTTTTTTGCTTTGTAAAAGCACGCTACAGAGTCACCAGATATGAGTGGCAACTGTCAAAGTACACTGGCAGGGGTCTGCAGGGCACACGCTGAAGGAAGGCCTGACACCCCCGCTTTAAGGACACTGACTGCTATTAGCTTAGACTGGAAAGCTTTTTTTCTTGGTAAAAGCATGCTATAGAGATACCAGATTTGAGTGGCAACTGTCAAAGTACACTGGCAGGGGTCTGCAGGGCACACGCTGAAGACCTGAAACACCCGCTTTAAGGACACTGACTGCTATTAGCTTACACTGGAAAACTTTTTTGCTTTGTAAAAGCACGCTACAGAGTCACCAGATATGAGTGGCAACTGTCAAAGTACACTGGCAGGGGTCTGCAGGGCACACGCTGAAGGAAGGCCTGACACACCCGCTTTAAGGACACTGACTGCTATTAGCTTAAACTGGAACTTTTTTGCTACGTAAAAGCACGCTATAGAGACACCAGATATGAGTGGCAACTGTCAAAGTACACTGGCAGGGGTCTGCAGGGCACACGCTGAAGGAAGGCCTGACACACCCGCTTTAAGGATACTGACTGCTATTAGCTTACACTGGAAAGCTTTTTTTCTTGGTAAAAGCACGCTATAGAGACACCAGATATGAGTGGCAACTGTCAAAGTACACTGGCAGGGGTCTGCAGGGCACACGCTGAAGGCCTGAAACACCCGCTTTAAGGATACTGACTTCTATTAGCTTACACTGGAACTTTTTTGCTACGTAAAAGCACGCTATAGAGACACCAGATATGAGTGGCAACTGTCAAAGTACACTGGCAGGGGTCTGCAGGGCACACGCTGAAGGAAGGCCTGACACACCCGCTTTAAGGATACTGACTTCTATTAGCTTACACTGGAAAGCTTTTTTTCTTGGTAAAAGCACGCGATAGAGACACCAGATATGAGTGGCAACTGTCAAAGTACACTGGCAGGGGTCTGCAGGGCACACGCTGAAGGCCTGAAACACCCGCTTTAAGGACACTGACTGCTATTAGCTTAAACTGGAACTTTTTTGCTACGTAAAAGCACGCTATAGAGACACCAGATATGAGTGGCAACTGTCAAAGTACACTGGCAGGGGTCTGCAGGGCACACGCTGAAGGAAGACCTGACACACCCGCTTTAAGGATACTGACTTCTATTAGCTTACACTGGGAAACTTTTTTGCTTTGTAAAAGCACGCTACAGAGACACCAGATATGAGTGCCAACTGTCAAAGTACACTGGCAGGGGTCTGCAGGGCACACGCTGAAGGAAGGCCTGGCACACCCGCTTTAAGGACACTTACTGCTATTAGCTTACACTGGAAAACTTTTTTGCTTTGTAAAAGCATGCTACAGAGACACCAGATATGAGTGGCAACTGTCAAAGTACACTGGCAGGGGTCTGCAGGGCACACGCTGAAGGAAGGCCTGACACACCCGCTTTAAGGACACTGACTGCTATTAGCTTACACTGGAGAACTTTTTTGTTTTGTAAAGCACGCTATAGAGACACCAGATATGAGTGGCAACTGTCAAAGTAAACTGGCAGGGGTCTGCAGGGCACACGCTGAAGGAAGGCCTGAAACACCCGCTTTAAGGACACTGACTGCTATTAGCTTACACGGGAAAACTTTTTTTCTTGGTAAAAGCACACTATAGAGACACCAGATTTGAGTGGCAACTGTCAAAGTACACTGGCAGGGGTCTGCAGGGCACACGCTGAAGGAAGGCCTGACACACCCGCTTTAAGGACACTGACTGCTATTAGCTTACACTGGAAAACTTTTTTGCTTTGTAAAAGCATGCTACAGAGACACCAGATATGAGTGGCAACTGTCAAAGTACACTGGCAGGGGTCTGCAAGGCACACACTGAAGACCTGAAACACCCGCTTTAAGGACACTGACTGCTATTAGCTTACACTGGAAAACTTTTTTGCTTTGTAAAAGCACGCTACAGAGTCACCAGATATGAGTGGCAACTGTCAAAGTACACTGGCAGGGGTCTGCAGGGCACACGCTGAAGGAAGGCCTGACACCCCCGCTTTAAGGACACTGACTGCTATTAGCTTAGACTGGAAAGCTTTTTTTCTTGGTAAAAGCATGCTATAGAGATACCAGATTTGAGTGGCAACTGTCAAAGTACACTGGCAGGGGTCTGCAGGGCACACGCTGAAGACCTGAAACACCCGCTTTAAGGACACTGACTGCTATTAGCTTACACTGGAAAACTTTTTTGCTTTGTAAAAGCACGCTACAGAGTCACCAGATATGAGTGGCAACTGTCAAAGTACACTGGCAGGGGTCTGCAGGGCACACGCTGAAGGAAGGCCTGACACACCCGCTTTAAGGACACTGACTGCTATTAGCTTAAACTGGAACTTTTTTGCTACGTAAAAGCACGCTATAGAGACACCAGATATGAGTGGCAACTGTCAAAGTACACTGGCAGGGGTCTGCAGGGCACACGCTGAAGGAAGGCCTGACACACCCGCTTTAAGGATACTGACTGCTATTAGCTTACACTGGAAAGCTTTTTTTCTTGGTAAAAGCACGCTATAGAGACACCAGATATGAGTGGCAACTGTCAAAGTACACTGGCAGGGGTCTGCAGGGCACACGCTGAAGGCCTGAAACACCCGCTTTAAGGATACTGACTTCTATAAGCTTACACTGGAAAGCTTTTTTTCTTGGTAAAAGCACGCTATAGAGACACCAGATATGAGTGGCAACTGTCAAAGTACACTGGCAGGGGTCTGCAGGGCACACGCTGAAGGAAGGCCTGACACACCCGCTTTAAGGACACTGACTGCTATTAGCTTAAACTGGAACTTTTTTGCTACGTAAAAGCACGCTATAGAGACACCAGATATGAGTGGCAACTGTCAAAGTACACTGGCAGGGGTCTGCAGGGCACACGCTGAAGGAAGACCTGACACACCCGCTTTAAGGATACTGACTTCTATTAGCTTACACTGGAAAGCTTTTTTTCTTGGTAAAAGCACGCGATAGAGACACCAGATATGAGTGGCAACTGTCAAAGTACACTGGCAGGGGTCTGCAGGGCACACGCTGAAGGCCTGAAACACCCGCTTTAAGGACACTGACTGCTATTAGCTTACACTGGGAAACTTTTTTGCTTTGTAAAAGCACGCTACAGAGACACCAGATATGAGTGCCAACTGTCAAAGTACACTGGCAGGGGTCTGCAGGGCACACGCTGAAGGAAGGCCTGACACACCCGCTTTAAGGACACTGACTGCTATTAGCTTACACTGGAGAACTTTTTTGTTTTGTAAAGCACGCTATAGAGACACCAGATATGAGTGGCAACTGTCAAAGTAAACTGGCAGGGGTCTGCAGGGCACACGCTGAAGGAAGGCCTGAAACACCCGCTTTAAGGACACTGACTGCTATTAGCTTACACGGGAAAACTTTTTTTCTTGGTAAAAGCACACTATAGAGACACCAGATTTGAGTGGCAACTGTCAAAGTACACTGGCAGGGGTCTGCAGGGCACACGCTGAAGGAAGGCCTGACACACCCGCTTTAAGGACACTGACTGCTATTAGCTTACACTGGAAAACTTTTTTGCTTTGTAAAAGCATGCTACAGAGACACCAGATATGAGTGGCAACTGTCAAAGTACACTGGCAGGGGTCTGCAAGGCACACACTGAAGACCTGAAACACCCGCTTTAAGGACACTGACTGCTATTAGCTTACACTGGAAAACTTTTTTGCTTTGTAAAAGCACGCTACAGAGTCACCAGATATGAGTGGCAACTGTCAAAGTACACTGGCAGGGGTCTGCAGGGCACACGCTGAAGGAAGGCCTGACACCCCCGCTTTAAGGACACTGACTGCTATTAGCTTAGACTGGAAAGCTTTTTTTCTTGGTAAAAGCATGCTATAGAGATACCAGATTTGAGTGGCAACTGTCAAAGTACACTGGCAGGGGTCTGCAGGGCACACGCTGAAGGAAGGCCTGACACACCCGCTTTAAGGACACTGACTGCTATTAGCGTACACTGTAAAACTTTTTTGCTTTGTAAAAGCATGCTACAGAGACACCAGATATGAGTGGCAACTGTCAAAGTACACTGGCAGGGGTCTGCAGGGCACACGCTGAAGACCTGAAACACCCGCTTTAAGGACACTGACTGCTATTAGCTTACACTGGAAAACTTTTTTGCTTTGTAAAAGCACGCTACAGAGTCACCAGATATGAGTGGCAACTGTCAAAGTACACTGGCAGGGGTCTGCAGGGCACACGCTGAAGGAAGGCCTGACACACCCGCTTTAAGGACACTGACTGCTATTAGCTTAAACTGGAACTTTTTTGCTACGTAAAAGCACGCTATAGAGACACCAGATATGAGTGGCAACTGTCAAAGTACACTGGCAGGGGTCTGCAGGGCACACGCTGAAGGAAGGCCTGACACACCCGCTTTAAGGATACTGACTGCTATTAGCTTACACTGGAAAGCTTTTTTTCTTGGTAAAAGCACGCTATAGAGACACCAGATATGAGTGGCAACTGTCAAAGTACACTGGCAGGGGTCTGCAGGGCACACGCTGAAGGCCTGAAACACCCGCTTTAAGGACACTGACTGCTATTAGCTTACACTGGGAAACTTTTTTGCTTTGTAAAAGCACGCTACAGAGACACCAGATATGAGTGCCAACTGTCAAAGTACACTGGCAGGGGTCTGCAGGGCACACGCTGAAGGAAGGCCTGGCACACCCGCTTTAAGGACACTTACTGCTATTAGCTTACACTGGAAAACTTTTTTGCTTTGTAAAAGCATGCTACAGAGACACCAGATATGAGTGGCAACTGTCAAAGTACACTGGCAGGGGTCTGCAGAGCACACGCTGAAGGAAGACCTGACACACCCGCTTTAAGGACACTGACTGCTATTAGCTTTCACTGGAAAGCTTTTTTTCTTGGTAAAAGCACGCTATAGAGACACCAGATATGAGTGGCAACTGTCAAAGTACACTGGCAGGGGTCTGCAGGGCACACGCTGAAGGAAGGCCTGACACACCCGCTTTAAGGACACTGACTGCTATTAGCTTACACTGGAAAGCTTTTTTTCTTGGTAAAAGCACGCTATAGAGACACCTTATATGAGTGGCAACTGTCAAAGTACACTGGCAGGGGTCTGCAGGGCACACGCTGAAGGAAGGCCTGACACACCCGCTTTAAGGACACTGACTGCTATTAGCTTAAACTGGAACTTTTTTGCTAAGTAAAAGCACGCTATAGAGACACCAGATATGAGTGGCAACTGTCAAAGTACACTGGCAGGGGTCTGCAGGGCACACGCTGAAGGAAGGCCTGACACACCCGCTTTAAGGATACTGACTGCTATTAGCTTACACTGGAAAGCTTTTTTTCTTGGTAAAAGCACGCTATAGAGACACCAGATATGAGTGCCAACTGTCAAAGTACACTGGCAGGGGTCTGCAGGGCACACGCTGAAGGAAGGCCTGGCACACCCGCTTTAAGGACACTTACTGCTATTAGCTTACACTGGAAAACTTTTTTGCTTTGTAAAAGCATGCTACAGAGACACCAGATATGAGTGGCAACTGTCAAAGTACACTGGCAGGGGTCTGCAGGGCACACGCTGAAGGAAGGCCTGACACACCCGCTTTAAGGACACTGACTGCTATTAGCTTACACTGGAAAACTTTTTGTTTTGTAAAGCACGCTATAGAGACACCAGATATGAGTGGCAACTTTCAAAGTACACTGGCAGGGGTCTGCAGGGCACACGCTGAAGGAATGCCTGACACACCCGCTTTAAGGACACTGACTGCTATTAGCTTACACGGGAAAACTTTTTTTATTGGTAAAAGCACGCTATAGAGACACCAGATATGAGTGGCAACTGTCAAAGTACACTGGCAGAGGTCTGCAGGGCACACGCTGAAGGAAGGCCTGACACCCCCGCTTTAAGGACACTGACTGCTATTAGCTTAGACTGGAAAGCTTTTTTTCTTGGTAAAAGCATGCTATAGAGATACCAGATTTGAGTGGCAACTGTCAAAGTACACTGGCAGGGGTCTGCAGGGCACACGCTGAAGGAAGGCCTGACACACCCGCTTTAAGGACACTGACTGCTATTAGCTTACACTGTAAAACTTTTTTGCTTTGTAAAAGCATGCTACAGAGACACCAGATATGAGTGGCAACTGTCAAAGTACACTGGCAGGGGTCTGCAGGGCACACGCTGAAGACCTGAAACACCCGCTTTAAGGACACTGACTGCTATTAGCTTACACTGGAAAACTTTTTTGCTTTGTAAAAGCACGCTACAGAGTCACCAGATATGAGTGGCAACTGTCAAAGTACACTGGCAGGGGTCTGCAGGGCACACGCTGAAGGAAGGCCTGACACACCCGCTTTAAGGACACTGACTGCTATTAGCTTACACTGGAAAACTTTTTTGCTTTGTAAAAGCATGCTACAGAGACACCAGATATGAGTGGCAACTGTCAAAGTACACTGGCAGGGGTCTGCAGAGCACACGCTGAAGGAAGACCTGACACACCCGCTTTAAGGACACTGACTGCTATTAGCTTACACTGGAAAGCTTTTTTTCATGGTAAAAGCACGCTATAGAGACACCAGATATGAGTGGCAACTGTCAAAGTACACTGGCAGGGGTCTGCAGGGCACACGCTGAAGACCTGAAACACCCGCTTTAAGGACACTGACTGCTATTAGCTTACACTGGAAAACTTTTTTGCTTTGTAAATGCACGCTACAGAGTCACCAGATATGAGTGGCAACTGTCAAAGTACACTGGCAGGGGTCTGCAGAGCACACGCTGAAGGAAGGCCTGACACACCCGCTTTAAGGACACTGACTGCTATTAGCTTACACTGGAAAACTTTTTTGTTTTGTAAAAGCACGCTATAGAGACACCAGATATGAGTGGCAACTGTCAAAGTACACTGGCAGGGGTCTGCAGGGCACACGCTGAAGGAAGGCCTGACACACCCGCTTTAAGGACACTTACTGCTATTAGCTTACACTGGAAAACTTTTTTGCTTTGTAAAAGCATGCTACAGAGACACCAGATATGAGTGGCAACTGTCAAAGTACACTGGCAGGGGTCTGCAGGGCACACGCTGAAGGAAGGCCTGACACACCCGCTTTAAGGACACTGACTGCTATTAGCTTACACTGGAAAACTTTTTTGTTTTGTAAAAGCACGCTATAGAGACACCAGATATGAGTGGCAACTGTCAAAGTAAACTGGCAGGGGTCTGCAGGGCACACGCTGAAGGAAGGCCTGAAACACCCGCTTTAAGGACACTGACTGCTATTAGCTTACACGGGAAAACTTTTTTTCTTGGTAAAAGCACGCTATAGAGACACCAGATATGAGTGGCAACTTTCAAAGTACACTGGCAGGGGTCTGCAGGGCACACGCTGAAGGAATGCCTGACACACCCTCTTTAAGGACACTGACTGCTATTAGCTTACACTGGAAAACTTTTTTGCTTTGTAAAAGCACACTATAGAGACACCAGATATGAGTGGCAACTGTCAAAGTACACTGGCAGGGGTCTGCAGGGCACACGCTGAAGGAAGGCCTGAAACACCCGCTTTAAGGACACTGACTGCTATTAGCTTACACGGGAAAACTTTTTTTCTTGGTAAAAGCACGCTATAGAGACACCAGATATGAGTGGCAACTTTCAAAGTACACTGGCAGGGGTCTGCAGGGCACACGCTGAAGGAATGCCTGACACACCCGCTTTAAGGACACTGACTGCTATTAGCTTACACTGGAAAACTTTTTTTCTTGGTAAAAGCATGCTATAGAGATACCAGATTTGAGTGGCAACTGTCAAAGTACACTGGCAGGGGTCTGCAGGGCACACGCTGAAGGAAGGCCTGACACACCCGCTCTAAGGACACTGACTGCTATTAGCTTACACTGAAAAACTTTTTTGCTTTGTAAAAGCACGCTACAGAGACACCAGATATGAGTGGCAACTTTCAAAGTACACTGGCAGGGGTCTGCAGGGCACACGCTGAAGACCTGAAACACCCGCTCTAAGGACACTGACTGCTATTAGCTTACACTGAAAAACTTTTTTGCTTTGTAAAAGCACGCTATAGAGACACCAGATATGAGTGGCAACTTTCAAAGTACACTGGCAGGGGTCTGCAGGGCAAACGCTGAAGGAATACCTGACACACCCGCTTTAAGGACACTGACTGCTATTAGCTTACACTGGAAAACTTTTTTTCTTGGTAAAAGCATGCTATAGAGATACCAGATTTGAGTGGCAACTGTCAAAGTACACTGGCAGGGGTCTGCAGGGCACACGCTGAAGGAAGGCCTGAAACACCCGCTTTAAGGACACTGACTGCTATTAGCTTACACGGGAAAACTTTTTTTCTTGGTAAAAGCACGCTATAGAGACACCAGATATGAGTGGCAACTGTCAAAGTACACTGGCAGGGGACTGCAGGGCACACGCTGAAGGAAGGCCTGACACACCCGATTTAAGGACACTGACTGCTATTAGCTTAGACTGGAAAGCTTTTTTTCTTGGTAAAAGCATGCTATAGAGATACCAGATTTGAGTGGCAACTGTCAAAGTACACTGGCAGGGGTCTGCAGGGCACACGCTGAAGGAAGGCCTGACACACCCGCTCTAAGGACACTGACTGCTATTAGCTTACACTGAAAAACTTTTTTGCTTTGTAAAAGCACGCTACAGAGACACCAGATATGAGTGGCAACTGTCAAAGTACACTGGCAGGGGTCTGCAGGGCACACGCTGAAGACCTGAAACACCCGCTTTAAGGACACTGACTGCTATTAGCTTACACTGGAAAACTTTTTTGCTTTGTAAATGCACGCTACAGAGTCACCAGATATGAGTGGCAACTGTCAAAGTACACTGGCAGGGGTCTGCAGAGCACACGCTGAAGGAAGGCCTGACACACCCGCTTTAAGGACACTGACTGCTATTAGCTTACACTGGAAAACTTTTTTGTTTTGTAAAAGCACGCTATAGAGACACCAGATATGAGTGGCAACTGTCAAAGTACACTGGCAGGGGTCTGCAGGGCACACGCTGAAGGAAGGCCTGACACACCCGCTTTAAGGACACTGACTGCTATTAGCTTACACTGGAAAACTTTTTTGCCTTGTAAAAGCACGCTATAGAGACACCAGATATGAGTGGCAAATGTCAAAGTACACTGGCAGGGGTCTGCAGGGCACACGCTGAAGGAAGGCCTGAAACACCCACTTTAAGGACACTGACTGCTATTAGCTTGCACTGGAAAACTTTTTTGCTTTGTAAAACATGCTATAGAGACACCAGATATGAGTGGCAACTGTCAAAGTACACTGGCAGGGGTCTGCAGGGCACACGCTGAAGGAAGGCCTGACACACCTGCTTGAAGGACACTGACTGCTATTAGCTTACAGTGGAAAACTTTTTTGCTTTGTAAAAGCACGCTATAGAGACACCAGATATGAGTGGCAACTGTCAAAGTACACTGGCCGGGGTCTGCAGGGAACACGCTGAAGGCCTGAAACACCCGCTTTAAGGACACTGACTGCTATTAGCTTACACTGGAAAACTTTTTTGCTTTGTAAAAGCACGCCACAGAGACACCAGATATGAGTGGCAACTGTCAAAGTACACTGGCAGGGGTCTGCAGGGCACACGCTGAAGGAAGGCCTGAAACACCCGCTTTAAGGACACTGACTACTATTAGCTTACACTGGAAAACTTTTTTGCTTTGTAAAAGCACGCTATAGAGACACCAGATATGAGTGGCAACTGTCAAAGTAAACTGGCAGGGGTCTGCAGGGCACACGCTGAAGGAAGGCCTGACACACCCGCTTGAAGGACACTGACTGCTATCAGCTTACAGTGGAAAACTTTTTTGCTTTGTAAAAGCACGCTATAGAGACACCAGATATGAGTGGCAACTGTCAAAGTACACTGGCAGGGGTCTGCAGGGCACACGCTGAAGGCCTGACACACCCGCTTTAAGGACACTGACTGCTATTAGCTTACACTGGAAAACTTTTTTTCTTGGTAAAAACACACTATAGAGACACCAGATATAAGTGGCAACTGTCAAAGTACACTGGCAGGGGTCTGCAGGGCACACGCTGAAGGAAGGCCTGACACACCCGCTTTAAGGACACTGACTGCTATTAGCTTAGACTGGAAAGCTTTTTTTCTTGGTAAAAGCATGCTATAGAGATACCAGATTTGAGTGGCAACTGTCAAAGTACACTGGCAGGGGTCTGCAGGGCACACGCTGAAGGAAGGCCTGACACACCCGCTTTAAGGACACTGACTGCTATTAACTTACACTGGAAAACTTTTTTTCTTGGTAAAAGCACGCTGTAGAGACACCAGATATGAGTGGCAACTGTCAAAGTACACTGGCAGGGGTCTGCAAGGCACAAGCTGAAGGAAGGCCTGACACACCCGCTTTAAGGACACTGACTGCTATTAGCTTAAACTGGAAAACTTTTTTGCTACGTAAAACCACGCTATAGAGACACCAGATATGAGTGGCAACTGTCAAAGTACACTGGCAGGGGTCTGCAGGGCACACGCTGAAGACCTGAAACACCCGCTTTAAGGACACTGACTGCTATTAGCTTACACTGGAAAACTTTTTTGCTTTGTAAAAGCACGCTACAGAGTCACCAGATATGAGTGGCAACTGTCAAAGTACACTGGCAGGGGTCTGCAGGGCACACGCTGAAGGAAGGCCTGACACACCCGCTTTAAGGACACTGACTGCTATTAGCTTACATTGGAAAACTTTTTTGCTTTGTAAAAGCATGCTACAGAGACACCAGATATGAGTGGCAACTGTCAAAGTAAACTGGCAGGGGTCTGCAGAGCACACGCTGAAGGAAGGCCTGACACACCCGCTTTAAGGACACTGACTGCTATTAGCTTACAATGGAAAAATTTTGTTTTGTAAAAGCACGCTATAGAGACACCAGATATGAGTGGCAACTGTCAAATTAAACTGGCAGGGGTCTGCAGGGCACACGCTGAAGGAAGGCCTGACACACCCGCTTTAAGGACACTGACTGCTATTGGCTTACACTGGAAAACTTTTTTGCTTTGTAAAAGCACGCTACAGAGTCACCAGATATGAGTGGCAACTGTCAAAGTACACTGGCAGGGGTCTGCAGGGCACACGCTGATGGAAGGCCTGACACACCCGCTTTAAGGACACTGACTGCTATTAGCTTACACTGGAAAACTTTTTTGCTTTGTAAAAGCATGCTACAGAGACACCAGATATGAGTGGCAACTGTCAAAGTACACTGGCAGGGGTCTGCAGAGCACACGCTGAAGGAAGGCCTGACACACCCGCTTTAAGGACACTGACTGCTATTAGCTTACACTGGAAAACTTTTTTTCTTGGTAAAAGCACGCTATAGAGACACCAGATATGAGTGGCAACTGTCAAAGTAAACTGGCAGGGGTCTGCAGGGCACACGCTGAAGGAAGGCCTGACACACCCGCTTTAAGGACACTGACTGCTATTAGCTTACACTGGAAAACTTTTTTGCTTTGTAAAAGCACGCTACAGAGTCACCAGATATGAGTGGCAACTGTCAAATTACACTGGCAGAGGTCTGCAGGGCACACACTGAAGGAAGGGCTGACACACCCGCTTTAAGGACACTGACTGCTATTAGCTTACACGGGAAAACTTTTTTTCTTGGTAAAAGCACGCTATAGAGACACCAGATATGAGTGGCAACTTTCAAAGTACACTGGCAGGGGTCTGCAGGGCACACGCTGAAGTAAGGCCTGACACACCCGCTTTAAGGACACTGACTGCTATTAGCTTAGACTGGAAAGCTTTTTTTCTTGGTAAAAGCACGCTATAGAGACACCAGATATGAGTGGCAACTGTCAAAGTACACTGGCAGGGGTCTTCAGGGCACACGCTGAAGGAAGGCCTGACACACCCGCTTTAAGGACACTGACTGCTATTAGCTTACACTGGAAAACTTTTTTGTTTTGTAAAAGCACACTATAGAGACACCAGATATGAGTGGCAACTGTCAAAGTACACTGGCAGGGGTCTGCAGGGCACACGCTGAAGGAAGGCCTGACATACCCGCTCTAAGGACACTGACTGCTATTAGCTTACACGGAAAAACTTTTTTGCTTTGTAAAAGCACGCTACAGAGACACCAGATATGAGTGGCAACTGTCAAAGTACACTGGCAGGGGTCTGCAGGGCACACGCTGAAGACCTGAAACACCCGCTTTAAGGACACTGACTGCTATTAGCTTACACTGGAAAACTTTTTTGCTTTGTAAATGCACGCTACAGAGTCACCAGATATGAGTGGCAACTGTCAAAGTACACTGGCAGGGGTCTGCAGAGCACATGCTGAAGGAAGGCCTGACACACCCGCTTTAAGGACACTGACTGCTATTAGCTTAGACTGGAAAGCTTTTTTTCTTGGTAAAAGCATGCTATAGAGATACCAGATTTGAGTGGCAACTGTCAAAGTACACTGGCAGGGGTCTGCAGGGCACACGCTGAAGACCTGAAACACCCGCTTTAAGGACACTGACTCTATTAGCTTACACTGGAAAACTTTTTTGCTTTGTAAAAGCACGCTACAGAGTCACCATTAATGAGTGGCAACTGTCAAAGTACACTGGCAGGGGTCTGCAGGGCACACGCTGAAGGCCTGACACACCCGCTTTAAGGACACTGACTGCTATTAGCTTAAACTGGAAAACTTTTTTGCTACGTAAAACCACGCTATAGAGACACCAGATATGAGTGGCAATTGTCAAAGTACACTGGCAGGGGTCTGCAGGGCACACACTGAAGGAAGGCCTGACACACCCGCTTTAAGGACACTGACTGCTATTAGCTTACACTGGAAAGCTTTTTTTCTTGGTAAAAGCACGCTATAGAGACACCAGATATGAGTGGCAACTGTCAAAGTACACTGGCAGGGGTCTGCAGGGCACACGCTGAAGGCCTGAAACACCCGCTTTAAGGACACTGACTGCTATTAGCTTACACTGGAAAACTTTTTTGCTACGTAAAAGCACGCTATAGAGACACCAGATATGAGTGGCAACTGTCAAAGTACACTGGCAGGGGTCTTCAGGGCACACGCTGAAGGAAGGCCTGACACACCCGCTTTAAGGACACTGACTGCTATTAGCTTACACTGGAAAACTTTTTTGTTTTGTAAAAGCACACTATAGAGACACCAGATATGAGTGGCAACTGTCAAAGTACACTGGCAGGGGTCTGCAGGGCACACGTTGAAGGAAGGCCTGACACACCCGCTTTATGGACACTGACTGCTATTAGCTTACACGGGAAAACTTTTTTTCTTGGTAAAAGCACGCTATAGAGACACCAGATATGAGTGGCAACTTTCAAAGTACACTGGCAGGGGTCTGCAGGGCACACGCTGAAGGAAGGCCTGACACACCCGCTTTAAGGACACTGACTGCTATTAGCTTACACTGGAAAGCTTTTTTTCTTGGTAAAAGCACGCTATAGAGACACCAGATATGAGTAGCAACTGTCAAAGTACACTGGCAGGGGTCTGCAGGGCACACGCTGAAGGCTTGAAACACCCGCTTTAAGGACACTGACTGCTATTAGCTTACACTGGGAAACTTTTTTGCTTTGTAAAAGCACGGTACAGAGACACCAGATATGAGTGGCAACTGTCAAAGTACACTGGCAGGGGTCTGCAGGGCACACGCTGAAGGAATGCCTGACACACCCGCTTTAAGGACACTGACTGCTATTAGCTTACACTGGAAAACTTTTTTCCTTTGTAAAAGCACACTATAGAGACACCAGATATGAGTGGAAACTGTCAAAGTACACTGGCAGGGGTCTTCAGGGCACACGCTGAAGGAAGGCCTGACACACCCGCTTTAAGGACACTGACTGCTATTAGCTTAGACTGGAAAGCTTTTTTTCTTGGTAAAAGCATGCTATAGAGATACCAGATTTGAGTGGCAACTGTCAAAGTACACTGGCAGGGGTCTGCAGGGCACACGCTGAAGGAAGGCCTGACACACCCGCTCTAAGGACACTGACTGCTATTAGCTTACACTGAAAAACTTTTTTGCTTTGTAAAAGCACGCTACAGAGACACCAGATATGAGTGGCAACTGTCAAAGTACACTGGCAGGGGTCTGCAGGGCACACGCTGAAGACCTGAAACACCCGCTTTAAGGACACTGACTGCTATTAGCTTACACTGGAAAACTTTTTTGCTTTGTAAATGCACGCTACAGAGTCACCAGATATGAGTGGCAACTGTCAAAGTACACTGGCAGGGGTCTGCAGAGCACATGCTGAAGGAAGGCCTGACACACCCGCTTTAAGGACACTGACTGCTATTAGCTTACACTGGAAAACTTTTTTGTTTTGTAAAAGCACGCTATAGAGACACCAGATATGAGTGGCAACTGTCAAAGTACACTGGCAGGGGTCTGCAGGGCACACGCTGAAGGAAGGCCTGACACACCCGCTTTAAGGACACTGACTGCTATTAGCTTACACTGGAAAACTTTTTTGCCTTGTAAAAGCACGCTATAGAGACACCAGATATGAGTGGCAAATGTCAAAGTACACTGGCAGGGGTCTGCAGGGCACACGCTGAAGGAAGGCCTGAAACACCCACTTTAAGGACACTGACTGCTATTAGCTTGCACTGGAAAACTTTTTTGCTTTGTAAAACATGCTATAGAGACACCAGATATGAGTGGCAACTGTCAAAGTACACTGGCAGGGGTCTGCAGGGCACACGCTGAAGGAAGGCCTGACACACCTGCTTGAAGGACACTGACTGCTATTAGCTTACAGTGGAAAACTTTTTTGCTTTGAAAAAGCACGCTATAGAGACACCAGATATGAGTGGCAACTGTCAAAGTACACTGGCCGGGGTCTGCAGGGAACACGCTGAAGGCCTGAAACACCCGCTTTAAGGACACTGACTGCTATTAGCTTACACTGGAAAACTTTTTTGCTTTGTAAAAGCACGCCACAGAGACACCAGATATGAGTGGCAACTGTCAAAGTACACTGGCAGGGGTCTGCAGGGCACACGCTGAAGGAAGGCCTGAAACACCCGCTTTAAGGACACTGACTGCTATTAGCTTACACTGGAAAACTTTTTTGCTTTGTAAAAGCACGCTATAGAGACACCAGATATGAGTGGCAACTGTCAAAGTACACTGGCAGGGGTCTGCAGGGCACACGCTGAAGGAAGGCCTGACACACCCGCTTTAAGGACACTGACTGCTATTAGCTTACACTGGAAAACTTTTTTGCTTTGTAAAAGCACGCTATAGAGACACCAGATATGAGTGGCAACTGTCAAAGTAAACTGGCAGGGGTCTGCAGGGCACATGCTGAAGGAAGGCCTGACACACCCTCTTGAAGGACACTGACTGCTATCAGCTTACAGTGGAAAACTTTTTTGCTTTGTAAAAGCACGCTATAGAGACACCAGATATGAGTGGCAACTGTCAAAGTACACTGGCAGGGGTCTGCAGGGCACACGCTGAAGGCCTGACACACCCGCTTTAAGGACACTGACTGCTATTAGCTTACACTGGAAAACTTTTTTTCTTGGTAAAAACACACTATAGAGACACCAGATATAAGTGGCAACTGTCAAAGTACACTGGCAGGGGTCTGCAGGGCACACGCTGAAGGAAGGCCTGACACACCCGCTTTAAGGACACTGACTGCTATTAGCTTAGACTGGAAAGCTTTTTTTCTTGGTAAAAGCATGCTATAGAGATACCAGATTTGAGTGGCAACTGTCAAAGTACACTGGCAGGGGTCTGCAGGGCACACGCTGAAGGAAGGCCTGAAACACCCGCTTTAAGGACACTGACTGCTATTAGCTTAGACTGGAAAGCTTTTTTTCTTGGTAAAAGCATGCTATAGAGATACCAGATTTGAGTGGCAACTGTCAAAGTACACTGGCAGGGGTCTGCAGGGCACACGCTGAAGGAAGGCCTGACACACCCGCTTTAAGGACACTGACTGCTATTAACTTACACTGGAAAACTTTTTTTCTTGGTAAAAGCACGCTGTAGAGACACCAGATATGAGTGGCAACTGTCAAAGTACACTGGCAGGGGTCTGCAGGGCACAAGCTGAAGGAAGGCCTGACACACCCGCTTTAAGGACACTGACTGCTATTAGCTTACACTGGAAAATTTTTTTGCTTTGTAAAAGCATGCTACAGAGACACCAGATATGAGAGGCAACTGTCAAAGTACACTGGCAGGTGTCTGCAGGGCACACGCTGAAGGAAGGCCTGACACACCCGCTTTAAGGACACTGACTGCTATTAGCTTACACGGGAAAACTTTTATTCTTGGTAAAAGCACGCTATAGAGACACCAGATATGAGTGGCAACTTTCAAAGTACACTGGCAGGGGTCTGCAGGGCACACGCTGAAGGAATGCCTGACACACCCGCTTTAAGGACACTGACTGCTATTAGCTTACACTGGAAAACTTTTTTGCTTTGTAAAAGCACACTATAGAGACACCAGATATGAGTGGCAACTGTCAAAGTACACTGGCAGGGGTCTGCAGGGCACACGCTGAAGACCTGACACACCCGCTTTAAGGACACTGACTGCTATTAGCTTACACTGGAAAACTTTTTTGCTTTGTAAAAGCATGCTACAGAGACACCAGATATGAGTGGCAACTGTCAAAGTAAACTGGCAGGGGTCTGCAGAGCACACGCTGAAGGAAGGCCTGACACACCCGCTTTAAGGACACTGACTGCTATTAGCTTACACTGGAAAAATTTTTTGTTTTGTAAAAGCACGCTATAGAGACACCAGATATGAGTGGCAACTGTCAAAGTAAACTGGCAGGGGTCTGCAGGGCACACGCTGAAGGAAGGCCTGACACACCCGCTTTAAGGACACTGACTGCTATTAGCTTACACTGGAAAACTTTTTTTCTTTGTAAAAGCACGCTACAGAGTCACCAGATATGAGTGGCAACTGTCAAAGTACACTGGCAGGGGTCTGCAGGGCACACGCTGATGGAAGGCCTGACACACCCGCTTTAAGGACACTGACTGCTATTAGCTTACACTGGAAAACTTTTTTGCTTTGTAAAAGCATGCTACAGAGACACCAGATATGAGTGGCAACTGTCAAAGTACACTGGCAGGGGTCTGCAGAGCACACGCTGAAGGAAGGCCTGACACACCCGCTTTAAGGACACTGACTGCTATTAGCTTAAACTGGAAAACTTTTTTTCTTGGTAAAAGCACGCTATAGAGACACCAGATATGAGTGGCATCTGTCAAAGTACACTGGCAGGGGTCTGCAGGGCACACGCTGAAGGAAGGCCTGACACACCCGCTTTAAGGACACTGACTGCTATTAGCTTAAACTGGAAAACTTTTTTGCTACGTAAAAGCACGCTATAGAGACACCAGATATGAGTGGCAACTGTCAAATTACACTGGCAGAGGTCTGCAGGGCACACACTGAAGGAAGGCCTGACACACCCGCTTTAAGGACACTGACTGCTATTAGCTTACACGGGAAAACTTTTTTTCTTGGTAAAAGCACGCTATAGAGACACCAGATATGAGTGGCAACTTTCAAAGTACACTGGCAGGGGTCTGCAGGGCACACGCTGAAGGAATGCCTGACACACCCGCTTTAAGGACACTGACTGCTATTAGCTTACACTGGAAAACTTTTTTGCTTTGTAAAAGCACACTATAGAGACACCAGATATGAGTGGCAACTGTCAAAGTACACTGGCAGGGGTCTGCAGGGCACACGCTGAAGGAAGGCCTGACACACCCGCTTTAAGGACACTGACTGCTATTAGCTTAGACTGGAAAGCTTTTTTTCTTGGTAAAAGCATGCTATAGAGATACCAGATTTGAGTGGCAAGTGTCAAAGTACACTGGCAGGGGTCTGCAGGGCACACGCTGAAGGAAGGCCTGACACACCCGCTTTAAGGACACTGACTGCTATTAGCTTACACTGAAAAACTTTTTTGCTTTGTAAAAGCACGCTACAGAGACACCAGATATGAGTGGCAACTGTCAAAGTACACTGGCAGGGGTCTGCAGGGCACACGCTGAAGGAAGGCCTGACACACCCGCTTTAAGGACACTGACTGCTATTAGCTTAAACTGGAAAACTTTTTTTCTTGGTAAAAGCACGCTATAGAGACACCAGATATGAGTGGCATCTGTCAAAGTACACTGGCAGGGGTCTGCAGGGCACACGCTGAAGGAAGGCCTGACACACCCGCTTTAAGGACACTGACTGCTATTAGCTTAAACTGGAAAACTTTTTTGCTACGTAAAAGCACGCTATAGAGACACCAGATATGAGTGGCAACTGTCAAATTACACTGGCAGAGGTCTGCAGGGCACACACTGAAGGAAGGCCTGACACACCCGCTTTAAGGACACTGACTGCTATTAGCTTACACGGGAAAACTTTTTTTCTTGGTAAAAGCACGCTATAGAGACACCAGATATGAGTGGCAACTTTCAAAGTACACTGGCAGGGGTCTGCAGGGCACACGCTGAAGGAATGCCTGACACACCCGCTTTAAGGACACTGACTGCTATTAGCTTACACTGGAAAACTTTTTTGCTTTGTAAAAGCACACTATAGAGACACCAGATATGAGTGGCAACTGTCAAAGTACACTGGCAGGGGTCTGCAGGGCACACGCTGAAGGAAGGCCTGACACACCCACTTTAAGGACACTGACTGCTATTAGCTTAGACTGGAAAGCTTTTTTTCTTGGTAAAAGCATGCTATAGAGATACCAGATTTGAGTGGCAAGTGTCAAAGTACACTGGCAGGGGTCTGCAGGGCACACGCTGAAGGAAGGCCTGACACACCCGCTTTAAGGACACTGACTGCTATTAGCTTACACTGAAAAACTTTTTTGCTTTGTAAAAGCACGCTACAGAGACACCAGATATGAGTGGCAACTGTCAAAGTACACTGGCAGGGGTCTGCAGGGCACACGCTGAAGACCTGAAACACCCGCTTTAAGGACACTGACTCTATTAGCTTACACTGGAAAACTTTTTTGCTTTGTAAAAGCACGCTACAGAGTCACCATTAATGAGTGGCAACTGTCAAAGTACACTGGCAGGGGTCTGCATGGCACACGCTGAAGGAAGGCATGACACACCCGCTTTAAGGACACTGACTGCTATTAGCTTACACTGGAAAACTTTTTTGCTTTGTAAAAGCATGCTACAAAGACACCAGATATGAGTGGCAACTGTCAAAGTACACTGGCAGGGGTCTGCAGAGCACACGCTGAAGGAAGGCCTGACACACCCGCTTTAAGGACACTGACTGCTATTAGCTTACACTGGAAAAATGTTGTTTTGTAAAAGCACGCTATAGAGACACCAGATATGAGTGGCAACTATCAAAGTAAACTGGCAGGGATCTGCAGGGCACACGCTGAAGGAAGGCCTGACACACCCGCTTTAAGGACACTGACTGCTATTAGCTTATACTGGAAAACTTTTTTGCTACGTAAAAGCATGCTATAGAGACACCAGATATGAGTGGCAACTATCAAAGTACACTGGCAGGGGTCTGCAGGGCACACGCTGAAGGAAGGCCTGACACACCCGCTTTAAGGACACTGACTGCTATTAGCTTACACTGGAAAGCTTTTTTTCTTGGTAAAAGCACGCTATAGAGACACCAGATATGAGTGGCAACTGTCAAAGTACACTGGCAGGGGTCTGCAGGGCACACGCTGAAGGCCTGAAACACCCGTTTTAAGGACACTGACTGCTATTAGCTTACACTGGGAAACTTTTTTGCTTTGTAAAAGCACGCTACAGAGACACCAGATATGAGTGGCAACTGTCAAAGTACACTGGCAGGGGTCTGCAGGGCACACGCTGAAGGCCTGAAACACCCGCTTTAAGGACACTGACTGCTATTAGCTTACACTGGGAAACTTTTTTGCTTTGTAAAAGCATGCTATAGAGACACCAGATATGAGTGGCAACTGTCAAAGTACACTTGCAGGGGTCTGCTGGGCACACGCTGAAGGCCTGAAACACCCGCTTTAAGGACACTGACTGCTATTAGCTTACACTGGAAAACTTTTTTGCTTTGTAAAAGCACGCTACAGAGTCACCAGATATGAGTGGCAACTGTCAAAGTACACTGGCAGGGGTCTGCAGGGCACACGCTGAAGGAAGGCCTGACACACCCGCTTTAAGGACACTGACTGCTATTAGCTTACATGGGAAAACTTTTTTTCTTGGTAAAAGCACGCTATAGAGACACCAGATATGAGTGGCAACTGTCAAAGTACACTGGCAGGGGTCTGCAGGGCACACGCTGAAGGAAGGCCTGACACACCCGCTTTAAGGACACTGACTGCTATTAGCTTACACTGGAAAACTTTTTTGCTTTGTAAAAGCACGCTATAGAGACACCAGATATGAGTGGCAACTGTCAAAGTACACTGGCAGGGGTCTGCAGGGCACACGCTGAAGGAAGGCCTGACACACCCGCTTTAAGGACACTGACTGCTATTAGCTTACACTGGAAAACTTTTTTGCTTTGTAAAAGCACGCTATAGAGACACCAGATATGAGTGGCAACTGTCAAAGTACACTGGCAGGGGTCTGCAGGGCACACGCTGAAGGAAGGCCTGACACACCCGCTTGAAGGACACTGACTGCTATTAGCTTACACTGGGAAACTTTTTTGCTTTGTAAAAGCACGCTACAGAGACACCAGATATGAGTGGCAACTGTCAAAGTACACTGGCAGGGGTCTGCAGGGCACATGCTGAAGGCCTGAAACACTGGCTTTAAGGACACTGACTGCTATTAGCTTACACTGGGAAACTTTTTTGCTTTGTAAAAGCACGCTATAGAGACACCAGATATGAGTGGCAACTGTCAAAGTACACTGGCAGGGGTCTGCAGGGCACACGCTGAAGGCCTGAAACACCCGCTTTAAGGACACTGACTGCTATTAGCTTACACTGGAAAACTTTTTTGCTTTGTAAAAGCACGCTACAGAGTCACCAGATATGAGTGGCAACTGTCAAAGTACACTGGCAGGGGTCTGCAGGGTACACGCTGAAGGAAGGCCTGACACACCCGCTTTAAGGACACTGACTGCTATTAGCTTAAACTGGAAAACTTTTTTGCTACGTAAAAGCACGCTATAGAGACACCAGATATGAGTGGCAACTGTCAAATTACACTGGCAGAGGTCTGCAGGGCACACACTGAAGGAAGGCCTGACACACCCGCTTTAAGGACACTGACTGCTATTAGCTTACACGGGAAAACTTTTTTTCTTGGTAAAAGCACGCTATAGAGACACCAGATATGAGTGGCAACTTTCAAAGTACACTGGCAGGGGTCTGCAGGGCACACGCTGAAGGAATGCCTGACACACCCGCTTTAAGGACACTGACTGCTATTAGCTTACACTGGAAAACTTTTTTGCTTTGTAAAAGCACACTATAGAGACACCAGATATGAGTGGCAACTGTCAAAGTACACTGGCAGGGGTCTGCAGGGCACACGCTGAAGGAAGGCCTGACACACCCGCTTTAAGGACACTGACTGCTATTAGCTTAGACTGGAAAGCTTTTTTTCTTGGTAAAAGCATGCTATAGAGATACCAGATTTGAGTGGCAAGTGTCAAAGTACACTGGCAGGGGTCTGCAGGGCACACGCTGAAGGAAGGCCTGACACACCCGCTTTAAGGACACTGACTGCTATTAGCTTACACTGAAAAACTTTTTTGCTTTGTAAAAGCACGCTACAGAGACACCAGATATGAGTGGCAACTGTCAAAGTACACTGGCAGGGGTCTGCAGGGCACACGCTGAAGACCTGAAACACCCGCTTTAAGGACACTGACTCTATTAGCTTACACTGGAAAACTTTTTTGCTTTGTAAAAGCACGCTACAGAGTCACCATTAATGAGTGGCAACTGTCAAAGTACACTGGCAGGGGTCTGCATGGCACATGCTGAAGGAAGGCATGACACACCCGCTTTAAGGACACTGACTGCTATTAGCTTACACTGGAAAACTTTTTTGCTTTGTAAAAGCATGCTACAAAGACACCAGATATGAGTGGCAACTGTCAAAGTACACTGGCAGGGGTCTGCAGAGCACACGCTGAAGGAAGGCCTGACACACCCGCTTTAAGGACACTGACTGCTATTAGCTTACACTGGAAAAATGTTGTTTTGTAAAAGCACGCTATAGAGACACCAGATATGAGTGGCAACTATCAAAGTAAACTGGCAGGGATCTGCAGGGCACACGCTGAAGGAAGGCCTGACACACCCGCTTTAAGGACACTGACTGCTATTAGCTTATACTGGAAAACTTTTTTGCTACGTAAAAGCATGCTATAGAGACACCAGATATGAGTGGCAACTATCAAAGTACACTGGCAGGGGTCTGCAGGGCACACGCTGAAGGAAGGCCTGACACACCCGCTTTAAGGACACTGACTGCTATTAGCTTACACTGGAAAGCTTTTTTTCTTGGTAAAAGCACGCTATAGAGACACCAGATATGAGTGGCAACTGTCAAAGTACACTGGCAGGGGTCTGCAGGGCACACGCTGAAGGCCTGAAACACCCGTTTTAAGGACACTGACTGCTATTAGCTTACACTGGGAAACTTTTTTGCTTTGTAAAAGCACGCTACAGAGACACCAGATATGAGTGGCAACTGTCAAAGTACACTGGCAGGGGTCTGCAGGGCACACGCTGAAGGCCTGAAACACCCGCTTTAAGGACACTGACTGCTATTAGCTTACACTGGGAAACTTTTTTGCTTTGTAAAAGCATGCTATAGAGACACCAGATATGAGTGGCAACTGTCAAAGTACACTTGCAGGGGTCTGCAGGGCACACGCTGAAGGCCTGAAACACCCGCTTTAAGGACACTGACTGCTATTAGCTTACACTGGAAAACTTTTTTGCTTTGTAAAAGCACGCTACAGAGTCACCAGATATGAGTGGCAACTGTCAAAGTACACTGGCAGGGGTCTGCAGGGCACACGCTGAAGGAAGGCCTGACACACCCGCTTTAAGGACACTGACTGCTATTAGCTTACATGGGAAAACTTTTTTTCTTGGTAAAAGCACGCTATAGAGACACCAGATATGAGTGGCAACTGTCAAAGTACACTGGCAGGGGTCTGCAGGGCACACGCTGAAGGAAGGCCTGACACACCCGCTTTAAGGACACTGACTGCTATTAGCTTACACTGGAAAACTTTTTTGCTTTGTAAAAGCACGCTATAGAGACACCAGATATGAGTGGCAACTGTCAAAGTACACTGGCAGGGGTCTGCAGGGCACACGCTGAAGGAAGGCCTGACACACCCGCTTTAAGGACACTGACTGCTATTAGCTTACACTGGAAAATTTTTTGCTTTGTAAAAGCACGCTATAGAGACACCAGATATGAGTGGCAACTGTCAAAGTACACTGGCAGGGGTCTGCAGGGCACACGCTGAAGGAAGGCCTGACACACCCGCTTGAAGGACACTGACTGCTATTAGCTTACACTGGGAAACTTTTTTGCTTTGTAAAAGCACGCTACAGAGACACCAGATATGAGTGGCAACTGTCAAAGTACACTGGCAGGGGTCTGCAGGGCACATGCTGAAGGCCTGAAACACTGGCTTTAAGGACACTGACTGCTATTAGCTTACACTGGGAAACTTTTTTGCTTTGTAAAAGCACGCTATAGAGACACCAGATATGAGTGGCAACTGTCAAAGTACACTGGCAGGGGTCTGCAGGGCACACGCTGAAGGCCTGAAACACCCGCTTTAAGGACACTGACTGCTATTAGCTTACACTGGAAAACTTTTTTGCTTTGTAAAAGCACGCTACAGAGTCACCAGATATGAGTGGCAACTGTCAAAGTACACTGGCAGGGGTCTGCAGGGCACACGCTGAAGGAAGGCCTGACACACCCGCTTTAAGGACACTGACTGCTATTAGCTTACACTGGAAAACTTTTTTGCTTTGTAAAAGCATGCTACAGAGACACCAGATATGAATGGCAACTGTCAAAGTACACTGGCAAGGGTCTGCAGGGCACACGCTGAAGGAAGGCCTGACACACCTGCTTTAAGGACACTGACTGCTATTAGCTTACACTGGAAAACTTTTTTGTTTTGTAAAAGCACGCTATAGAGACACCAGATATGAGTGGCAACTGTCAAAGTAAACTGGCAGGGGTCTGCAGGGCACACGCTGAAGGAAGGCCTGACACACCCGCTTTAAGGACACTGACTGCTATTAGCTTACACTGGAAAACTTTTTTGCTTTGTAAAAGCACGCTATAGAGACACCAGATATGAGTGGCAACTGTCAAAGTACACTGGCAGGGGTCTGCAGGGCACACGCTGAAGGAAGGCCTGACACACCCGCTTGAAGGACACTGACTGCTATTAGCTTACAGTGGAAAACTTTTTTGCTTTGTAAAAGCACGCTATAGAGACACCAGATATGAGGGGCAACTGTCAAAGTACACTGGCAGGGGTCTGCAGGGCACACGCTGAAGGAAGGCCTGACACACCCGCTTTAAGGACACTGACTGCTATTAGCTTACACTGAAAAACATTTTTGCTTTGTAAAAGCACGCTACAGAGACACCAGATATGAGTGGCAACTGTCAAAGTACACTGGCAGGGGTCTGCAGGGCACACGCTGAAGACCTGAAACACCCGCTTTAAGGACACTGACTCTATTAGCTTACACTGGAAAACTTTTTTGCTTTGTAAAAGCACGCTACAGAGTCACCAGATATGAGTGGCAACTGTCAAAGTACACTGGCAGGGGTCTGCATGGCACACGCTGAAGGAAGGCATGACACACCCGCTTTAAGGACACTGACTGCTATTAGCTTACACTGGAAAACTTTTTTGCTTTGTAAAAGCATGCTACAAAGACACCAGATATGAGTGGCAACTGTCAAAGTACACTGGCAGGGGTCTGCAGAGCACACGCTGAAGGAAGGCCTGACACACCCGCTTTAAGGACACTGACTGCTATTAGCTTACACTGGAAAAATGTTGTTTTGTAAAAGCACGCTATAGAGACACCAGATATGAGTGGCAACTATCAAAGTAAACTGGCAGGGATCTGCAGGGCACACGCTGAAGGAAGGCCTGACACACCCGCTTTAAGGACACTGACTGCTATTAGCTTATACTGGAAAACTTTTTTGCTACGTAAAAGCATGCTATAGAGACACCAGATATGAGTGGCAACTATCAAAGTACACTGGCAGGGGTCTGCAGGGCACACGCTGAAGGAAGGCCTGACACACCCGCTTTAAGGACACTGACTGCTATTAGCTTACACTGGAAAGCTTTTTTTCTTGGTAAAAGCACGCTATAGAGACACCAGATATGAGTGGCAACTGTCAAAGTACACTGGCAGGGGTCTGCAGGGCACACGCTGAAGGCCTGAAACACCCGTTTTAAGGACACTGACTGCTATTAGCTTACACTGGGAAACTTTTTTGCTTTGTAAAAGCACGCTACAGAGACACCAGATATGAGTGGCAACTGTCAAAGTACACTGGCAGGGGTCTGCAGGGCACACGCTGAAGGCCTGAAACACCCGCTTTAAGGACACTGACTGCTATTAGCTTACACTGGGAAACTTTTTTGCTTTGTAAAAGCATGCTATAGAGACACCAGATATGAGTGGCAACTGTCAAAGTACACTTGCAGGGGTCTGCAGGGCACACGCTGAAGGCCTGAAACACCCGCTTTAAGGACACTGACTGCTATTAGCTTACACTGGAAAACTTTTTTGCTTTGTAAAAGCACGCTACAGAGTCACCAGATATGAGTGGCAACTGTCAAAGTACACTGGCAGGGGTCTGCAGGGCACACGCTGAAGGAAGGCCTGACACACCCGCTTTAAGGACACTGACTGCTATTAGCTTACATGGGAAAACTTTTTTTCTTGGTAAAAGCACGCTATAGAGACACCAGATATGAGTGGCAACTGTCAAAGTACACTGGCAGGGGTCTGCAGGGCACACGCTGAAGGCCTGAAACACCCGCTTTAAGGACACTGACTGCTATTAGCTTACACTGGAAAACTTTTTTGCTTTGTAAAAGCACGCTACAGAGTCACCAGATATGAGTGGCAACTGTCAAAGTACACTGGCAGGGGTCTGCAGGGCACACGCTGAAGGAAGGCCTGACACACCCGCTTTAAGGACACTGACTGCTATTAGCTTACACTGGAAAACTTTTTTGCTTTGTAAAAGCATGCTACAGAGACACCAGATATGAATGGCAACTGTCAAAGTACACTGGCAAGGGTCTGCAGGGCACACGCTGAAGGAAGGCCTGACACACCCGCTTTAAGGACACTGACTGCTATTAGCTTACACTGGAAAACTTTTTTGTTTTGTAAAAGCACGCTATAGAGACACCAGATATGAGTGGCAACTGTCAAAGTAAACTGGCAGGGGTCTGCAGGGCACACGCTGAAGGAAGGCCTGACACACCCGCTTTAAGGACACTGACTGCTATTAGCTTACACTGGAAAACTTTTTTGCTTTGTAAAAGCACGCTATAGAGACACCAGATATGAGTGGCAACTGTCAAAGTACACTGGCAGGGGTCTGCAGGGCACACGCTGAAGGAAGGCCTGACACACCCGCTTGAAGGACACTGACTGCTATTAGCTTACAGTGGAAAACTTTTTTGCTTTGTAAAAGCACGCTATAGAGACACCAGATATGAGGGGCAACTGTCAAAGTACACTGGCAGGGGTCTGCAGGGCACACGCTGAAGGAAGGCCTGACACACCCGCTTTAAGGACACTGACTGCTATTAGCTTACACTGGAAAACTTTTTTGCTTTGTAAAAGCACGCTATAGAGACACCAGATATGAGTGGCAACTGTCAAAGTACACTGGCAGGGGTCTGCAGGGCACACGCTGAAGGAAGGCCTGACACACCCGCTTGAAGGACACTGACTGCTATTAGCTTACATTTGTAAAAGCACGCTACAGAGACACCAGATATGAGTGGCAACTGTCAAAGTACACTGGCAGGGGTCTGCAGGGCACATGCTGAAGGCCTGAAACACTGGCTTTAAGGACACTGACTGCTATTAGCTTACACTGGGAAACTTTTTTGCTTTGTAAAAGCACGCTATAGAGACACCAGATATGAGTGGCAACTGTCAAAGTACACTGGCAGGGGTCTGCAGGGCACACGCTGAAGGCCTGAAACACCCGCTTTAAGGACACTGACTGCTATTAGCTTACACTGGAAAACTTTTTTGCTTTGTAAAAGCACGCTATAGAGACACCAGATATGAGTGGCAACTGTCAAAGTACACTGGCAGGGGTCTGCAGGGCACATGCTGAAGAAAGGCCAGACACACCCGCTTTAAGGACACTGACTGCTATTAGCTTACACGGGAAAACTTTTTTTCTTGGTAAAAGCACGCTATAGAGACACCAGATATGAGTGGCAACTGTCAAAGTACACTGGCAGGGGTCTGCAGGGCACACGCTGAAGGAAGGCCTGACACACCCGCTTTAAGGACACTGACTGCTATTAGCTTACACGGGAAAACTTTTTTTCTTGGTAAAAGCACGCTATAGAGACACCAGATATGAGTGGCAACTGTCAAAGTACACTGGCAGGGGTCTGCAGGGCACACGCTGAAGGAAGGCCTGACACACCCGCTTTAAGGACACTGACTGCTATTAGCTTACACTGGAAAACTTTTTTGCTTTGTAAAAGCACGCTATAGAGACACCAGATATGAGTGGCAACTGTCAAAGTACACTGGCAGGGGTCTGCAGGGCACACGCTGAAGGAAGGCCTGACACACCCGCTTTAAGGACACTGACTGCTATTAGCTTACACTGGAAAACTTTTTTGCTTTGTAAAAGCATGCTACAGAGACACCAGATATGAGTGGCAACTGTCAAAGTACACAGGCAGGGGTCTGCAGAGCACACGCTGAAGGAAGGCCTGACACACCCGCTTTAAGGACACTGACTGCTATTAGCTTACACTGGAAAACTTTTTTGTTTTGTAAAAGCACGCTATAGAGACACCAGATATGAGTGGCAACTGTCAAAGTAAACTGGCAGGGGTCTGCAGGGCACACGCTGAAGGAAGGCCTGACACACCCGCTTTAAGAACACTGACTGCTATTAGCTTACACTGGAAAACTTTTTTGCTTTGTAAAAGCACGCTACAGAGACACCAGATATGAGTGGCAACTGTCAAAGTACACTGGCAGGGGTCTGCAGGGCACATGCTGAAGGCCTGAAACACTGGCTTTAAGGACACTGACTGCTATTAGCTTACACTGGGAAACTTTTTTGCTTTGTAAAAGCACGCTATAGAGACACCAGATATGAGTGGCAACTGTCAAAGTACACTGGCAGGGGTCTGCAGGGCACACGCTGAAGGCCTGAAACACCCGCTTTAAGGACACTGACTGCTATTAGCTTACACTGGAAAACTTTTTTGCTTTGTAAAAGCACGCTACAGAGTCACCAGATATGAGTGGCAACTGTCAAAGTACACTGGCAGGGGTCTGCAGGGCACACGCTGAAGGAAGGCCTGACACACCCGCTTTAAGGACACTGACTGCTATTAGCTTACACTGGAAAACTTTTTTGCTTTGTAAAAGCATGCTACAGAGACACCAGATATGAATGGCAACTGTCAAAGTACACTGGCAAGGGTCTGCAGGGCACACGCTGAAGGAAGGCCTGACACACCCGCTTTAAGGACACTGACTGCTATTAGCTTACACTGGAAAACTTTTTTGTTTTGTAAAAGCACGCTATAGAGACACCAGATATGAGTGGCAACTGTCAAAGTAAACTGGCAGGGGTCTGCAGGGCACACGCTGAAGGAAGGCCTGACACACCCGCTTTAAGGACACTGACTGCTATTAGCTTACACTGGAAAACTTTTTTGCTTTGTAAAAGCACGCTATAGAGACACCAGATATGAGTGGCAACTGTCAAAGTACACTGGCAGGGGTCTGCAGGGCACACGCTGAAGGAAGGCCTGACACACCCGCTTTAAGGACACTGACTGCTATTAGCTTACACTGGAAAACTTTTTTTCTTGGTAAAAGCACGCTATAGAGACACCAGATATGAGTGGCAACTGTCAAAGTACACTGGCAGGGGTCTGCAGGGCACACGCTGAAGGAAGGCCTGACACACCCGCTTGAAGGACACTGACTGCTATTAGCTTACAGTGGAAAACTTTTTTGCTTTGTAAAAGCACACTATAGAGACACCAGATATGAGTGGCAACTGTCAAAGTACACTGGCAGGGGTCTGCAGGGCACACGCTGAAGGCCTGAAACACCCGCTTTAAGGACACTGACTGCTATTAGCTTACACTGGAAAACTTTTTTGCTTTGTAAAAGCACGCTACAGAGATACCAGATATGAGTGCCAACTGTCAAAGTACACTGGCAGGGGTCTGCAGGGCACACGCTGAAGGCCTGAAACACCCGCTTTAAGGACACTGATTGCTATTAGCTTACACTGGGAAACTTTTTTGCTTTGTAAAAGCACGCTATAGAGACACCAGATATGAGTGGCAACTGTCAAAGTACACTGGCAGGGGTCTGCAGGGCACACGCTGAAGAAAGGCCAGACACACCCGCTTTAAGGACACTGACTGCTATTAGCTTACACGGGAAAACTTTTTTTCTTGGTAAAAGCACGCTATAGAGACACCAGATATGAGTGGCAACTGTCAAAGTACACTGGCAGGGGTCTGCAGGGCACACGCTGAAGGAAGGCCTGACACACCCGCTTTAAGGACACTGACTGCTATTAGCTTACACGGGAAAACTTTTTTTCTTGGTAAAAGCACGCTATAGAGACACCAGATATGAGTGGCAACTGTCAAAGTACACTGGCAGGGGTCTGCAGGGCACACGCTGAAGGAAGGCCTGACACACCCGCTTTAAGGACACTGACTGCTATTAGCTTACACTGGAAAACTTTTTTGCTTTGTAAAAGCATGCTATAGAGACACCAGATATGAGTGGCAACTGTCAAAGTAAACTGGCAGGGGTCTGCAGGGCACACGCTGAAGGAAGGCCTGACACACCCGCTTGAAGGACACTGACTGCTATCAGCTTACAGTGGAAAACTTTTTTGCTTTGTAAAAGCACGCTATAGAGACACCAGATATGAGTGGCAACTGTCAAAGTAAACTGGCAGGGGTCTGCAGGGCACACGCTGAAGGCCTGACACACCCGCTTTAAGGACACTGACTGCTATTAGCTTACACTGGAAAACTTTTTTTCTTGGTAAAAGCACACTATAGAGACACCAGATATAAGTGGCAACTGTCAAAGTACACTGGCAGGGGTCTGCAGGGCACACGCTGAAGAAAGGCCTGACACACCCGCTTTAAGGACACTGACTGCTATTAGCTTAGACTGGAAAGCTTTTTTTCTTGGTAAAAGCATGCTATAGAGATACCAGATTTGAGTGGCAACTGTCAAAGTACACTGGCAGGGGTCTGCAGGGCACACGCTGAAGGAAGGCCTGACACACCCGCTTTAAGGACACTGACTGCTATTAGCTTACACTGGAAAACTTTTTTGCTTTGTAAAAGCATGCTACAGAGACACCAGATATGAGTGGCAACTGTCAAAGTACACTGGCAGGGGTCTGCAGGGCACACGCTGAAGACCTGAAACACCCGCTTTAAGGACACTGACTGCTATTAGCTTACACTGGAAAACTTTTTTGCTTTGTAAAAGCACGCTACAGAGTCACCAGATATGAGTGGCAACTGTCAAAGTACACTGGCAGGGGTCTGCAGGGCACACGCTGAAGGAAGGCCTGACACACCCGCTTTAAGGACACTGACTGCTATTAGCTTACACTGGAAAACTTTTTTGCTTTGTAAAAGCATGCTACAGAGACACCAGATATGAGTGGCAACTGTCAAAGTACACAGGCAGGGGTCTGCAGAGCACACGCTGAAGGAAGGCCTGACACACCCGCTTTAAGGACACTGACTGCTATTAGCTTACACTGGAAAACTTTTTTGTTTTGTAAAAGCACGCTATAGAGACACCAGATATGAGTGGCAACTGTCAAAGTAAACTGGCAGGGGTCTGCAGGGCACACGCTGAAGGAAGGCCTGACACACCCGCTTTAAGAACACTGACTGCTATTAGCTTAAACTGGAAAACTTTTTTTCTTGGTAAAAGCATGCTATAGAGACACCAGATATGAGTGGAAACTGTCAAAGTACACTGGCAGGGGTCTGCAGGGCACACGCTGAAGGAAGGCCTGACACACCCGCTTTAAGGACACTGACTGCTATTAGCTTAAACTGGAAAACTTTTTTGCTACGTAGAACCACGCTATAGAGACACCAGATATGAGTGGCAACTGTCAAAGTACACTGGCAGGGGTCTGCAGGGCACACACTGAAGGAAGGCCTGACACACCCGCTTTAAGGACACTGACTGCTGTTAGCTTACACTGGAAAGCTTTTTTTCTTGGTAAAAGCACGCTATAGAGACACCAGATATGAGTGGCAACTGTCAAAGTACACTGGCAGGGGTCTGCAGGGCACACGCTGAAGGCCTGAAACACCCGCTTTAAGGACACTGACTGCTATTAGCTTACACTGGGAAACTTTTTTGCTTTGTAAAAGCACGCTACAGAGAAACCAGATATGAGCGGCAACTGACAAAGTATACTGGCAGGGGTCTGCAGGGCACACGCTGAAGGAAGGCCTGACACACCCGCTTCAAGGACACTGACTGCTATTAGCTTACACTGGAAAACTTTTTTGTTTTGTAAAAGCACGCTATAGAGACACCAGATATGAGTGGCAACTGTCAAAGTAAACTGGCAGGGGTCTGCAGGGCACACGCTGAAGGAAGGCCTGAAACACCCGCTTTAAGGACACTGACTGCTATTAGCTTACACGGGAAAACTTTTTTTCTTGGTAAAAGCACGCTATAGAGACACCAGATATGAGTCGCAACTTTCAAAGTACACTGGCAGGGGTCTGCAGGGCACACGCTGAAGGCCTGAAACACCCGCTTTAAGGACACTGACTGCTATTAGCTTACACTGGAAAACTTTTTTGCTTCGTAAAAGCACGCTACAGAGTCACCAGATATGAGTGGCAACTGTCAAAGTACACTGGCAGGGGTCTGCAGGGCACACGCTGAAGGAAGGCCTGACACACCCGCTTTAAGGACACTGACTGCTATTAGCTTAAACTGGAAAACTTTTTTGCTACGTAAAACCACGCTATAGAGACACCAGATATGAGTGGCAACTGTCAAAGTACACTGGCAGGGGTCTGCAGGGCACACACTGAAGGAAGGCCTGACACACCCGCTTTAAGGACACTGACTGCTGTTAGCTTACACTGGAAAGCTTTTTTTCTTGGTAAAAGCACGCTATAGAGACACCAGATATGAGTGGCAACTGTCAAAGTACACTGGCAGGGGTCTGCAGGGCACACGCTGAAGGCCTGAAACACCCGCTTTAAGGACACTGACTGCTATTAGCTTACACTGGGAAACTTTTTTGCTTTGTAAAAGCACGCTACAGAGAAACCAGATATGAGCGGCAACTGACAAAGTATACTGGCAGGGGTCTGCAGGGCACACGCTGAAGGAAGGCCTGACACACCCGCTTCAAGGACACTGACTGCTATTAGCTTACACTGGAAAACTTTTTTGTTTTGTAAAAGCACGCTATAGAGACACCAGATATGAGTGGCAACTGTCAAAGTAAACTGGCAGGGGTCTGCAGGGCACACGCTGAAGGAAGGCCTGAAACACCCGCTTTAAGGACACTGACTGCTATTAGCTTACACGGGAAAACTTTTTTTCTTGGTAAAAGCACGCTATAGAGACACCAGATATGAGTCGCAACTTTCAAAGTACACTGGCAGGGGTCTGCAGGGCACACGCTGAAGGCCTGAAACACCCGCTTTAAGGACACTGACTGCTATTAGCTTACACTGGAAAACTTTTTTGCTTTGTAAAAGCACGCTACAGAGTCACCAGATATGAGTGGCAACTGTCAAAGTACACTGGCAGGGGTCTGCAGGGCACACGCTGAAGGAAGGCCTGACACACCCGCTTTAAGGACACTGACTGCTATTAGCTTACACTGGAAAACTTTTTTGCTTTGTAAAAGCATGCTACAGAGACACCAGATATGAGTGGCAACTGTCAAAGTACACAGGCAGGGGTCTGCAGAGCACACGCTGAAGGAAGGCCTGACACACCCGCTTTAAGGACACTGACTGCTATTAGCTTACACTGAAAAACTTTTTTGTTTTGTAAAAGCACGCTATAGAGACACCAGATATGAGTGGCAACTGTCAAAGTAAACTGGCAGGGGTCTGCAGGGCACACGCTGAAGGAAGGCCTTACACACCCGCTTTAAGGACACTGACTGCTATTAGCTTACACTGGAAAACTTTTTTTCTTGGTAAAAGCATGCTATAGAGACACCAGATATGAGTGGCAACTGTCAAAGTACACTGGCAGGGGTCTGCAGGGCACACGCTGAAGGAAGGCCTGACACACCCGCTTTAAGGACACTGACTGCTTTTAGCTTAAACTGGAAAACTTTTTTGCTACGTAAAACCACGCTATAGAGACACCAGATATGAGTGGCAACTGTCAAAGTACACTGGCAGGGGTCTGCAGGGCACACACTGAAGGAAGGCCTGACACACCCGCTTTAAGGACACTGACTGCTATTAGCTTACACTGGAAAACTTTTTTGCTTTGTAAAAGCACGCTATAGAGACACCAGATATGAGTGGCAACTGTCAAAGTACACTGGCAGGGGTCTGCAGGGCACACGCTGAAGGAAGGCCTGACACACCCGCTTTAAGGACACTGACTGCTATTAGCTTACACTGGAAAACTTTTTTGCTTTGTAAAAGCACGCTATAGAGACACCAGATATGAGTGGCAACTGTCAAAGTACACTGGCAGGGGTCTGCAGGGCACACGCTGAAGGAAGGCCTGACACACCCGCTTTAAGGACACTGACTGCTATTAGCTTACACTGGAAAACTTTTTTGTTTTGTAAAGGCACGCTATAGAGACACCAGATATGAGTGGCAACTGTCAAAGTAAACTGGCAGGGGTCTGCAGGGCACACGCTGAAGGAAGGCCTGAAACACCCGCTTTAAGAACACTGACTGCTATTAGCTTACACGGGAAAACTTTTTTTCTTGGTAAAAGCACGCTATAGAGACACCAGATATGAGTGGCAACTGTCAAAGTACACTGGCAGGGGTCTGCAGGGCACACGCTGAAGGAAGGCCTAACACACCCACTTTAAGGACACTGACTGCTATTAGCTTACACTGAAAAACTTTTTTGCTTTGTAAAAGCATGCTACAGAGACACCAGATATGAGTGGCAACTGTCAAAGTACACTGGCAGGGGTCTGCAGGGCACACGCTGAAGGAAGGCCTGACACACCCGCTTTAAGGACACTGACTGCTATTAGCTTACACTGAAAAACTTTTTTTCTTGGTAAAAGCACGCTATAGAGACACCAGATATGAGTCGCAACTTTCAAAGTACACTGGCAGGGGTCTGAAGGGCACACGCTGAAGGCCTGAAACACCCGCTTTAAGGATACTGACTGCTATTAGCTTACACTGGAAAACTTTTTTGCTTTGTAAAAGCACACTACAGAGTCACCAGATATGAGTGGCAACTGTCAAAGTACACTGGCAGGGGTCTGCAGGGCACACGCTGAAGGAAGGCCTGACACACCCGCTTTAAGGACACTGACTGCTATTAGCTTACACTGAAAAACTTTTTTGCTTTGTAAAAGCATGCTACAGAGACACCAGATATGAGTGGCAACTGTCAAAGTACACTGGCAGGGGTCTGCAGGGCACACGCTGAAGGAAGGCCTGAAACACCCGCTTTAAGGACACTGACTGCTATTAGCTTACACGGGAAAACGTTTTTTCTTGGTAAAAGCACGCTATAGAGACACCAGATATGAGTCGCAACTTTCCAAGTACACTGGCAGGGGTCTGCAGGGCACACGCTGAAGGCCTGAAACACCCGCTTTAAGGATACTGACTGCTATTAGCTTACACTGGAAAACTTTTTTGCTTTGTAAAAGCACACTACAGAGTCACCAGATATGAGTGGCAACTGTCAAAGTACACTGGCAGGGGTCGTCAGGGCACACGCTGAAGGAAGGCCTGACACCCCCGCTTTAAGGACACTGACTGCTATTAGCTTAGACTGGAAAGCTTTTTTTCTTGGTAAAAGCATGCTATAGAGATACCAGATTTGAGTGGCAACTGTCAAAGTACACTGGCAGGGGTCTGCAGGGCACACGCTGAAGGAAGGCCTGACACACCCGCTTTAAGGACACTGACTGCTATTAGCTTACACTGGAAAACTTTTTTGCTTTGTAAAAGCATGCTACAGAGACACCAGATATGAGTGGCAACTGTCAAAGTACACTGGCAGGGGTCTGCAGGGCACACGCTGAAGGAAGGCCTGACACACCCGCTTTAAGGACACTGACTGCTATTAGCTTACACTGGAAAACTTTTTTGTTTTGTAAAGGCACGCTATAGAGACACCAGATATGAGTGGCAACTGTCAAAGTAAACTGGCAGGGGTCTGCAGGGCACACGCTGAAGGAAGGCCTGAAACACCCGCTTTAAGAACACTGACTGCTATTAGCTTACACGGGAAAACTTTTTTTCTTGGTAAAAGCACGCTATAGAGACACCAGATATGAGTGGCAACTGTCAAAGTACACTGGCAGGGGTCTGCAGGGCACACGCTGAAGGAAGGCCTAACACACCCACTTTAAGGACACTGACTGCTATTAGCTTACACTGAAAAACTTTTTTGCTTTGTAAAAGCATGCTACAGAGACACCAGATATGAGTGGCAACTGTCAAAGTACACTGGCAGGGGTCTGCAGGGCACACGCTGAAGGAAGGCCTGACACACCCGCTTTAAGGACACTGACTGCTATTAGCTTACACTGGAAAGCTTTTTTTCTTGGTAAAATCACGCTATAGAGACACCAGATATGAGTGGCAACTGTCAAAGTACACTGGCAGGGGTCTGCAGGGCACACGCTGAAGGCCTGAAACACCCGCTTTAAGGACACTGACTGCTATTAGCTTACACTGGGAAACTTTTTTGCTTTGTAAAAGCACGCTACAGAGACACCAGATATGAGCGGCAACTGTCAAAGTACACTGGCAGGGGTCTGCAGGGCACACGCTGAAGGAAGGCCTGACACACCCGCTTTAAGGACACTTACTGCTATTAGCTTACACTGGAAAACTTTTTTGCTTTGTAAAAGCATGCTACAGAGACACCAGATATGAGTGGCAACTGTCAAAGTATACTGGCAGGGGTCTGCAGGGCACACGCTGAAGGAAGGCCTGAAACACCCGCTTTAAGGACACTGACTGCTATTAGCTTACATGGGAAAACTTTTTTTCTTGGTAAAAGCACGCTATAGAGATACCAGATATGAGTCGCAACTTTCAAAGTACACTGGCAGGGGTCTGCAGGGCACACGCTGAAGGCCTGAAACACCCGCTTTAAGGATACTGACTGCTATTTGCTTACACTGGAAAACTTTTTTGCTTTGTAAAAGCACACTACAGAGTCACCAGATATGAGTGGCAACTGTCAAAGTACACTGGCAGGGGTCTGCAGGGCACACGCTGAAGAAAGGCCTGACACACCCGCTTTAAGGACACTGACTGCTATTAGCTTACACGGGAAAACTTTTTTTCTTGGTAAAAGCACGCTATAGAGACACCAGATATGAGTGGCAACTGTCAAAGTACACTGGCAGGGGTCTGCAGGGCACACGCTGAAGAAAGGCCTGACACACCCGCTTTAAGGACACTGACTGCTATTAGCTTACACGGGAAAACTTTTTTTCTTGGTAAAAGCACGCTATAGAGACACCAGATATGAGTGGCAACTGTCAAAGTACACTGGCAGGGGTCTGCAGGGCACACGCTGAAGGAAGGCCTGACACACCCGCTTTAAGGACACTGACTGCTATTAGCTTACACTGGAAAACTTTTTTGTTTTGTAAAAGCACGCTATAGAGACACCAGATATGAGTGGCAACTGTCAAAGTAAACTGGCAGGGGTCTGCAGGGCACACGCTGAAGGAAGGCCTGAAACACCCGCTTTAAGGACACTGACTGCTATTAGCTTACACGGGAAAACTTTTTTTCTTGGTAAAAGCACGCTATAGAGACACCAGGTATGAGTCGCAACTTTCAAAGTACACTGGCAGGGGTCTGCAGGGCACACGCTGAAGGAATGCCTGACACACCCGCTTTAAGGACACTGACTGCTATTAGCTTACACTGGAAAACTTTTTTGCTTTGTAAAAGCACACTATAGAGACACCAGATATGAGTGGCAACTGTCAAAGTACACTGGCAGGGGTCTGCAGGGCACACGCTGAAGGAAGGCCTGACACACCCGCTTTAAGGACACTGACTGCTATTAGCTTACACAGAAACTTTTTTGCTTTGTAAAAGCACGCTACAGAGACACCAGATATGAGTGGCAACTGTCAAAGTACACTGGCAGGGGTCTGCAGGGCACACGCTGAAGACCTGAAACACCCGCTTTAAGGACACTGACTGCTATTAGCTTACACTGGAAAACTTTTTTGTTTTGTAAAGGCACGCTATAGAGACACCAGATATGAGTGGCAACTGTCAAAGTAAACTGGCAGGGGTCTGCAGGGCACACGCTGAAGGAAGGCCTGAAACACCCGCTTTAAGGACACTGACTGCTATTAGCTTACACGGGAAAACTTTTTTTCTTGGTAAAAGCACGCTATAGAGACACCAGATATGAGTGGCAACTGTCAAAGTACACTGGCAGGGGTCTGCAGGGCACACGCTGAAGGAAGGCCTGACACACCCGCTTTAAGGACACTGACTGCTATTAGCTTACACTGAAAAACTTTTTTGCTTTGTAAAAGCATGCTACAGAGACACCAGATATGAGTGGCAACTGTCAAAGTACACTGGCAGGGGTCTGCAGGGCACACGCTGAAGGAAGGCCTGACACACCCGCTTTAAGGACACTGACTGCTATTAGCTTACACTGAAAAACTTTTTTGCTTTGTAAAAGCACACTACAGAGTCACCAGATATGAGTGGCAACTGTCAAAGTACACTGGCAGGGGTCTGCAGGGCACACGCTGAAGGAAGGCCTGACACACCCGCTTTAAGGACACTGACTGCTATTAGCTTACACTGGAAAACTTTTTTGCTTTGTAAAAGCATGCTACAGAGACACCAGATATGAGTGGCAACTGTCAAAATACACTGGCAGGGGTCTGCAGGGCACACGCTGAAGGAAGGCCTGACACACCCGCTTTAAGGACACTGACTGCTATTAGCTTACACTGGAAAACGTTTTTGTTTTGTAAAAGCACGCTATAGAGACACCAGATATGAGTGGCAACTGTCAAAGTAAACTGGCAGGGGTCTGCAGGGCACACGCTGAAGAAAGGCCTGACACACCCGCTTTAAGGACACTGACTGCTATTAGCTTACACTGGAAAACTTTTTTTCTTGGTAAAAGCACGCTATAGAGACACCAGATATGAGTGGCAACTGTCAAAGTACACTGGCAGGGGTCTGCAGGGCACACGCTGAAGGAAGGCCTGACACACCCGCTTTAAGGACACTGACTGCTATTAGCTTACACGGGAAAACTTTTTTTCTTGGTAAAAGCACGCTATAGAGACACCAGATATGAGTGGCAACTGTCAAAGTACACTGGCAGGGGTCTGCAGGGCACACGCTGAAGGAAGGCCTGACACACCCGCTTTAAGGACACTGACTGCTATTAGCTTACACTGGAAAACTTTTTTGTTTTGTAAAAGCACGCTATAGAGACACCAGATATGAGTGGCAACTGTCAAAGTAAACTGGCAGGGGTCTGCAGGGCACACGCTGAAGGAAGGCCTGAAACACCCGCTTTAAGGACACTGACTGCTATTAGCTTACACGGGAAAACTTTTTTTCTTGGTAAAAGCACGCTATAGAGACACCAGGTATGAGTCGCAACTTTCAAAGTACACTGGCAGGGGTCTGCAGGGCACACGCTGAAGGAATGCCTGACACACCCGCTTTAAGGACACTGACTGCTATTAGCTTACACTGGAAAACTTTTTTGCTTTGTAAAAGCACACTATAGAGACACCAGATATGAGTGGCAACTGTCAAAGTACACTGGCAGGGGTCTGCAGGGCACACGCTGAAGGAAGGCCTGACACACCCGCTTTAAGGACACTGACTGCTATTAGCTTACACAGAAACTTTTTTGCTTTGTAAAAGCACGCTACAGAGACACCAGATATGAGTGGCAACTGTCAAAGTACACTGGCAGGGGTCTGCAGGGCACACGCTGAAGACCTGAAACACCCGCTTTAAGGACACTGACTGCTATTAGCTTACACTGGAAAACTTTTTTGTTTTGTAAAGGCACGCTATAGAGACACCAGATATGAGTGGCAACTGTCAAAGTAAACTGGCAGGGGTCTGCAGGGCACACGCTGAAGGAAGGCCTGAAACACCCGCTTTAAGGACACTGACTGCTATTAGCTTACACGGGAAAACTTTTTTTCTTGGTAAAAGCACGCTATAGAGACACCAGATATGAGTGGCAACTGTCAAAGTACACTGGCAGGGGTCTGCAGGGCACACGCTGAAGGAAGGCCTGACACACCCGCTTTAAGGACACTGACTGCTATTAGCTTACACTGGAAAACTTTTTTGTTTTGTAAAAGCACGCTATAGAGACACCAGATATGAGTGGCAACTGTCAAAGTAAACTGGCAGGGGTCTGCAGGGCACACGCTGAAGGAAGGCCTGAAACACCCGCTTTAAGGACACTGACTGCTATTGGCTTACACGGGAAAACTTTTTTTCTTGGTAAAAGCACGCTATAGAGACACCAGGTATGAGTCGCAACTTTCAAAGTACACTGGCAGGGGTCTGCAGGGCACACGCTGAAGGAATGCCTGACACACCCGCTTTAAGGACACTGACTGCTATTAGCTTACACTGGAAAACTTTTTTGCTTTGTAAAAGCACACTATAGAGACACCAGATATGAGTGGCAACTGTCAAAGTACACTGGCAGGGGTCTGCAGGGCACACGCTGAAGGAAGGCCTGACACACCCGCTTTAAGGACACTGACTGCTATTAGCTTACACAGAAACTTTTTTGCTTTGTAAAAGCACGCTACAGAGACACCAGATATGAGTGGCAACTGTCAAAGTACACTGGCAGGGGTCTGCAGGGCACACGCTGAAGGAAGGCCTGACACACCCGCTTTAAGGACACTGACTGCTATTAGCTTACACGGGAAAACTTTTTTTCTTGGTAAAAGCACGCTATAGAGACACCAGATATGAGTGGCAACTGTCAAAGTACACTGGCAGGGGTCTGCAGGGCACACGCTGAAGGAAGGCCTGACACACCCGCTTTAAGGACACTGACTGCTATTAGCTTACACTGGAAAACTTTTTTGTTTTGTAAAAGCACGCTATAGAGACACCAGATATGAGTGGCAACTGTCAAAGTAAACTGGCAGGGGTCTGCAGGGCACACGCTGAAGGAAGGCCTGAAACACCCGCTTTAAGGACACTGACTGCTATTAGCTTACACGGGAAAACTTTTTTTCTTGGTAAAAGCACGCTATAGAGACACCAGGTATGAGTCGCAACTTTCAAAGTACACTGGCAGGGGTCTGCAGGGCACACGCTGAAGGAATGCCTGACACACCCGCTTTAAGGACACTGACTGCTATTAGCTTACACTGGAAAACTTTTTTGCTTTGTAAAAGCACACTATAGAGACACCAGATATGAGTGGCAACTGTCAAAGTACACTGGCAGGGGTCTGCAGGGCACACGCTGAAGGAAGGCCTGACACACCCGCTTTAAGGACACTGACTGCTATTAGCTTACACAGAAACTTTTTTGCTTTGTAAAAGCACGCTACAGAGACACCAGATATGAGTGGCAACTGTCAAAGTACACTGGCAGGGGTCTGCAGGGCACACGCTGAAGACCTGAAACACCCGCTTTAAGGACACTGACTGCTATTAGCTTACACTGGAAAACTTTTTTGTTTTGTAAAGGCACGCTATAGAGACACCAGATATGAGTGGCAACTGTCAAAGTAAACTGGCAGGGGTCTGCAGGGCACACGCTGAAGGAAGGCCTGAAACACCCGCTTTAAGGACACTGACTGCTATTAGCTTACACGGGAAAACTTTTTTTCTTGGTAAAAGCACGCTATAGAGACACCAGATATGAGTGGCAACTGTCAAAGTACACTGGCAGGGGTCTGCAGGGCACACGCTGAAGGAAGGCCTGACACACCCGCTTTAAGGACACTGACTGCTATTAGCTTACACTGGAAAACTTTTTTGTTTTGTAAAAGCACGCTATAGAGACACCAGATATGAGTGGCAACTGTCAAAGTAAACTGGCAGGGGTCTGCAGGGCACACGCTGAAGGAAGGCCTGAAACACCCGCTTTAAGGACACTGACTGCTATTGGCTTACACGGGAAAACTTTTTTTCTTGGTAAAAGCACGCTATAGAGACACCAGGTATGAGTCGCAACTTTCAAAGTACACTGGCAGGGGTCTGCAGGGCACACGCTGAAGGAATGCCTGACACACCCGCTTTAAGGACACTGACTGCTATTAGCTTACACTGGAAAACTTTTTTGCTTTGTAAAAGCACACTATAGAGACACCAGATATGAGTGGCAACTGTCAAAGTACACTGGCAGGGGTCTGCAGGGCACACGCTGAAGGAAGGCCTGACACACCCGCTTTAAGGACACTGACTGCTATTAGCTTACACAGAAACTTTTTTGCTTTGTAAAAGCACGCTACAGAGACACCAGATATGAGTGGCAACTGTCAAAGTACACTGGCAGGGGTCTGCAGGGCACACGCTGAAGACCTGAAACACCCGCTTTAAGGACACTGACTGCTATTAGCTTACACTGGAAAACTTTTTTGTTTTGTAAAGGCACGCTATAGAGACACCAGATATGAGTGGCAACTGTCAAAGTAAACTGGCAGGGGTCTGCAGGGCACACGCTGAAGGAAGGCCTGAAACACCCGCTTTAAGGACACTGACTGCTATTAGCTTACACGGGAAAACTTTTTTTCTTGGTAAAAGCACGCTATAGAGACACCAGATATGAGTGGCAACTGTCAAAGTACACTGGCAGGGGTCTGCAGGGCACACGCTGAAGGAAGGCCTGACACACCCGCTTTAAGGACACTGACTGCTATTAGCTTACACTGAAAAACTTTTTTGCTTTGTAAAAGCATGCTACAGAGACACCAGATATGAGTGGCAACTGTCAAAGTACACTGGCAGGGGTCTGCAGGGCACACGCTGAAGGAAGGCCTGACACACCCGCTTTAAGGACACTGACTGCTATTAGCTTACACTGAAAAACTTTTTTGCTTTGTAAAAGCACACTACAGAGTCACCAGATATGAGTGGCAACTGTCAAAGTACACTGGCAGGGGTCTGCAGGGCACACGCTGAAGGAAGGCCTGACACACCCGCTTTAAGGACACTGACTGCTATTAGCTTACACTGGAAAACTTTTTTGCTTTGTAAAAGCATGCTACAGAGACACCAGATATGAGTGGCAACTGTCAAAATACACTGGCAGGGGTCTGCAGGGCACACGCTGAAGGAAGGCCTGACACACCCGCTTTAAGGACACTGACTGCTATTAGCTTACACTGGAAAACGTTTTTGTTTTGTAAAAGCACGCTATAGAGACACCAGATATGAGTGGCAACTGTCAAAGTAAACTGGCAGGGGTCTGCAGGGCACACGCTGAAGAAAGGCCTGACACACCCGCTTTAAGGACACTGACTGCTATTAGCTTACACTGGAAAACTTTTTTTCTTGGTAAAAGCACGCTATAGAGACACCAGATATGAGTGGCAACTGTCAAAGTACACTGGCAGGGGTCTGCAGGGCACACGCTGAAGGAAGGCCTGACACACCCGCTTTAAGGACACTGACTGCTATTAGCTTACACGGGAAAACTTTTTTTCTTGGTAAAAGCACGCTATAGAGACACCAGATATGAGTGGCAACTGTCAAAGTACACTGGCAGGGGTCTGCAGGGCACACGCTGAAGGAAGGCCTGACACACCCGCTTTAAGGACACTGACTGCTATTAGCTTACACTGGAAAACTTTTTTGTTTTGTAAAAGCACGCTATAGAGACACCAGATATGAGTGGCAACTGTCAAAGTAAACTGGCAGGGGTCTGCAGGGCACACGCTGAAGGAAGGCCTGAAACACCCGCTTTAAGGACACTGACTGCTATTAGCTTACACGGGAAAACTTTTTTTCTTGGTAAAAGCACGCTATAGAGACACCAGGTATGAGTCGCAACTTTCAAAGTACACTGGCAGGGGTCTGCAGGGCACACGCTGAAGGAATGCCTGACACACCCGCTTTAAGGACACTGACTGCTATTAGCTTACACTGGAAAACTTTTTTGCTTTGTAAAAGCACACTATAGAGACACCAGATATGAGTGGCAACTGTCAAAGTACACTGGCAGGTGTCTGCAGGGCACACGCTGAAGGAAGGCCTGACACACCCGCTTTAAGGACACTGACTGCTATTAGCTTACACAGAAACTTTTTTGCTTTGTAAAAGCACGCTACAGAGACACCAGATATGAGTGGCAACTGTCAAAGTACACTGGCAGGGGTCTGCAGGGCACACGCTGAAGACCTGAAACACCCGCTTTAAGGACACTGACTGCTATTAGCTTACACTGGAAAACTTTTTTGTTTTGTAAAGGCACGCTATAGAGACACCAGATATGAGTGGCAACTGTCAAAGTAAACTGGCAGGGGTCTGCAGGGCACACGCTGAAGGAAGGCCTGAAACACCCGCTTTAAGGACACTGACTGCTATTAGCTTACACGGGAAAACTTTTTTTCTTGGTAAAAGCACGCTATAGAGACACCAGATATGAGTGGCAACTGTCAAAGTACACTGGCAGGGGTCTGCAGGGCACACGCTGAAGGAAGGCCTGACACACCCACTTTAAGGACACTGACTGCTATTAGCTTACACTGAAAAACTTTTTTGCTTTGTAAAAGCATGCTACAGAGACACCAGATATGAGTGGCAACTGTCAAAGTACACTGGCAGGGGTCTGCAGGGCACACGCTGAAGGAAGGCCTGACACACCCGCTTTAAGGACACTGACTGCTATTAGCTTACACTGAAAAACTTTTTTGCTTTGTAAAAGCACACTACAGAGTCACCAGATATGAGTGGCAACTGTCAAAGTACACTGGCAGGGGTCTGCAGGGCACACGCTGAAGGAAGGCCTGACACACCCGCTTTAAGGACACTGACTGCTATTAGCTTACACTGGAAAACTTTTTTGCTTTGTAAAAGCATGCTACAGAGACACCAGATATGAGTGGCAACTGTCAAAATACACTGGCAGGGGTCTGCAGGGCACACGCTGAAGGAAGGCCTGACACACCCGCTTTAAGGACACTGACTGCTATTAGCTTACACTGGAAAACGTTTTTGTTTTGTAAAAGCACGCTATAGAGACACCAGATATGAGTGGCAACTGTCAAAGTAAACTGGCAGGGGTCTGCAGGGCACACGCTGAAGAAAGGCCTGACACACCCGCTTTAAGGACACTGACTGCTATTAGCTTACACTGGAAAACTTTTTTTCTTGGTAAAAGCACGCTATAGAGACACCAGATATGAGTGGCAACTGTCAAAGTACACTGGCAGGGGTCTGCAGGGCACACGCTGAAGGAAGGCCTGACACACCCGCTTTAAGGACACTGACTGCTATTAGCTTACACGGGAAAACTTTTTTTCTTGGTAAAAGCACGCTATAGAGACACCAGATATGAGTGGCAACTGTCAAAGTACACTGGCAGGGGTCTGCAGGGCACACGCTGAAGGAAGGCCTGACACACCCGCTTTAAGGACACTGACTGCTATTAGCTTACACTGGAAAACTTTTTTGTTTTGTAAAAGCACGCTATAGAGACACCAGATATGAGTGGCAACTGTCAAAGTAAACTGGCAGGGGTCTGCAGGGCACACGCTGAAGGAAGGCCTGAAACACCCGCTTTAAGGACACTGACTGCTATTAGCTTACACGGGAAAACTTTTTTTCTTGGTAAAAGCACGCTATAGAGACACCAGGTATGAGTCGCAACTTTCAAAGTACACTGGCAGGGGTCTGCAGGGCACACGCTGAAGGAATGCCTGACACACCCGCTTTAAGGACACTGACTGCTATTAGCTTACACTGGAAAACTTTTTTGCTTTGTAAAAGCACACTATAGAGACACCAGATATGAGTGGCAACTGTCAAAGTACACTGGCAGGGGTCTGCAGGGCACACGCTGAAGGAAGGCCTGACACACCCGCTTTAAGGACACTGACTGCTATTAGCTTACACAGAAACTTTTTTGCTTTGTAAAAGCACGCTACAGAGACACCAGATATGAGTGGCAACTGTCAAAGTACACTGGCAGGGGTCTGCAGGGCACACGCTGAAGACCTGAAACACCCGCTTTAAGGACACTGACTGCTATTAGCTTACACTGGAAAACTTTTTTGTTTTGTAAAGGCACGCTATAGAGACACCAGATATGAGTGGCAACTGTCAAAGTAAACTGGCAGGGGTCTGCAGGGCACACGCTGAAGGAAGGCCTGAAACACCCGCTTTAAGGACACTGACTGCTATTAGCTTACACGGGAAAACTTTTTTTCTTGGTAAAAGCACGCTATAGAGACACCAGATATGAGTGGCAACTGTCAAAGTACACTGGCAGGGGTCTGCAGGGCACACGCTGAAGGAAGGCCTGACACACCCACTTTAAGGACACTGACTGCTATTAGCTTACACTGAAAAACTTTTTTGCTTTGTAAAAGCATGCTACAGAGACACCAGATATGAGTGGCAACTGTCAAAGTACACTGGCAGGGGTCTGCAGGGCACAGGCTGAAGGAAGGCCTGACACACCCGCTTTAAGGACACTGACTGCTATTAGCTTACACTGAAAAACTTTTTTGCTTTGTAAAAGCACACTACAGAGTCACCAGATATGAGTGGCAACTGTCAAAGTACACTGGCAGGGGTCTGCAGGGCACACGCTGAAGGAAGGCCTGACACACCCGCTTTAAGGACACTGACTGCTATTAGCTTACACTGGAAAACTTTTTTGCTTTGTAAAAGCATGCTACAGAGACACCAGATATGAGTGGCAACTGTCAAAATACACTGGCAGGGGTCTGCAGGGCACACGCTGAAGGAAGGCCTGACACACCCGCTTTAAGGACACTGACTGCTATTAGCTTACACTGGAAAACGTTTTTGTTTTGTAAAAGCACGCTATAGAGACACCAGATATGAGTGGCAACTGTCAAAGTAAACTGGCAGGGGTCTGCAGGGCACACGCTGAAGAAAGGCCTGACACACCCGCTTTAAGGACACTGACTGCTATTAGCTTACACGGGAAAACTTTTTTTCTTGGTAAAAGCACGCTATAGAGACACCAGATATGAGTGGCAACTGTCAAAGTACACTGGCAGGGGTCTGCAGGGCACACTCTGAAGGAAGGCCTGACACACCCGCTTTAAGGACACTGACTGCTATTAGCTTACACTGGAAAACTTTTTTGCTTTGTAAAAGCACGCTATAGAGACACCAGATATGAGTGGCAACTGTCAAAGTACACTGGCAGGGGTCTGCAGGGCACACGCTGAAGGAAGGCCTGACACACCCGCTTTAAGGACACTGACTGCTATTAGCTTACACTGGAAAACTTTTTTGTTTTGTAAAGGCACGCTATAGAGACACCAGATATGAGTGGCAACTGTCAAAGTAAACTGGCAGGGGTCTGCAGGGCACACGCTGAAGGAAGGCCTGAAACACCCGCTTTAAGGACACTGACTGCTATTAGCTTACACGGGAAAACTTTTTTTCTTGGTAAAAGCACGCTATAGAGACACCAGATATGAGTCGCAACTTTCAAAGTACACTGGCAGGGGTCTGCAGGGCACACGCTGAAGGCCTGAAACACCCGCTTTAAGGATACTGACTGCTATTAGCTTACACTGGAAAACTTTTTTGCTTTGTAAAAGCACACTACAGAGTCACCAGATATGAGTGGCAACTGTCAAAGTACACTGGCAGGGGTCTGCAGGGCACACGCTGAAGGAAGGCCTGACACCCCCGCTTTAAGGACACTGACTGCTATTAGCTTAGACTGGAAAGCTTTTTTTCTTGGTAAAAGCATGCTATAGAGATACCAGATTTGAGTGGCAACTGTCAAAGTACACTGGCAGGGGTCTGCAGGGCACACGCTGAAGGAAGGCCTGACACACCCGCTTTAAGGACACTGACTGCTATTAGCTTACACTGGAAAACTTTTTTGCTTTGTAAAAGCATGCTACAGAGACACCAGATATGAGTGGCAACTGTCAAAGTACACTGGCAGGGGTCTGCAGGGCACACGCTGAAGGAAGGCCTGACACACCCGCTTTAAGGACACTGACTGCTATTAGCTTACACTGGAAAACGTTTTTGTTTTGTAAAAGCACGCTATAGAGACACCAGATATGAGTGGCAACTGTCAAAGTAAACTGGCAGGGGTCTGCAGGGCACACGCTGAAGAAAGGCCAGACACACCCGCTTTAAGGACACTGACTGCTATAAGCTTACACGGGAAAACTTTTTTTCTTGGTAAAAGCACGCTATAGAGACACCAGATATGAGTGGCAACTGTCAAAGTACACTGGCAGGGGTCTGCAGGGCACACGCTGAAGGAAGGCCTGACACACCCGCTTTAAGGACACTGACTGCTATTAGCTTACACTGGAAAACTTTTTTGCTTTGTAAAAGCATGCTACAGAGACACCAGATATGAGTGGCAACTGTCAAAGTACACAGGCAGGGGTCTGCAGAGCACACGCTGAAGGAAGGCCTGACACACCCGCTTTAAGGACACTGACTGCTATTAGCTTACACTGGAAAACTTTTTTGTTTTGTAAAAGCACGCTATAGAGACACCAGATATGAGTGGCAACTGTCAAAGTAAACTGGCAGGGGTCTGCAGGGCACACGCTGAAGGAAGGCCTGACACACCCGCTTTATGGACACTGACTGCTATTAGCTTACACTGGAAAACTTTTTTTCTTGGTAAAAGCATGCTATAGAGACACCAGATATGAGTGGCAACTGTCAAAGTACACTGGCAGGGGTCTGCAGGGCACACGCTGAAGGAAGGCCTGACACACCCGCTTTAAGGACACTGACTGCTATTAGCTTAAACTGGAAAACTTTTTTGCTACGTAAAACTACGCTATAGAGACACCAGATATGAGTGGCAACTGTCAAAGTACACTGGCAGGGGTCTGCAGGGCACACACTGAAGGAAGGCCTGACACACCCGCTTTAAGGACACTGACTGCTATTAGCTTACACTGGAAAGCTTTTTTTCTTGGTAAAAGCACGCTATAGAGACACCAGATATGAGTGGCAACTGTCAAAGTACACTGGCAGGGGTCTGCAGGGCACACGCTGAAGGCCTGAAACACCCGCTTTAAGGACACTGACTGCTATTAGCTTACACTGGGAAACTTTTTTGCTTTGTAAAAGCACGCTATAGAGATACCAGATATGAGCGGCAACTGTCAAAGTACACTGGCAGGGGTCTGCAGGGCAAAACGCTGAAGGAAGGCCTGACACACCCGCTTTAAGGACACTTACTGCTATTAGCTTACACTGGAAAACTTTTTTGCTTTGTAAAAGCATGCTACAGAGACACCAGATATGAGTGGCAACTGTCAAAGTATACTGGCAGGGGTCTGCAGGGCACACGCTGAAGGAAGGCCTGAAACACCCGCTTTAAGGACACTGACTGCTATTAGCTTACATGGGAAAACTTTTTTTCTTGGTAAAAGCACGCTATAGAGACACCAGATATGAGTCGCAACTTTCAAAGTACACTGGCAGGGGTCTGCAGGGCACACGCTGAAGGCCTGAAACACCCGCTTTAAGGATACTGACTGCTATTTGCTTACACTGGAAAACTTTTTTGCTTTGTAAAAGCACACTACAGAGTCACCAGATATGAGTGGCAACTGTCAAAGTACACTGGCAGGGGTCTGCAGGGCACACGCTGAAGGAAGGCCTGACACACCCGCTTTAAGGACACTGACTGCTATTAGCTTACACTGGAAAACTTTTTTGCTTCGTAAAAGCATGCTACAGAGACACCAGATATGAGTGGCAACTGTCAAAGTACACTGGCAGGGGTCTGCAGGGCACACGCTGAAGGAAGGCCTGACACACCCGCTTTAAGGACACTGACTGCTATTAGCTTACACTGGAAAACTTTTTTGTTTTGTAAAAGCACGCTATAGAGACACCAGATATGAGTGGCAACTGTCAAAGTAAACTGGCAGGGGTCTGCAGGGCACACGCTGAAGAAAGGCCTGACACACCCGCTTTAAGGACACTGACTGCTATTAGCTTACACGGGAAAACTTTTTTTCTTGGTAAAAGCACGCTATAGAGACACCAGATATGAGTGGCAACTGTCAAAGTACACTGGCAGGGGTCTGCAGGGCACACGCTGAAGGAAGGCCTGACACACCCGCTTTAAGGACACTGACTGCTATTAGCTTACACTGGAAAACTTTTTTGTTTTGTAAAAGCACGCTATAGAGACACCAGATATGAGTGGCAACTGTCAAAGTAAACTGGCAGGGGTCTGCAGGGCACACGCTGAAGGAAGGCCTGAAACACCCGCTTTAAGGACACTGACTGCTATTAGCTTACACGGGAAAACTTTTTTTCTTGGTAAAAGCACGCTATAGAGACACCAGGTATGAGTCGCAACTTTCAAAGTACACTGGCAGGGGTCTGCAGGGCACACGCTGAAGGAATGCCTGACACACCCGCTTTAAGGACACTGACTGCTATTAGCTTACACTGGAAAACTTTTTTGCTTTGTAAAAGCACACTATAGAGACACCAGATATGAGTGGCAACTGTCAAAGTACACTGGCAGGGGTCTGCAGGGCACACGCTGAAGGAAGGCCTGACACACCCGCTTTAAGGACACTGACTGCTATTAGCATACACTGGAAAGCTTTTTTTCTTGGTAAAAGCATGCTATAGAGATACCAGATTTGAGTGGCAACTGTCAAAGTACACTGGCAGGGGTCTGCAGGGCACACGCTGAAGGAAGGCCTGACACACCCGCTTTAAGGACACTGACTGCTATTAGCTTACACAGAAAAACTTTTTTGCTTTGTAAAAGCACGCTACAGAGACACCAGATATGAGTGGCAACTGTCAAAGTACACTGGCAGGGGTCTGCAGGGCACACGCTGAAGACCTGAAACACCCGCTTTAAGGACACTGACTGCTATTAGCTTACACTGGAAAACTTTTTTGCTTTGTAAAAGCACGCTACAGAGTCACCAGATATGAGTGGCAACTGTCAAAGTACACTGGCAGGGGTCTGCAGGGCACACGCTGAAGGAAGGCCTGACACACTCGCTTTAAGGACACTGACTGCTATTAGCTTACACTGGAAAACTTTTTTGCTTTGTAAAAGCATGCTACAGAGACACCAGATATGAGTGGAAACTGTCAAAGTAAACTGGCAGGGGTCTGCAGAGCACACGCTGAAGGAAGGCCTGACACACCCGCTTTAAGGACACTGACTGCTATTAGCTTACACGGGAAAACTTTTTTTCTTGGTAAAAGCACGCTATAGAGACACCAGGTATGAGTCGCAACTTTCAAAGTACACTGGCAGGGGTCTGCAGGGCACACGCTGAAGGAATGCCTGACACACCCGCTTTAAGGACACTGACTGCTATTAGCTTACACTGGAAAACTTTTTTGCTTTGTAAAAGCACACTATAGAGACACCAGATATGAGTGGCAACTGTCAAAGTACACTGGCAGGGGTCTGCAGGGCACACGCTGAAGGAAGGCCTGACACACCCGCTTTAAGGACACTGACTGCTATTAGCTTACACTGGAAAGCTTTTTTTCTTGGTAAAAGCATGCTATAGAGATACCAGATTTGAGTGGCAACTGTCAAAGTACACTGGCAGGGGTCTGCAGGGCACACGCTGAAGGAAGGCCTGACACACCCGCTTTAAGGACACTGACTGCTATTAGCTTACACTGAAAAACTTTTTTGCTTTGTAAAAGCACGCTACAGAGACACCAGATATGAGTGGCAACTGTCAAAGTACACTGGCAGGGGTCTGCAGGGCACACGCTGAAGACCTGAAACACCCGCTTTAAGGACACTGACTGCTATTAGCTTACACTGGAAAACTTTTTTGCTTTGTAAAAGCACGCTACAGAGTCACCAGATATGAGAGGCAACTGTCAAAGTACACTGGCAGGGGTCTGCAGGGCACACGCTGAAGGAAGGCCTGACACACTCGCTTTAAGGACACTGACTGCTATTAGCTTACACTGGAAAACTGTTTTGCTTTGTAAAAGCATGCTACAGAGACACCAGATATGAGTGGAAACTGTCAAAGTAAACTGGCAGGGGTCTGCAGAGCACACGCTGAAGGAAGGCCTGACACACCCGCTTTAAGGACACTGACTGCTATTAGCTTACACTGGAAAAATTTTGTTTTGTAAAAGCACGCTATAGAGACACCAGATATGAGTGGCAACTGTCAAAGTAAACTGGCAGGGGTCTGCAGGGCACACGCTGAAGGAAGGCCTGACACACCCGCTTTAACCCCTTAAGGACACATGACATGTGTGACATGTCATGATTCCCTTTTATTCCAGAAGTTTGGTCCTTAAGGGGTTAAGGACACTGACTGCTATTAGCTTACACTGGAAAACTTTTTTGCTTTGTAAAAGCACGCTACAGAGTCACCAGATATGAGTGGCAACTGTCAAAGTACACTGGCAGGGGTCTGCAGGGCACACGCTGATGGAAGACCTGACACACCCGCTTTAAGGACACTGACTGCTATTAGCTTACACGGGAAAACTTTTTTTCTTGGTAAAAGCACGCTATAGAGACACCAGGTATGAGTCGCAACTTTCAAAGTACACTGGCAGGGGTCTGCAGGGCACACGCTGAAGGAATGCCTGACACACCCGCTTTAAGGACACTGACTGCTATTAGCTTACACTGGAAAACTTTTTTGCTTTGTAAAAGCACACTATAGAGACACCAGATATGAGTGGCAACTGTCAAAGTACACTGGCAGGGGTCTGCAGGGCACACGCTGAAGGAAGGCCTGACACACCCGCTTTAAGGACACTGACTGCTATTAGCTTACACTGGAAAGCTTTTTTTCTTGGTAAAAGCATGCTATAGAGATACCAGATTTGAGTGGCAACTGTCAAAGTACACTGGCAGGGGTCTGCAGGGCACACGCTGAAGGAAGGCCTGACACACCCGCTTTAAGTACACTGACTGCTATTAGCTTACACTGAAAAACTTTTTTGCTTTGTAAAAGCACGCTACAGAGACACCAGATATGAGTGGCAACTGTCAAAGTACACTGGCAGGGGTCTGCAGGGCACACGCTGAAGACCTGAAACACCCGCTTTAAGGACACTGACTGCTATTAGCTTACACTGGAAAACTTTTTTGCTTTGTAAAAGCACGCTACAGAGTCACCAGATATGAGAGGCAACTGTCAAAGTACACTGGCAGGGGTCTGCAGGGCACACGCTGAAGGAAGGCCTGACACACTCGCTTTAAGGACACTGACTGCTATTAGCTTACACTGGAAAACTGTTTTGCTTTGTAAAAGCATGCTACAGAGACACCAGATATGAGTGGAAACTGTCAAAGTAAACTGGCAGGGGTCTGCAGAGCACACGCTGAAGGAAGGCCTGACACACCCGCTTTAAGGACACTGACTGCTATTAGCTTACACTGGAAAAATTTTGTTTTGTAAAAGCACGCTATAGAGACACCAGATATGAGTGGCAACTGTCAAAGTAAACTGGCAGGGGTCTGCAGGGCACACGCTGAAGGAAGGCCTGACACACCCGCTTTAACCCCTTAAGGACACATGACATGTGTGACATGTCATGATTCCCTTTTATTCCAGAAGTTTGGTCCTTAAGGGGTTAAGGACACTGACTGCTATTAGCTTACACTGGAAAACTTTTTTGCTTTGTAAAAGCACGCTACAGAGTCACCAGATATGAGTGGCAACTGTCAAAGTACACTGGCAGGGGTCTGCAGGGCACACGCTGATGGAAGGCCTGACACACCCGCTTTAAGGACACTGACTGCTATTAGCTTACACTGGAAAACTTTTTTGCTTTGTAAAAGCACGCTATAGAGACACCAGATATGAGTGGCAACTGTCAAAGTACACTGGCAGGGGTCTGCAGGGCACACGCTGAAGGAAGGCCTGACACACCCGCTTTAAGGACACTGACTGCTATTAGCTTACACTGGAAAACTGTTTTGCTTTGTAAAAGCACGCTATAGAGACACCAGATATGAGTGGCAACTGTCAAAGTAAACTGGCAGGGGTCTGCAGGGCACACGCTGAAGGAAGGCCTGACACACCCGCTTGAAGTACACTGACTGCTATTAGCTTACACTGGAAAACTGTTTTGCTTTGTAAAAGCACGCTATAGAGACACCAGATATGAGTGGTAAATGTCAAAGTAAACTGGCAGGGGTCTGCAGGGCACACGCTGAAGGAAGGCCTGACACACCCGCTTGAAGGACACTGACTGCTATCAGCTTACAGTGGAAAACCTTTTTGCTTTGTAAAAGCATGCTATAGAGACACCAGATATGAGTGGCAACTGTCAAAGTACACTGGCAGTGGTCTGCAGGGCACACGCTGAAGGCCTGACACACCCGCTTTAAGGACACTGACTGCTATTAGCTTACACTGGAAAACTTTTTTTCTTGGTAAAAGCACACTATAGAGACACCAGATTTAAGTGGCAACTGTCAAAGTACACTGGCAGGGGTCTGCAGGGCACACGCTGAAGGAAGGCCTGACACACCCGCTTTAAGGACACTGACTGCTATTAGCTTAGACTGGAAAGCTTTTTTTCTTGGTAAAAGCATGCTATAGAGATACCAGATTTGAGTGGCAACTGTCAAAGTACACTGGCAGGGGTCTGCAGGGCACACGCTGAAGGAAGGCCTGACACACCCGCTTTAAGGACACTGACTGCTATTAGCTTACACTGGAAAACTTTTTTGCTTTGTAAAAGCATGCTACAGAGACACCAGATATGAGTGGCAACTGTCAAAGTACACTGGCAGGGGTCTGCAGGGCACACGCTGAAGACCTGAAACACCCGCTTTAAGGACACTGACTGCTATTAGCTTACACTGGAAAACTTTTTTGCTTTGTAAAAGCACGCTACAGAGTCACCAGATATGAGTGGCAACTGTCAAAGTACACTGGCAGGGGTCTGCAGGGCACACGCTGAAGGAAGGCCTGACACACCCGCTTTAAGGACACTGACTGCTATTAGCTTACACTGGAAAACTTTTTTGCTTTGTAAAAGCATGCTACAGAGACACCAGATATGAGTGGAAACTGTCAAAGTAAACTGGCAGGGGTCTGCAGAGCACACACTGAAGGAAGGCCTGACACACCCGCTTTAAGGACACTGACTGCTATTAGCTTACACTGGAAAAATTTTGTTTTGTAAAAGCACGCTATAGAGACACCAGATATGAGTGGCAACTGTCAAAGTAAACTGGCAGGGGTCTGCAGGGCACACGCTGATGGAAGGCCTGACACACCCGCTTTAAGGACACTGACTGCTATTAGCTTACACTGGAAAACTTTTTTCTTTGTAAAAGCACGCTATAGAGACACCAGATATGAGTGGCAACTGTCAAAGTACACTGGCAGGGGTCTGCAGGGCACACGCTGAAGGCCTGACACACCCGCTTTAAGGACACTTACTGCTATTAGCTTACACTGGAAAACTTTTTTTCTTGGTAAAAGCACACTATAGAGACACCAGATATAAGTGGCAACTGTCAAAGTACACTGGCAGGGGTCTGCAGGGCACACGCTGAAGGAAGGCCTGACACACCCGCTTTAAGGACACTGACTGCTATTAGCTTAGACTGGAAAGCTTTTTTTCTTGGTAAAAGCATGCTATAGAGATACCAGATTTGAGTGGCAACTGTCAAAGTACACTGGCAGGGGTCTGCAGGGCACACGCTGAAGGAAGGCCTGACACACCCGCTTTAAGGACACTGACTGCTATTAGCTTACACTGGAAAACTTTTTTGCTTTGTAAAAGCATGCTACAGAGACACCAGATATGAGTGGCAACTGTCAAAGTACACTGGCAGGGGTCTGCAGGGCACACGCTGAAGACCTGAAACACCCGCTTTAAGGACACTGACTGCTATTAGCTTACACTGGAAAACTTTTTTGCTTTGTAAAAGCATGCTACAGAGTCACCAGATATGAGTGGCAACTGTCAAACTACACTGGCAGTGGTCTGCAGGGCACACGCTGAAGGAAGGCCTGACACACCCGCTTTAAGGACACTGACTGCTATTAGCTTACACTGGAAAACTTTTTTGTTTTGTAAAAGCACGCTATAGAGACACCAGATATGAGTGACAACTGTCAAAGTAAACTGGCAGGGGTCTGCAGGGCACACGCTGAAGGAAGGCCTGACACACCCGCTTTAAGGACACTGACTGCTATTAGCTTACACTGGAAAACTTTTTTTCTTGGTAAAAGCACGCTATAGAGACACCAGATATGAGTGGCAACTGTCAAAGTACACTGGCAGGGGTCTACAGGGCACACGCTGAAGGAAGGCCTGACACACCCGCTTTAAGGACACTGACTGCTATTAGCTTAAACTGGAAAACTTTTTTGCTACGTAAAACCACGCTATAGAGACACCAGATATGAGTGGCAACTGTCAAAGTACACTGGCAGGGGTCTGCAGGGCACACACTGAAGGAAGGCCTGACACACCCGCTTTAAGGACACTGACTGCTATTAGCTTACACTGGAAAGCTTTTTTTCTTGGTAAAAGCACGCTATAGAGACACCAGATATGAGTGGCAACTGTCAAAGTACACTGGCAGGGATCTGCAGGGCACACGCTGAAGGCCTGAAACACCCGCTTTAAGGACACTGACTGCTATTAGCTTACACTGGGAAACTTTTTTGCTTTGTAAAAGCACGCTACAGAGACACCAGATATGAGTGGCAACTGTCAAAGTACACTGGCAGGGGTCTGCAGGGCACACGCTGAAGGAAGGCCTGACACACCCGCTTTAAGGACACTTACTGCTATTAGCTTACACTGGAAAACTTTTTTGCTTTGTAAAAGCATGCTACAGAGACACCAGATATGAGTGGCAACTGTCAAAGTATACTGGCAGGGGTCTGCAGGGCACACGCTGAAGGAAGGCCTGACACACCCGCTTTAAGGACACTGACTGCTATTAGCTTACACTGGAAAACTTTTTTGTTTTGTAAAAGCACGCTATAGAGACACCAGATATGAGTGGCAACTGTCAAAGTAAACTGGCAGGGGTCTGCAGAGCACACGCTGAAGGAAGGCCTGAAACACCCGCTTTAAGGACACTGACTGCTATTAGCTTACACGGGAAAACTTTTTTTCTTGGTAAAAGCACGCTATAGAGACACCAGATATGAGTCGCAACTTTCAAAGTACACTGGCAGGGGTCTGCAGGGCACACGCTGAAGGAATGCCTGACACACCCGCTTTAAGGACACTGACTGCTATTAGCTTACACTGGAAAACGTTTTTGCTTTGTAAAAGCACACTATAGATACACCAGATATGAGTGGCAACTGTCAAAGTACACTGGCAGGGGTCTGCAGGGTACACGCTGAAGGAAGGCCTGACACACCCGCTTTAAGGACACTGACTGCTATTAGCTTACACTGAATAACTTTTTTGCTTTGTAAAAGCACGCTACAGAGACACCAGATATGAGTGGCAACTGTCAAAGTACACTGGCAGGGGTCTGCAGGGCACACGATGAAGACCTGAAACACCCGCTTTAAGGACACTGACTGCTATTAGCTTACACTGAAAAACTTTTTTGCTTTGTAAAAGCACGCTATAGAGACACCAGATATGAGTGGCAACTGTCAAAGTACACTGGCAGGGGTCTGCAGGGCACACGCTGAAGGAAGGCCTGACACACCCGCTTTAAGGACACTTACTGCTATTAGCTTACACTGGAAAACTTTTTTGCTTTGTAAAAGCATGCTACAGAGACACCAGATATGAGTGGCAACTGTCAAAGTACACTGGCAGGGGTCTGCAGAGCACACGCTGAAGGAAGGCCTGACACACCCGCTTTAAGGACACTGACTGCTATTAGCTTACACTGGAAAACTTTTTTGCTTTGTAAAAGCACGCTACAGAGTCACCAGATATGAGTGGCAACTGTCAAAGTAAACTGGCAGGGGTCTGCAGGGCACACGCTGATGGAAGGCCTGACACACCCGCTTTAAGGACACTGACTGCTATTAGCTTACACTGGAAAACTTTTTTGTTTTGTAAAAGCACGCTATAGAGACACCAGATATGAGTGGCAACTGTCAAAGTAAACTGGCAGGGGTCTGCAGGGCACACGCTGAAGGAAGGCCTGACACACCCGCTTTAAGGACACTGACTGCTATTAGCTTACACTGGAAAACTTTTTTTCTTGGTAAAAGCATGCTATAGAGATACCAGATTTGAGTGGCAACTGTCAAAGTACACTGGCAGGGGTCTGCAGGGCACACGCTGAAGGAAGGCCTGACACACCCGCTTTAAGGACACTGACTGCTATTAGCTTACACTGGAAAACTTTTTTGCTTTGTAAAAGCATGCTACAGAGACACCAGATATGAGTGGCAACTGTCAAAGTACACTGGCAGGGGTCTGCAGGGCACACGCTGAAGACCTGAAACACCCGCTTTAAGGACACTGACTGCTATTAGCTTACACTGGAAAACGTTTTTGCTTTGTAAAAGCATGCTACAGAGTCACCAGATATGAGTGGCAACTGTCAAACTACACTGGCAGTGGTCTGCAGGGCACACGCTGAAGGAAGGCCTGACACACCCGCTTTAAGGACACTGACTGCTATTAGCTTACACTGGAAAACTTTTTTGTTTTGTAAAAGCACGCTATAGAGACACCAGATATGAGTGACAACTGTCAAAGTAAACTGGCAGGGGTCTGCAGGGCACACGCTGAAGGAAGGCCTGACACACCCGCTTTAAGGACACTGACTGCTATTAGCTTACACTGGAAAACTTTTTTTCTTGGTAAAAGCACGCTATAGAGACACCAGATATGAGTGGCAACTGTCAAAGTACACTGGCAGGGGTCTACAAGGCACACGCTGAAGGAAGGCCTGACACACCCGCTTTAAGGACACTGACTGCTATTAGCTTAAACTGGAAAACTTTTTTTCTTGGTAAAAGCACGCTGTAGAGACACCAGATATGAGTGGCAACTGTCAAAGTACACTGGCAGGGGTCTGCAGGGCACACACTGAAGGAAGGCCTGACACACCCGCTTTAAGGACACTGACTGCTATTAGCTTACACTGGAAAGCTTTTTTTCTTGGTAAAAGCACGCTATAGAGACACCAGATATGAGTGGCAACTGTCAAAGTACACTGGCAGGGATCTGCAGGGCACACGCTGAAGGCCTGAAACACCCGCTTTAAGGACACTGACTGCTATTAGCTTACACTGGGAAACTTTTTTGCTTTGTAAAAGCACGCTACAGAGACACCAGATATGAGTGGCAACTGTCAAAGTACACTGGCAGGGGTCTGCAGGGCACACGCTGAAGGAAGGCCTGACACACCCGCTTTAAGGACACTTACTGCTATTAGCTTACACTGGAAAACTTTTTTGCTTTGTAAAAGCATGCTACAGAGACACCAGATATGAGTGGCAACTGTCAAAGTATACTGGCAGGGGTCTGCAGGGCACACGCTGAAGGAAGGCCTGACACACCCGCTTTAAGGACACTGACTGCTATTAGCTTACACTGGAAAACTTTTTTGTTTTGTAAAAGCACGCTATAGAGACACCAGATATGAGTGGCAACTGTCAAAGTAAACTGGCAGGGGTCTGCAGAGCACACGCTGAAGGAAGGCCTGAAACACCCGCTTTAAGGACACTGACTGCTATTAGCTTACACGGGAAAACTTTTTTTCTTGGTAAAAGCACGCTATAGAGACACCAGATATGAGTCGCAACTTTCAAAGTACACTGGCAGGGGTCTGCAGGGCACACGCTGAAGGAATGCCTGACACACCCGCTTTAAGGACACTGACTGCTATTAGCTTACACTGGAAAACGTTTTTGCTTTGTAAAAGCACACTATAGATACACCAGATATGAGTGGCAACTGTCAAAGTACACTGGCAGGGGTCTGCAGGGCACACGCTGAAGGAAGGCCTGACACACCCGCCTTAAGGACACTGACTGCTATTAGCTTAGACTGGAAAGCTTTTTTTCTTGGTAAAAGCATGCTATAGAGATACCAGATTTGAGTGGCAACTGTCAAAGTACACTGGCAGGGGTCTGCAGGGTACACGCTGAAGGAAGGCCTGACACACCCGCTTTAAGGACACTGACTGCTATTAGCTTACACTGAATAACTTTTTTGCTTTGTAAAAGCACGCTACAGAGACACCAGATATGAGTGGCAACTGTCAAAGTACACTGGCAGGGGTCTGCAGGGCACACGCTGAAGACCTGAAACACCCGCTTTAAGGACACTGACTGCTATTAGCTTACACTGGAAAACTTTTTTCTTTGTAAAAGCACGCTATAGAGACACCAGATATGAGTGGCAACTGTCAAAGTACACTGGCAGGGGTCTGCAGGGCACACGCTGAAGGAAGGCCTGACACACCCGCTTTAAGGACACTGACTGCTATTAGCTTACACTGGAAAACTTTTTTGTTTTGTAAAAGCACGCTATAGAGTCACCAGATATGAGTGGCAACTGTCAAAGTAAACTGGCAGGGGTCTGCAGGGCACACGCTGAAGGAAGGCCTGACACACCCGCTTTAAGGACACTGACTGCTATTAGCTTACACTGGAAAACTTTTTTTCTTGGTAAAAGCACGCTATAGAGACACCAGATATGAGTGGCAACTGTCAAAGTACACTGGCAGGGGTCTGCAGGGCACACGCTGAAGGAAGGCCTGACACACCCGCTTTAAGGACACTGACTGCTATTAGCTTAAACTGGAAGACTTTTTTGCTACGTAAAAGCACGCTATAGAGACACCAGATATGAGTGGCAACTGTCAAAGTACACTGGCAGGGGTCTGCAGGGCACACGCTGAAGGAAGGCCTGACACACCCGCTTTAAGGACACTGACTGCTATTAGCTTACACTGGAAAGCTTTTTTTCTTGGTAAAAGCACGCTATAGAGACACCAGATATGAGTGGCAACTGTCAAAGTACACTGGCAGGGGTCTGCAGGGCACACGCTGAAGGCCTGAAACACCCGCTTTAAGGACACTGACTGCTATTAGCTTACACTGGGAAACCTTTTTGCTTTGTAAAAGCACGCTATAGAGACACCAGATATGAGTGGCAACTGTAAAAGTACACTGGCAGGGGTCTGCAGGGCACACGCTGAAGGAAGGCCTGACACACCCGCTTTAAGGACACTTACTGCTATTAGCTTACACTGGAAAACTTTTTTGCTTTGTAAAAGCATGCTACAGAGACACCAGATATGAGTGGCAACTATCAAAGTAAACTGGCAAGGGTCTGCAGGGCACACGCTGAAGGAAGGCCTGACACACCCGCTTTAAGGACACTGCTATTAGCTTACACTGGAAAACTTTTTTGCTTTGTAAAAGCATGCTACAGAGACACCAGATATGAGTGGCAACTGTCAAAGTACACTGGCAGGGGTCTGCAGGGCACACGCTGAAGGAAGGCCTGACACACCCGCTTTAAGGACACTTACTGCTATTAGCTTAGACTGGAAAGCTTTTTTTCTTGGTAAAAGCATGCTATAGAGATACCAGATTTGAGTGGCAACTGTCAAAGTACACTGGCAGGGGTCTGCAGGGCACACGCTGAAGGAAGGCCTGACACACCCGCTTTAAGGACACTGACTGCTATTAGCTTACACTGGAAAACTTTTTTGCTTTGTAAAAGCATGCTACAGAGACACCAGATATGAGTGGCAACTGTCAAAGTACACTGGCAGGGGTCTGCAGGGCACACGCTGAAGACCTGAAACACCCGCTTTAAGGACACTGACTGCTATTAGCTTACACTGGAAAACTTTTTTGCTTTGTAAAAGCATGCTACAGAGACACCAGATATGAGTGGAAACTGTCAAAGTAAACTGGCAGGGGTCTGCAGAGCACACGCTGAAGGAAGGCCTGACACACCCGCTTTAAGGACACTGACTGCTATTAGCTTACACTGGAAAAATTTTGTTTTGTAAAAGCACGCTATAGAGACACCAGATATGAGTGGCAACTGTCAAAGTAAACTGGCAGGGGTCTGCAGGGCACACGCTGATGGAAGGCCTGACACACCCGCTTTAAGGACACTGACTGCTATTAGCTTACACTGGAAAACTTTTTTCTTTGTAAAAGCACGCTATAGAGACACCAGATATGAGTGGCAACTGTCAAAGTACACTGGCAGGGGTCTGCAGGGCACACGCTGAAGGCCTGACACACCCGCTTTAAGGACACTTACTGCTATTAGCTTACACTGGAAAACTTTTTTTCTTGGTAAAAGCACACTATAGAGACACCAGATATAAGTGGCAACTGTCAAAGTACACTGGCAGGGGTCTGCAGGGCACACGCTGAAGGAAGGCCTGACACACCCGCTTTAAGGACACTGACTGCTATTAGCTTAGACTGGAAAGCTTTTTTTCTTGGTAAAAGCATGCTATAGAGATACCAGATTTGAGTGGCAACTGTCAAAGTACACTGGCAGGGGTCTGCAGGGCACACGCTGAAGGAAGGCCTGACACACCCGCTTTAAGGACACTGACTGCTATTAGCTTACACTGGAAAACTTTTTTGCTTTGTAAAAGCATGCTACAGAGACACCAGATATGAGTGGCAACTGTCAAAGTACACTGGCAGGGGTCTGCAGGGCACACGCTGAAGACCTGAAACACCCGCTTTAAGGACACTGACTGCTATTAGCTTACACTGGAAAACGTTTTTGCTTTGTAAAAGCATGCTACAGAGTCACCAGATATGAGTGGCAACTGTCAAAGTAAACTGGCAGGGGTCTGCAGGGCACACGCTGAAGGAAGGCCTGACACACCCGCTTTAAGGACACTGACTGCTATTAGCTTACACTGGAAAACTTTTTTTCTTGGTAAAAGCACGCTATAGAGACACCAGATATGAGTGGCAACTGTCAAAGTACACTGGCAGGGGTCTACAGGGCACACGCTGAAGGAAGGCCTGACACACCCACTTTAAGGACACTGACTGCTATTAGCTTACACTGGAAAACTTTTTTGCTTTGTAAAAGCATGCTACAGAGACACCAGATATGAGTGGAAACTGTCAAAGTAAACTGGCAGGGGTCTGCAGAGCACACGCTGAAGGAAGGCCTGACACACCCGCTTTAAGGACACTGACTGCTATTAGCTTACACTGGAAAACTTTTTTGCTTTGTAAAAGCACGCTACAGAGTCACCAGATATGAGTGGCAACTGTCAAAGTAAACTGGCAGGGGTCTGCAGGGCACACGCTGATGGAAGGCCTGACACACCCGCTTTAAGGACACTGACTGCTATTAGCTTACACTGGAAAACTTTTTTGTTTTGTAAAAGCACGCTATAGAGACACCAGATATGAGTGGCAACTGTCAAAGTAAACTGGCAGGGGTCTGCAGGGCACACGCTGAAGGAAGGCCTGACACACCCGCTTTAAGGACACTGACTGCTATTAGCTTACACTGGAAAACTTTTTTTCTTGGTAAAAGCACGCTATAGAGACACCAGATATGAGTGGCAACTGTCAAAGTACACTGGCAGGGGTCTGCAGGGCACACGCTGAAGGAAGGCCTGACACACCCGCTTTAAGGACACTGACTGCTATTAGCTTAAACTGGAAGACTTTTTTGCTACGTAAAAGCACGCTATAGAGACACCAGATATGAGTGGCAACTGTCAAAGTACACTGGCAGGGGTCTGCAGGGCACACGCTGAAGGAAGGCCTGACACACCCGCTTTAAGGACACTGACTGCTATTAGCTTACACTGGAAAGCTTTTTTTCTTGGTAAAAGCACGCTATAGAGACACCAGATATGAGTGGCAACTGTCAAAGTACACTGGCAGGGGTCTGCAGGGCACACGCTGAAGGCCTGAAACACCCGCTTTAAGGACACTGACTGCTATTAGCTTACACTGGGAAACCTTTTTGCTTTGTAAAAGCACGCTATAGAGACACCAGATATGAGTGGCAACTGTAAAAGTACACTGGCAGGGGTCTGCAGGGCACACGCTGAAGGAAGGCCTGACACACCCGCTTTAAGGACACTTACTGCTATTAGCTTACACTGGAAAACTTTTTTGCTTTGTAAAAGCATGCTACAGAGACACCAGATATGAGTGGCAACTATCAAAGTAAACTGGCAAGGGTCTGCAGGGCACACGCTGAAGGAAGGCCTGACACACCCGCTTTAAGGACACTGACTGCTATTAGCTTACACTGGAAAACTTTTTTGCTTTGTAAAAGCATGCTACAGAGACACCAGATATGAGTGGCAACTGTCAAAGTACACTGGCAGGGGTCTGCAGGGCACACGCTGAAGGAAGGCCTGACACACCCGCTTTAAGGACACTTACTGCTATTAGCTTAGACTGGAAAGCTTTTTTTCTTGGTAAAAGCATGCTATAGAGATACCAGATTTGAGTGGCAACTGTCAAAGTACACTGGCAGGGGTCTGTAGGGCACACGCTGAAGGAAGGCCTGACACACCCGCTTTAAGGACACTGACTGCTATTAGCTTACACTGGAAAACTTTTTTGCTTTGTAAAAGCATGCTACAGAGACACCAGATATGAGTGGCAACTGTCAAAGTACACTGGCAGGGGTCTGCAGGGCACACGCTGAAGACCTGAAACACCCGCTTTAAGGACACTGACTGCTATTAGCTTACACTGGAAAACTTTTTTGCTTTGTAAAAGCACGCTACAGAGTCACCAGATATGAGTGGCAACTGTCAAAGTACACTGGCAGGGGTCTGCAGGGCACACGCTGAAGGAAGGCCTGACACACCCGCTTTAAGGACACTGACTGCTATTAGCTTACACTGGAAAACTTTTTTGCTTTGTAAAAGCATGCTACAGAGACACCAGATATGAGTGGAAACTGTCAAAGTAAACTGGCAGGGGTCTGCAGAGCACACGCTGAAGGAAGGCCTGACACACCCGCTTTAAGGACACTGACTGCTATTAGCTTACACTGGAAAAATTTTGTTTTGTAAAAGCACGCTATAGAGACACCAGATATGAGTGGCAACTGTCAAAGTAAACTGGCAGGGGTCTGCAGGGCACACGCTGAAGGCCTGACACACCCGCTTTAAGGACAGTTACTGCTATTAGCTTACACTGGAAAACTTTTTTTCTTGGTAAAAGCACACTATAGAGACACCAGATATAAGTGGCAACTGTCAAAGTACACTGGCAGGGGTCTGCAGGGCACACGCTGAAGGAAGGCCTGACACACCCGCTTTAAGGACACTGACTGCTATTAGCTTAGACTGGAAAGCTTTTTTTCTTGGTAAAAGCATGCTATAGAGATACCAGATTTGAGTGGCAACTGTCAAAGTACACTGGCAGGGGTCTGCAGGGCACACGCTGAAGGAAGGCCTGACACACCCGCTTTAAGGACACTGACTGCTATTAGCTTACACTGGAAAACTTTTTTGCTTTGTAAAAGCATGCTACAGAGACACCAGATATGAGTGGCAACTGTCAAAGTACACTGGCAGGGGTCTGCAGGGCACACGCTGAAGACCTGAAACACCCGCTTTAAGGACACTGACTGCTATTAGCTTACACTGGAAAACTTTTTTGCTTTGTAAAAGCATGCTACAGAGTCACCAGATATGAGTGGCAACTGTCAAAGTAAACTGGCAGGGGTCTGCAGGGCACACGCTGAAGGAAGGCCTGACACACCCGCTTTAAGGACACTGACTGCTATTAGCTTACACTGGAAAACTTTTTTTCTTGGTAAAAGCACGCTATAGAGACACCAGATATGAGTGGCAACTGTCAAAGTACACTGGCAGGGGTCTACAGGGCACACGCTGAAGGAAGGCCTGACACACCCGCTTTAAGGACACTGACTGCTATTAGCTTAAACTGGAAAACTTTTTTGCTACGTAAAACCACGCTATAGAGACACCAGATATGAGTGGCAACTGTCAAAGTACACTGGCAGGGGTCTGCAGGGCACACACTGAAGGAAGGCCTGACACACCCGCTTTAAGGACACTGACTGCTATTAGCTTACACTGGAAAGCTTTTTTTCTTGGTAAAAGCACGCTATAGAGACACCAGATATGAGTGGCAACTGTCAAAGTACACTGGCAGGGATCTGCAGGGCACACGCTGAAGGCCTGAAACACCCGCTTTAAGGACACTGACTGCTATTAGCTTACACTGGGAAACATTTTTGCTTTGTAAAAGCACGCTACAGAGACACCAGATATGAGTGGCAACTGTCAAAGTACACTGGCAGGGGTCTGCAGGGCACACACTGAAGGAAGGCCTGACACACCCGCTTTAAGGACACTTACTGCTATTAGCTTACACTGGAAAACTTTTTTGCTTTGTAAAAGCATGCTACAGAGACACCAGATATGAGTGGCAACTGTCAAAGTATACTGGCAGGGGTCTGCAGGGCACACGCTGAAGGAAGGCCTGACACACCCGCTTTAAGGACACTGACTGCTATTAGCTTACACTGGAAAACTTTTTTGTTTTGTAAAAGCACGCTATAGAGACACCAGATATGAGTGGCAACTGTCAAAGTAAACTGGCAGGGGTCTGCAGAGCACACGCTGAAGGAAGGCCTGAAAAACCCGCTTTAAGGACACTGACTGCTATTAGCTTACACGGGAAAACTTTTTTTCTTGGTAAAAGCACGCTATAGAGACACCAGATATGAGTCGCAACTTTCAAAGTACACTGGCAGGGGTCTGCAGGGCACACGCTGAAGGAATGCCTGACACACCCGCTTTAAGGACACTGACTGCTATTAGCTTACACTGGAAAACTTTTTTGCTTTGTAAAAGCACACTATAGATACACCAGATATGAGTGGAAACTGTCAAAGTACACTGGCAGGGGTCTGCAGGGTACACGCTGAAGGAAGGCCTGACACACCCGCTTTAAGGACACTGACTGCTATTAGCTTACACTGAATAACTTTTTTGCTTTGTAAAAGCACGCTACAGAGACACCAGATATGAGTGGCAACTGTCAAAGTACACTGGCAGGGGTCTGCAGGGCACACGCTGAAGACCTGAAACACCCGCTTTAAGGACACTGACTGCTATTAGCTTACACTGGAAAACTTTTTTGCTTTGTAAAAGCACGCTACAGAGTCACCAGATATGAGTGGCAACTGTCAAAGTACACTGGCAGGGGTCTGCAGGGCACACACTGAAGGAAGGCCTGACACACCCGCTTTAAGGACACTGACTGCTATTAGCTTACACTGGAAAACTTTTTTGCTTTGTAAAAGCATGCTACAGAGACACCAGATATGAGTGGCAACTGTCAAAGTACACTGGCAGGGGTCTGCAGGGCACACGCTGAAGGCCTGACACACCCGCTTTAAGGACACTTACTGCTATTAGCTTACACTGGAAAACTTTTTTTCTTGGTAAAAGCACACTATAGAGACACCAGATATAAGTGGCAACTGTCAAAGTACACTGGCAGGGGTCTGCAGGGCACACGCTGAAGGAAGGCCTGACACACCCGCTTTAAGGACACTGACTGCTATTAGCTTAGACTGGAAAGCTTTTTTTCTTGGTAAAAGCATGCTATAGAGATACCAGATTTGAGTGGCAACTGTCAAAGTACACTGGCAGGGGTCTGCAGGGCACACGCTGAAGGAAGGCCTGACACACCCGCTTTAAGGACACTGACTGCTATTAGCTTACACTGGAAAACTTTTTTGCTTTGTAAAAGCATGCTACAGAGACACCAGATATGAGTGGCAACTGTCAAAGTACACTGGCAGGGGTCTGCAGGGCACACGCTGAAGACCTGAAACACCCGCTTTAAGGACACTGACTGCTATTAGCTTACACTGGAAAACTTTTTTGCTTTGTAAAAGCATGCTACAGAGTCACCAGATATGAGTGGCAACTGTCAAAGTAAACTGGCAGGGGTCTGCAGGGCACACGCTGAAGGAAGGCCTGACACACCCGCTTTAAGGACACTGACTGCTATTAGCTTACACTGGAAAACTTTTTTTCTTGGTAAAAGCACGCTATAGAGACACCAGATATGAGTGGCAACTGTCAAAGTACACTGGCAGGGGTCTACAGGGCACACGCTGAAGGAAGGCCTGACACACCCGCTTTAAGGACACTGACTGCTATTAGCTTAAACTGGAAAACTTTTTTGCTACGTAAAACCACGCTATAGAGACACCAGATATGAGTGGCAACTGTCAAAGTACACTGGCAGGGGTCTGCAGGGCACACACTGAAGGAAGGCCTGACACACCCGCTTTAAGGACACTGACTGCTATTAGCTTACACTGGAAAGCTTTTTTTCTTGGTAAAAGCACGCTATAGAGACACCAGATATGAGTGGCAACTGTCAAAGTACACTGGCAGGGATCTGCAGGGCACACGCTGAAGGCCTGAAACACCCGCTTTAAGGACACTGACTGCTATTAGCTTACACTGGGAAACATTTTTGCTTTGTAAAAGCACGCTACAGAGACACCAGATATGAGTGGCAACTGTCAAAGTACACTGGCAGGGGTCTGCAGGGCACACGCTGAAGGAAGGCCTGACACACCCGCTTTAAGGACACTTACTGCTATTAGCTTACACTGGAAAACTTTTTTGCTTTGTAAAAGCATGCTACAGAGACACCAGATATGAGTGGCAACTGTCAAAGTATACTGGCAGGGGTCTGCAGGGCACACGCTGAAGGAAGGCCTGACACACCCGCTTTAAGGACACTGACTGCTATTAGCTTACACTGGAAAACTTTTTTGTTTTGTAAAAGCACGCTATAGAGACACCAGATATGAGTGGCAACTGTCAAAGTAAACTGGCAGGGGTCTGCAGAGCACACGCTGAAGGAAGGCCTGAAAAACCCGCTTTAAGGACACTGACTGCTATTAGCTTACACGGGAAAACTTTTTTTCTTGGTAAAAGCACGCTATAGAGACACCAGATATGAGTCGCAACTTTCAAAGTACACTGGCAGGGGTCTGCAGGGCACACGCTGAAGGAATGCCTGACACACCCGCTTTAAGGACACTGACTGCTATTAGCTTACACTGGAAAACTTTTTTGCTTTGTAAAAGCACACTATAGATACACCAGATATGAGTGTAAACTGTCAAAGTACACTGGCAGGGGTCTGCAGGGTACACGCTGAAGGAAGGCCTGACACACCCGCTTGAAGGACACTGACTGCTATTAGCTTACACTGAATAACTTTTTTGCTTTGTAAAAGCACGCTACAGAGACACCAGATATGAGTGGCAACTGTCAAAGTACACTGGCAGGGGTCTGCAGGGCACACGCTGAAGACCTGAAACACCCGCTTTAAGGACACTGACTGCTATTAGCTTACACTGGAAAACTTTTTTGCTTTGTAAAAGCACGCTACAGAGTCACCAGATATGAGTGGCAACTGTCAAAGTACACTGGCAGGGGTCTGCAGGGCACACACTGAAGGAAGGCCTGACACACCCGCTTTAAGGACACTGACTGCTATTAGCTTACACTGGAAAACTTTTTTGCTTTGTAAAAGCATGCTACAGAGACACCAGATATGAGTGGAAACTGTCAAAGTAAACTGGCAGGGGTCTGCAGAGCACACGCTGAAGGAAGGCCTGACACACCCGCTTTAAGGACACTGACTGCTATTAGCTTACACTGGAAAACTTTTTTGCTTTGTAAAAGCACGCTACAGAGTCACCAGATATGAGTGGCAACTGTCAAAGTAAACTGGCAGGGGTCTGCAGGGCACACGCTGATGGAAGGCCTGACACACCCGCTTTAAGGACACTGACTGCTATTAGCTTACACTGGAAAACTTTTTTGTTTTGTAAAAGCACGCTATAGAGACACCAGATATGAGTGGCAACTGTCAAAGTAAACTGGCAGGGGTCTGCAGGGCACACGCTGAAGGAAGGCCTGACACACCCGCTTTAAGGACACTGACTGCTATTAGCTTACACTGGAAAACTTTTTTTCTTGGTAAAAGCACGCTATAGAGACACCAGATATGAGTGGCAACTGTCAAAGTACACTGGCAGGGGTCTGCAGGGCACACGCTGAAGGAAGGCCTGACACACCCGCTTTAAGGACACTGACTGCTATTAGCTTAAACTGGAAGACTTTTTTGCTACGTAAAAGCACGCTATAGAGACACCAGATATGAGTGGCAACTGTCAAAGTACACTGGCAGGGGTCTGCAGGGCACACGCTGAAGGAAGGCCTGACACACCCGCTTTAAGGACACTGACTGCTATTAGCTTACACTGGAAAGCTTTTTTTCTTGGTAAAAGCACGCTATAGAGACACCAGATATGAGTGGCAACTGTCAAAGTACACTGGCAGGGGTCTGCAGGGCACACGCTGAAGGCCTGAAACACCCGCTTTAAGGACACTGACTGCTATTAGCTTACACTGGGAAACTTTTTTGCTTTGTAAAAGCACGCTATAGAGACACCAGATATGAGTGGCAACTGTAAAAGTACACTGGCAGGGGTCTGCAGGGCACACGCTGAAGGAAGGCCTGACACACCCGCTTTAAGGACACTTACTGCTATTAGCTTACACTGGAAAACTTTTTTGCTTTGTAAAAGCATGCTACAGAGACACCAGATATGAGTGGCAACTATCAAAGTAAACTGGCAAGGGTCTGCAGGGCACACGCTGAAGGAAGGCCTGACACACCCGCTTTAAGGACACTGACTGCTATTAGCTTACACTGGAAAACTTTTTTCTTGGTAAAAGCACGCTATAGAGACACCAAATATGAGTGGCAACTGTCAAAGTACACTGGCAGGGGTCTGCAGGGCACACGCTGAAGGAAGGCCTGACACACCCGCTTTAAGGACACTGACTGCTATTAGCTTACACTGGAAAACTTTTTTGTTTAGTAAAAGCACGCTATAGAGACACCAGATATGAATGGCAACTGTCAAAGTAAACTGGCAGGGGTCTGCAGGGCACACGCTGAAGGAAGACCTGAAACACCCGCTTTAAGGACACTAACTGCTATTAGCTTACACGGGAAAACTTTTTTTCTTGGTAAAAGCACGCTATAGAGACACCAGATATGAGTGGCAACTTTCAAAGTACACTGGCAGGGGTCTGCAGGGCACACGCTGAAGGAATGCCTGACACACCCGCTTTAAGGACACTGACTGCTATTAGCTTACACTGGAAAACTTTTTTTCTTGGTAAAAGCACGCTATAGAGACACCAGATATGAGTGGCAACTGTCAAAGTACACTGGCAGGGGTCTACAAGGCACACGCTGAAGGAAGGCCTGACACACCCGCTTTAAGGACACTGACTGCTATTAGCTTAAACTGGAAAACTTTTTTTCTTGGTAAAAGCACGCTGTAGAGACACCAGATATGAGTGGCAACTGTCAAAGTACACTGGCAGGGGTCTGCAGGGCACACACTGAAGGAAGGCCTGACACACCCGCTTTAAGGACACTGACTGCTATTAGCTTACACTGGAAAGCTTTTTTTCTTGGTAAAAGCACGCTATAGAGACACCAGATATGAGTGGCAACTGTCAAAGTACACTGGCAGGGATCTGCAGGGCACACGCTGAAGGCCTGAAACACCCGCTTTAAGGACACTGACTGCTATTAGCTTACACTGGGAAACTTTTTTGCTTTGTAAAAGCACGCTACAGAGACACCAGATATGAGTGGCAACTGTCAAAGTACACTGGCAGGGGTCTGCAGGGCACACGCTGAAGGAAGGCCTGACACACCCGCTTTAAGGACACTTACTGCTATTAGCTTACACTGGAAAACTTTTTTGCTTTGTAAAAGCATGCTACAGAGACACCAGATATGAGTGGCAACTGTCAAAGTATACTGGCAGGGGTCTGCAGGGCACACGCTGAAGGAAGGCCTGACACACCCGCTTTAAGGACACTGACTGCTATTAGCTTACACTGGAAAACTTTTTTGTTTTGTAAAAGCACGCTATAGAGACACCAGATATGAGTGGCAACTGTCAAAGTAAACTGGCAGGGGTCTGCAGAGCACACGCTGAAGGAAGGCCTGAAACACCCGCTTTAAGGACACTGACTGCTATTAGCTTACACGGGAAAACTTTTTTTCTTGGTAAAAGCACGCTATAGAGACACCAGATATGAGTCGCAACTTTCAAAGTACACTGGCAGGGGTCTGCAGGGCACACGCTGAAGGAATGCCTGACACACCCGCTTTAAGGACACTGACTGCTATTAGCTTACACTGGAAAACGTTTTTGCTTTGTAAAAGCACACTATAGATACACCAGATATGAGTGGCAACTGTCAAAGTACACTGGCAGGGGTCTGCAGGGCACACGCTGAAGGAAGGCCTGACACACCCGCCTTAAGGACACTGACTGCTATTAGCTTAGACTGGAAAGCTTTTTTTCTTGGTAAAAGCATGCTATAGAGATACCAGATTTGAGTGGCAACTGTCAAAGTACACTGGCAGGGGTCTGCAGGGTACACGCTGAAGGAAGGCCTGACACACCCGCTTTAAGGACACTGACTGCTATTAGCTTACACTGAATAACTTTTTTGCTTTGTAAAAGCACGCTACAGAGACACCAGATATGAGTGGCAACTGTCAAAGTACACTGGCAGGGGTCTGCAGGGCACACGCTGAAGACCTGAAACACCCGCTTTAAGGACACTGACTGCTATTAGCTTACACTGGAAAACTTTTTTCTTTGTAAAAGCACGCTATAGAGACACCAGATATGAGTGGCAACTGTCAAAGTACACTGGCAGGGGTCTGCAGGGCACACGCTGAAGGAAGGCCTGACACACCCGCTTTAAGGACACTGACTGCTATTAGCTTACACTGGAAAACTTTTTTGTTTTGTAAAAGCACGCTATAGAGTCACCAGATATGAGTGGCAACTGTCAAAGTAAACTGGCAGGGGTCTGCAGGGCACACGCTGAAGGAAGGCCTGACACACCCGCTTTAAGGACACTGACTGCTATTAGCTTACACTGGAAAACTTTTTTTCTTGGTAAAAGCACGCTATAGAGACACCAGATATGAGTGGCAACTGTCAAAGTACACTGGCAGGGGTCTGCAGGGCACACGCTGAAGGAAGGCCTGACACACCCGCTTTAAGGACACTGACTGCTATTAGCTTAAACTGGAAGACTTTTTTGCTACGTAAAAGCACGCTATAGAGACACCAGATATGAGTGGCAACTGTCAAAGTACACTGGCAGGGGTCTGCAGGGCACACGCTGAAGGAAGGCCTGACACACCCGCTTTAAGGACACTGACTGCTATTAGCTTACACTGGAAAGCTTTTTTTCTTGGTAAAAGCACGCTATAGAGACACCAGATATGAGTGGCAACTGTCAAAGTACACTGGCAGGGGTCTGCAGGGCACACGCTGAAGGCCTGAAACACCCGCTTTAAGGACACTGACTGCTATTAGCTTACACTGGGAAACCTTTTTGCTTTGTAAAAGCACGCTATAGAGACACCAGATATGAGTGGCAACTGTAAAAGTACACTGGCAGGGGTCTGCAGGGCACACGCTGAAGGAAGGCCTGACACACCCGCTTTAAGGACACTTACTGCTATTAGCTTACACTGGAAAACTTTTTTGCTTTGTAAAAGCATGCTACAGAGACACCAGATATGAGTGGCAACTATCAAAGTAAACTGGCAAGGGTCTGCAGGGCACACGCTGAAGGAAGGCCTGACACACCCGCTTTAAGGACACTGCTATTAGCTTACACTGGAAAACTTTTTTGCTTTGTAAAAGCATGCTACAGAGACACCAGATATGAGTGGCAACTGTCAAAGTACACTGGCAGGGGTCTGCAGGGCACACGCTGAAGGAAGGCCTGACACACCCGCTTTAAGGACACTTACTGCTATTAGCTTAGACTGGAAAGCTTTTTTTCTTGGTAAAAGCATGCTATAGAGATACCAGATTTGAGTGGCAACTGTCAAAGTACACTGGCAGGGGTCTGCAGGGCACACGCTGAAGGAAGGCCTGACACACCCGCTTTAAGGACACTGACTGCTATTAGCTTACACTGGAAAACTTTTTTGCTTTGTAAAAGCATGCTACAGAGACACCAGATATGAGTGGCAACTGTCAAAGTACACTGGCAGGGGTCTGCAGGGCACACGCTGAAGACCTGAAACACCCGCTTTAAGGACACTGACTGCTATTAGCTTACACTGGAAAACTTTTTTGCTTTGTAAAAGCATGCTACAGAGACACCAGATATGAGTGGAAACTGTCAAAGTAAACTGGCAGGGGTCTGCAGAGCACACGCTGAAGGAAGGCCTGACACACCCGCTTTAAGGACACTGACTGCTATTAGCTTACACTGGAAAAATTTTGTTTTGTAAAAGCACGCTATAGAGACACCAGATATGAGTGGCAACTGTCAAAGTACACTGGCAGGGGTCTGCAGGGCACACGCTGAAGGCCTGACACACCCGCTTTAAGGACACTTACTGCTATTAGCTTACACTGGAAAACTTTTTTCTTTGTAAAAGCACGCTATAGAGACACCAGATATGAGTGGCAACTGTCAAAGTACACTGGCAGGGGTCTGCAGGGCACACGCTGAAGGCCTGACACACCCGCTTTAAGGACACTTACTGCTATTAGCTTACACTGGAAAACTTTTTTTCTTGGTAAAAGCACACTATAGAGACACCAGATATAAGTGGCAACTGTCAAAGTACACTGGCAGGGGTCTGCAGGGCACACGCTGAAGGAAGGCCTGACACACCCGCTTTAAGGACACTGACTGCTATTAGCTTAGACTGGAAAGCTTTTTTTCTTGGTAAAAGCATGCTATAGAGATACCAGATTTGAGTGGCAACTGTCAAAGTACACTGGCAGGGGTCTGCAGGGCACACGCTGAAGGAAGGCCTGACACACCCGCTTTAAGGACACTGACTGCTATTAGCTTACACTGGAAAACTTTTTTGCTTTGTAAAAGCATGCTACAGAGACACCAGATATGAGTGGCAACTGTCAAAGTACACTGGCAGGGGTCTGCAGGGCACACGCTGAAGACCTGAAACACCCGCTTTAAGGACACTGACTGCTATTAGCTTACACTGGAAAACGTTTTTGCTTTGTAAAAGCATGCTACAGAGTCACCAGATATGAGTGGCAACTGTCAAAGTAAACTGGCAGGGGTCTGCAGGGCACACGCTGAAGGAAGGCCTGACACACCCGCTTTAAGGACACTGACTGCTATTAGCTTACACTGGAAAACTTTTTTTCTTGGTAAAAGCACGCTATAGAGACACCAGATATGAGTGGCAACTGTCAAAGTACACTGGCAGGGGTCTACAGGGCACACGCTGAAGGAAGGCCTGACACACCCGCTTTAAGGACACTGACTGCTATTAGCTTACACTGGAAAACTTTTTTGCTTTGTAAAAGCATGCTACAGAGACACCAGATATGAGTGGAAACTGTCAAAGTAAACTGGCAGGGGTCTGCAGAGCACACGCTGAAGGAAGGCCTGACACACCCGCTTTAAGGACACTGACTGCTATTAGCTTACACTGGAAAACTTTTTTGCTTTGTAAAAGCACGCTACAGAGTCACCAGATATGAGTGGCAACTGTCAAAGTAAACTGGCAGGGGTCTGCAGGGCACACGCTGATGGAAGGCCTGACACACCCGCTTTAAGGACACTGACTGCTATTAGCTTACACTGGAAAACTTTTTTGTTTTGTAAAAGCACGCTATAGAGACACCAGATATGAGTGGCAACTGTCAAAGTAAACTGGCAGGGGTCTGCAGGGCACACGCTGAAGGAAGGCCTGACACACCCGCTTTAAGGACACTGACTGCTATTAGCTTACACTGGAAAACTTTTTTTCTTGGTAAAAGCACGCTATAGAGACACCAGATATGAGTGGCAACTGTCAAAGTACACTGGCAGGGGTCTGCAGGGCACACGCTGAAGGAAGGCCTGACACACCCGCTTTAAGGACACTGACTGCTATTAGCTTAAACTGGAAGACTTTTTTGCTACGTAAAAGCACGCTATAGAGACACCAGATATGAGTGGCAACTGTCAAAGTACACTGGCAGGGGTCTGCAGGGCACACGCTGAAGGAAGGCCTGACACACCCGCTTTAAGGACACTGACTGCTATTAGCTTACACTGGAAAGCTTTTTTTCTTGGTAAAAGCACGCTATAGAGACACCAGATATGAGTGGCAACTGTCAAAGTACACTGGCAGGGGTCTGCAGGGCACACGCTGAAGGCCTGAAACACCCGCTTTAAGGACACTGACTGCTATTAGCTTACACTGGGAAACCTTTTTGCTTTGTAAAAGCACGCTATAGAGACACCAGATATGAGTGGCAACTGTAAAAGTACACTGGCAGGGGTCTGCAGGGCACACGCTGAAGGAAGGCCTGACACACCCGCTTTAAGGACACTTACTGCTATTAGCTTACACTGGAAAACTTTTTTGCTTTGTAAAAGCATGCTACAGAGACACCAGATATGAGTGGCAACTATCAAAGTAAACTGGCAAGGGTCTGCAGGGCACACGCTGAAGGAAGGCCTGACACACCCGCTTTAAGGACACTGACTGCTATTAGCTTACACTGGAAAACTTTTTTGCTTTGTAAAAGCATGCTACAGAGACACCAGATATGAGTGGCAACTGTCAAAGTACACTGGCAGGGGTCTGCAGGGCACACGCTGAAGGAAGGCCTGACACACCCGCTTTAAGGACACTTACTGCTATTAGCTTAGACTGGAAAGCTTTTTTTCTTGGTAAAAGCATGCTATAGAGATACCAGATTTGAGTGGCAACTGTCAAAGTACACTGGCAGGGGTCTGTAGGGCACACGCTGAAGGAAGGCCTGACACACCCGCTTTAAGGACACTGACTGCTATTAGCTTACACTGGAAAACTTTTTTGCTTTGTAAAAGCATGCTACAGAGACACCAGATATGAGTGGCAACTGTCAAAGTACACTGGCAGGGGTCTGCAGGGCACACGCTGAAGACCTGAAACACCCGCTTTAAGGACACTGACTGCTATTAGCTTACACTGGAAAACTTTTTTGCTTTGTAAAAGCACGCTACAGAGTCACCAGATATGAGTGGCAACTGTCAAAGTACACTGGCAGGGGTCTGCAGGGCACACGCTGAAGGAAGGCCTGACACACCCGCTTTAAGGACACTGACTGCTATTAGCTTACACTGGAAAACTTTTTTGCTTTGTAAAAGCATGCTACAGAGACACCAGATATGAGTGGAAACTGTCAAAGTAAACTGGCAGGGGTCTGCAGAGCACACGCTGAAGGAAGGCCTGACACACCCGCTTTAAGGACACTGACTGCTATTAGCTTACACTGGAAAAATTTTGTTTTGTAAAAGCACGCTATAGAGACACCAGATATGAGTGGCAACTGTCAAAGTAAACTGGCAGGGGTCTGCAGGGCACACGCTGAAGGCCTGACACACCCGCTTTAAGGACAGTTACTGCTATTAGCTTACACTGGAAAACTTTTTTTCTTGGTAAAAGCACACTATAGAGACACCAGATATAAGTGGCAACTGTCAAAGTACACTGGCAGGGGTCTGCAGGGCACACGCTGAAGGAAGGCCTGACACACCCGCTTTAAGGACACTGACTGCTATTAGCTTACACTGGAAAACTTTTTTGTTTTGTAAAAGCACGCTATAGAGTCACCAGATATGAGTGGCAACTGTCAAAGTAAACTGGCAGGGGTCTGCAGGGCACACGCTGAAGGAAGGCCTGACACACCCGCTTTAAGGACACTGACTGCTATTAGCTTACACTGGAAAACTTTTTTTCTTGGTAAAAGCACGCTATAGAGACACCAGATATGAGTGGCAACTGTCAAAGTACACTGGCAGGGGTCTGCAGGGCACACGCTGAAGGAAGGCCTGACACACCCGCTTTAAGGACACTGACTGCTATTAGCTTAAACTGGAAGACTTTTTTGCTACGTAAAAGCACGCTATAGAGACACCAGATATGAGTGGCAACTGTCAAAGTACACTGGCAGGGGTCTGCAGGGCACACGCTGAAGGAAGGCCTGACACACCCGCTTTAAGGACACTGACTGCTATTAGCTTACACTGGAAAGCTTTTTTTCTTGGTAAAAGCACGCTATAGAGACACCAGATATGAGTGGCAACTGTCAAAGTACACTGGCAGGGGTCTGCAGGGCACACGCTGAAGGCCTGAAACACCCGCTTTAAGGACACTGACTGCTATTAGCTTACACTGGGAAACCTTTTTGCTTTGTAAAAGCACGCTATAGAGACACCAGATATGAGTGGCAACTGTAAAAGTACACTGGCAGGGGTCTGCAGGGCACACGCTGAAGGAAGGCCTGACACACCCGCTTTAAGGACACTTACTGCTATTAGCTTACACTGGAAAACTTTTTTGCTTTGTAAAAGCATGCTACAGAGACACCAGATATGAGTGGCAACTATCAAAGTAAACTGGCAAGGGTCTGCAGGGCACACGCTGAAGGAAGGCCTGACACACCCGCTTTAAGGACACTGCTATTAGCTTACACTGGAAAACTTTTTTGCTTTGTAAAAGCATGCTACAGAGACACCAGATATGAGTGGCAACTGTCAAAGTACACTGGCAGGGGTCTGCAGGGCACACGCTGAAGGAAGGCCTGACACACCCGCTTTAAGGACACTTACTGCTATTAGCTTAGACTGGAAAGCTTTTTTTCTTGGTAAAAGCATGCTATAGAGATACCAGATTTGAGTGGCAACTGTCAAAGTACACTGGCAGGGGTCTGCAGGGCACACGCTGAAGGAAGGCCTGACACACCCGCTTTAAGGACACTGACTGCTATTAGCTTACACTGGAAAACTTTTTTGCTTTGTAAAAGCATGCTACAGAGACACCAGATATGAGTGGCAACTGTCAAAGTACACTGGCAGGGGTCTGCAGGGCACACGCTGAAGACCTGAAACACCCGCTTTAAGGACACTGACTGCTATTAGCTTACACTGGAAAACTTTTTTGCTTTGTAAAAGCATGCTACAGAGACACCAGATATGAGTGGAAACTGTCAAAGTAAACTGGCAGGGGTCTGCAGAGCACACGCTGAAGGAAGGCCTGACACACCCGCTTTAAGGACACTGACTGCTATTAGCTTACACTGGAAAAATTTTGTTTTGTAAAAGCACGCTATAGAGACACCAGATATGAGTGGCAACTGTCAAAGTAAACTGGCAGGGGTCTGCAGGGCACACGCTGATGGAAGGCCTGACACACCCGCTTTAAGGACACTGACTGCTATTAGCTTACACTGGAAAACTTTTTTCTTTGTAAAAGCACGCTATAGAGACACCAGATATGAGTGGCAACTGTCAAAGTACACTGGCAGGGGTCTGCAGGGCACACGCTGAAGGCCTGACACACCCGCTTTAAGGACACTTACTGCTATTAGCTTACACTGGAAAACTTTTTTTCTTGGTAAAAGCACACTATAGAGACACCAGATATAAGTGGCAACTGTCAAAGTACACTGGCAGGGGTCTGCAGGGCACACGCTGAAGGAAGGCCTGACACACCCGCTTTAAGGACACTGACTGCTATTAGCTTAGACTGGAAAGCTTTTTTTCTTGGTAAAAGCATGCTATAGAGATACCAGATTTGAGTGGCAACTGTCAAAGTACACTGGCAGGGGTCTGCAGGGCACACGCTGAAGGAAGGCCTGACACACCCGCTTTAAGGACACTGACTGCTATTAGCTTACACTGGAAAACTTTTTTGCTTTGTAAAAGCATGCTACAGAGACACCAGATATGAGTGGCAACTGTCAAAGTACACTGGCAGGGGTCTGCAGGGCACACGCTGAAGACCTGAAACACCCGCTTTAAGGACACTGACTGCTATTAGCTTACACTGGAAAACGTTTTTGCTTTGTAAAAGCATGCTACAGAGTCACCAGATATGAGTGGCAACTGTCAAAGTAAACTGGCAGGGGTCTGCAGGGCACACGCTGAAGGAAGGCCTGACACACCCGCTTTAAGGACACTGACTGCTATTAGCTTACACTGGAAAACTTTTTTTCTTGGTAAAAGCACGCTATAGAGACACCAGATATGAGTGGCAACTGTCAAAGTACACTGGCAGGGGTCTACAGGGCACACGCTGAAGGAAGGCCTGACACACCCGCTTTAAGGACACTGACTGCTATTAGCTTACACTGGAAAACTTTTTTGCTTTGTAAAAGCATGCTACAGAGACACCAGATATGAGTGGAAACTGTCAAAGTAAACTGGCAGGGGTCTGCAGAGCACACGCTGAAGGAAGGCCTGACACACCCGCTTTAAGGACACTGACTGCTATTAGCTTACACTGGAAAACTTTTTTGCTTTGTAAAAGCACGCTACAGAGTCACCAGATATGAGTGGCAACTGTCAAAGTAAACTGGCAGGGGTCTGCAGGGCACACGCTGATGGAAGGCCTGACACACCCGCTTTAAGGACACTGACTGCTATTAGCTTACACTGGAAAACTTTTTTGTTTTGTAAAAGCACGCTATAGAGACACCAGATATGAGTGGCAACTGTCAAAGTAAACTGGCAGGGGTCTGCAGGGCACACGCTGAAGGAAGGCCTGACACACCCGCTTTAAGGACACTGACTGCTATTAGCTTACACTGGAAAACTTTTTTTCTTGGTAAAAGCACGCTATAGAGACACCAGATATGAGTGGCAACTGTCAAAGTACACTGGCAGGGGTCTGCAGGGCACACGCTGAAGGAAGGCCTGACACACCCGCTTTAAGGACACTGACTGCTATTAGCTTAAACTGGAAGACTTTTTTGCTACGTAAAAGCACGCTATAGAGACACCAGATATGAGTGGCAACTGTCAAAGTACACTGGCAGGGGTCTGCAGGGCACACGCTGAAGGAAGGCCTGACACACCCGCTTTAAGGACACTGACTGCTATTAGCTTACACTGGAAAGCTTTTTTTCTTGGTAAAAGCACGCTATAGAGACACCAGATATGAGTGGCAACTGTCAAAGTACACTGGCAGGGGTCTGCAGGGCACACGCTGAAGGCCTGAAACACCCGCTTTAAGGACACTGACTGCTATTAGCTTACACTGGGAAACCTTTTTGCTTTGTAAAAGCACGCTATAGAGACACCAGATATGAGTGGCAACTGTAAAAGTACACTGGCAGGGGTCTGCAGGGCACACGCTGAAGGAAGGCCTGACACACCCGCTTTAAGGACACTTACTGCTATTAGCTTACACTGGAAAACTTTTTTGCTTTGTAAAAGCATGCTACAGAGACACCAGATATGAGTGGCAACTATCAAAGTAAACTGGCAAGGGTCTGCAGGGCACACGCTGAAGGAAGGCCTGACACACCCGCTTTAAGGACACTGACTGCTATTAGCTTACACTGGAAAACTTTTTTGCTTTGTAAAAGCATGCTACAGAGACACCAGATATGAGTGGCAACTGTCAAAGTACACTGGCAGGGGTCTGCAGGGCACACGCTGAAGGAAGGCCTGACACACCCGCTTTAAGGACACTTACTGCTATTAGCTTAGACTGGAAAGCTTTTTTTCTTGGTAAAAGCATGCTATAGAGATACCAGATTTGAGTGGCAACTGTCAAAGTACACTGGCAGGGGTCTGTAGGGCACACGCTGAAGGAAGGCCTGACACACCCGCTTTAAGGACACTGACTGCTATTAGCTTACACTGGAAAACTTTTTTGCTTTGTAAAAGCATGCTACAGAGACACCAGATATGAGTGGCAACTGTCAAAGTACACTGGCAGGGGTCTGCAGGGCACACGCTGAAGACCTGAAACACCCGCTTTAAGGACACTGACTGCTATTAGCTTACACTGGAAAACTTTTTTGCTTTGTAAAAGCACGCTACAGAGTCACCAGATATGAGTGGCAACTGTCAAAGTACACTGGCAGGGGTCTGCAGGGCACACGCTGAAGGAAGGCCTGACACACCCGCTTTAAGGACACTGACTGCTATTAGCTTACACTGGAAAACTTTTTTGCTTTGTAAAAGCATGCTACAGAGACACCAGATATGAGTGGAAACTGTCAAAGTAAACTGGCAGGGGTCTGCAGAGCACACGCTGAAGGAAGGCCTGACACACCCGCTTTAAGGACACTGACTGCTATTAGCTTACACTGGAAAAATTTTGTTTTGTAAAAGCACGCTATAGAGACACCAGATATGAGTGGCAACTGTCAAAGTAAACTGGCAGGGGTCTGCAGGGCACACGCTGAAGGCCTGACACACCCGCTTTAAGGACAGTTACTGCTATTAGCTTACACTGGAAAACTTTTTTTCTTGGTAAAAGCACACTATAGAGACACCAGATATAAGTGGCAACTGTCAAAGTACACTGGCAGGGGTCTGCAGGGCACACGCTGAAGGAAGGCCTGACACACCCGCTTTAAGGACACTGACTGCTATTAGCTTAGACTGGAAAGCTTTTTTTCTTGGTAAAAGCATGCTATAGAGATACCAGATTTGAGTGGCAACTGTCAAAGTACACTGGCAGGGGTCTGCAGGGCACACGCTGAAGGAAGGCCTGACACACCCGCTTTAAGGACACTGACTGCTATTAGCTTACACTGGAAAACTTTTTTGCTTTGTAAAAGCATGCTACAGAGACACCAGATATGAGTGGCAACTGTCAAAGTACACTGGCAGGGGTCTGCAGGGCACACGCTGAAGACCTGAAACACCCGCTTTAAGGACACTGACTGCTATTAGCTTACACTGGAAAACTTTTTTGCTTTGTAAAAGCATGCTACAGAGTCACCAGATATGAGTGGCAACTGTCAAAGTAAACTGGCAGGGGTCTGCAGGGCACACGCTGAAGGAAGGCCTGACACACCCGCTTTAAGGACACTGACTGCTATTAGCTTACACTGGAAAACTTTTTTTCTTGGTAAAAGCACGCTATAGAGACACCAGATATGAGTGGCAACTGTCAAAGTACACTGGCAGGGGTCTACAGGGCACACGCTGAAGGAAGGCCTGACACACCCGCTTTAAGGACACTGACTGCTATTAGCTTAAACTGGAAAACTTTTTTGCTACGTAAAACCACGCTATAGAGACACCAGATATGAGTGGCAACTGTCAAAGTACACTGGCAGGGGTCTGCAGGGCACACACTGAAGGAAGGCCTGACACACCCGCTTTAAGGACACTGACTGCTATTAGCTTACACTGGAAAGCTTTTTTTCTTGGTAAAAGCACGCTATAGAGACACCAGATATGAGTGGCAACTGTCAAAGTACACTGGCAGGGATCTGCAGGGCACACGCTGAAGGCCTGAAACACCCGCTTTAAGGACACTGACTGCTATTAGCTTACACTGGGAAACATTTTTGCTTTGTAAAAGCACGCTACAGAGACACCAGATATGAGTGGCAACTGTCAAAGTACACTGGCAGGGGTCTGCAGGGCACACACTGAAGGAAGGCCTGACACACCCGCTTTAAGGACACTTACTGCTATTAGCTTACACTGGAAAACTTTTTTGCTTTGTAAAAGCATGCTACAGAGACACCAGATATGAGTGGCAACTGTCAAAGTATACTGGCAGGGGTCTGCAGGGCACACGCTGAAGGAAGGCCTGACACACCCGCTTTAAGGACACTGACTGCTATTAGCTTACACTGGAAAACTTTTTTGTTTTGTAAAAGCACGCTATAGAGACACCAGATATGAGTGGCAACTGTCAAAGTAAACTGGCAGGGGTCTGCAGAGCACACGCTGAAGGAAGGCCTGAAAAACCCGCTTTAAGGACACTGACTGCTATTAGCTTACACGGGAAAACTTTTTTTCTTGGTAAAAGCACGCTATAGAGACACCAGATATGAGTCGCAACTTTCAAAGTACACTGGCAGGGGTCTGCAGGGCACACGCTGAAGGAATGCCTGACACACCCGCTTTAAGGACACTGACTGCTATTAGCTTACACTGGAAAACTTTTTTGCTTTGTAAAAGCACACTATAGATACACCAGATATGAGTGGAAACTGTCAAAGAACACTGGCAGGGGTCTGCAGGGTACACGCTGAAGGAAGGCCTGACACACCCGCTTTAAGGACACTGACTGCTATTAGCTTACACTGAATAACTTTTTTGCTTTGTAAAAGCACGCTACAGAGACACCAGATATGAGTGGCAACTGTCAAAGTACACTGGCAGGGGTCTGCAGGGCACACGCTGAAGACCTGAAACACCCGCTTTAAGGACACTGACTGCTATTAGCTTACACTGGAAAACTTTTTTGCTTTGTAAAAGCACGCTACAGAGTCACCAGATATGAGTGGCAACTGTCAAAGTACACTGGCAGGGGTCTGCAGGGCACACACTGAAGGAAGGCCTGACACACCCGCTTTAAGGACACTGACTGCTATTAGCTTACACTGGAAAACTTTTTTGCTTTGTAAAAGCATGCTACAGAGACACCAGATATGAGTGGCAACTGTCAAAGTAAACTGGCAGGGGTCTGCAGGGCACACGCTGAAGGCCTGACACACCCGCTTTAAGGACACTTACTGCTATTAGCTTACACTGGAAAACTTTTTTTCTTGGTAAAAGCACACTATAGAGACACCAGATATAAGTGGCAACTGTCAAAGTACACTGGCAGGGGTCTGCAGGGCACACGCTGAAGGAAGGCCTGACACACCCGCTTTAAGGACACTGACTGCTATTAGCTTAGACTGGAAAGCTTTTTTTCTTGGTAAAAGCATGCTATAGAGATACCAGATTTGAGTGGCAACTGTCAAAGTACACTGGCAGGGGTCTGCAGGGCACACGCTGAAGGAAGGCCTGACACACCCGCTTTAAGGACACTGACTGCTATTAGCTTACACTGGAAAACTTTTTTGCTTTGTAAAAGCATGCTACAGAGACACCAGATATGAGTGGCAACTGTCAAAGTACACTGGCAGGGGTCTGCAGGGCACACGCTGAAGACCTGAAACACCCGCTTTAAGGACACTGACTGCTATTAGCTTACACTGGAAAACTTTTTTGCTTTGTAAAAGCATGCTACAGAGTCACCAGATATGAGTGGCAACTGTCAAAGTAAACTGGCAGGGGTCTGCAGGGCACACGCTGAAGGAAGGCCTGACACACCCGCTTTAAGGACACTGACTGCTATTAGCTTACACTGGAAAACTTTTTTTCTTGGTAAAAGCACGCTATAGAGACACCAGATATGAGTGGCAACTGTCAAAGTACACTGGCAGGGGTCTACAGGGCACACGCTGAAGGAAGGCCTGACACACCCGCTTTAAGGACACTGACTGCTATTAGCTTAAACTGGAAAACTTTTTTGCTACGTAAAACCACGCTATAGAGACACCAGATATGAGTGGCAACTGTCAAAGTACACTGGCAGGGGTCTGCAGGGCACACACTGAAGGAAGGCCTGACACACCCGCTTTAAGGACACTGACTGCTATTAGCTTACACTGGAAAGCTTTTTTTCTTGGTAAAAGCACGCTATAGAGACACCAGATATGAGTGGCAACTGTCAAAGTACACTGGCAGGGATCTGCAGGGCACACGCTGAAGGCCTGAAACACCCGCTTTAAGGACACTGACTGCTATTAGCTTACACTGGGAAACATTTTTGCTTTGTAAAAGCACGCTACAGAGACACCAGATATGAGTGGCAACTGTCAAAGTACACTGGCAGGGGTCTGCAGGGCACACGCTGAAGGAAGGCCTGACACACCCGCTTTAAGGACACTTACTGCTATTAGCTTACACTGGAAAACTTTTTTGCTTTGTAAAAGCATGCTACAGAGACACCAGATATGAGTGGCAACTGTCAAAGTATACTGGCAGGGGTCTGCAGGGCACACGCTGAAGGAAGGCCTGACACACCCGCTTTAAGGACACTGACTGCTATTAGCTTACACTGGAAAACTTTTTTGTTTTGTAAAAGCACGCTATAGAGACACCAGATATGAGTGGCAACTGTCAAAGTAAACTGGCAGGGGTCTGCAGAGCACACGCTGAAGGAAGGCCTGAAAAACCCGCTTTAAGGACACTGACTGCTATTAGCTTACACGGGAAAACTTTTTTTCTTGGTAAAAGCACGCTATAGAGACACCAGATATGAGTCGCAACTTTCAAAGTACACTGGCAGGGGTCTGCAGGGCACACGCTGAAGGAATGCCTGACACACCCGCTTTAAGGACACTGACTGCTATTAGCTTACACTGGAAAACTTTTTTGCTTTGTAAAAGCACACTATAGATACACCAGATATGAGTGTAAACTGTCAAAGTACACTGGCAGGGGTCTGCAGGGTACACGCTGAAGGAAGGCCTGACACACCCGCTTTAAGGACACTGACTGCTATTAGCTTACACTGAATAACTTTTTTGCTTTGTAAAAGCACGCTACAGAGACACCAGATATGAGTGGCAACTGTCAAAGTACACTGGCAGGGGTCTGCAGGGCACACGCTGAAGACCTGAAACACCCGCTTTAAGGACACTGACTGCTATTAGCTTACACTGGAAAACTTTTTTGCTTTGTAAAAGCACGCTACAGAGTCACCAGATATGAGTGGCAACTGTCAAAGTACACTGGCAGGGGTCTGCAGGGCACACACTGAAGGAAGGCCTGACACACCCGCTTTAAGGACACTGACTGCTATTAGCTTACACTGGAAAACTTTTTTGCTTTGTAAAAGCATGCTACAGAGACACCAGATATGAGTGGAAACTGTCAAAGTAAACTGGCAGGGGTCTGCAGAGCACACGCTGAAGGAAGGCCTGACACACCCGCTTTAAGGACACTGACTGCTATTAGCTTACACTGGAAAACTTTTTTGCTTTGTAAAAGCACGCTACAGAGTCACCAGATATGAGTGGCAACTGTCAAAGTAAACTGGCAGGGGTCTGCAGGGCACACGCTGATGGAAGGCCTGACACACCCGCTTTAAGGACACTGACTGCTATTAGCTTACACTGGAAAACTTTTTTGTTTTGTAAAAGCACGCTATAGAGACACCAGATATGAGTGGCAACTGTCAAAGTAAACTGGCAGGGGTCTGCAGGGCACACGCTGAAGGAAGGCCTGACACACCCGCTTTAAGGACACTGACTGCTATTAGCTTACACTGGAAAACTTTTTTTCTTGGTAAAAGCACGCTATAGAGACACCAGATATGAGTGGCAACTGTCAAAGTACACTGGCAGGGGTCTGCAGGGCACACGCTGAAGGAAGGCCTGACACACCCGCTTTAAGGACACTGACTGCTATTAGCTTAAACTGGAAGAATTTTGCTACGTAAAAGCACGCTATAGAGACACCAGATATGAGTGGCAACTGTCAAAGTACACTGGCAGGGGTCTGCAGGGCACACGCTGAAGGAAGGCCTGACACACCCGCTTTAAGGACACTGACTGCTATTAGCTTACACTGGAAAGCTTTTTTTCTTGGTAAAAGCACGCTATAGAGACACCAGATATGAGTGGCAACTGTCAAAGTACACTGGCAGGGGTCTGCAGGGCACACGCTGAAGGCCTGAAACACCCGCTTTAAGGACACTGACTGCTATTAGCTTACACTGGGAAACTTTTTTGCTTTGTAAAAGCACGCTATAGAGACACCAGATATGAGTGGCAACTGTAAAAGTACACTGGCAGGGGTCTGCAGGGCACACGCTGAAGGAAGGCCTGACACACCCGCTTTAAGGACACTTACTGCTATTAGCTTACACTGGAAAACTTTTTTGCTTTGTAAAAGCATGCTACAGAGACACCAGATATGAGTGGCAACTATCAAAGTAAACTGGCAAGGGTCTGCAGGGCACACGCTGAAGGAAGGCCTGACACACCCGCTTTAAGGACACTGACTGCTATTAGCTTACACTGGAAAACTTTTTTCTTGGTAAAAGCACGCTATAGAGACACCAAATATGAGTGGCAACTGTCAAAGTACACTGGCAGGGGTCTGCAGGGCACACGCTGAAGGAAGGCCTGACACACCCGCTTTAAGGACACTGACTGCTATTAGCTTACACTGGAAAACTTTTTTGTTTAGTAAAAGCACGCTATAGAGACACCAGATATGAATGGCAACTGTCAAAGTAAACTGGCAGGGGTCTGCAGGGCACACGCTGAAGGAAGACCTGAAACACCCGCTTTAAGGACACTAACTGCTATTAGCTTACACGGGAAAACTTTTTTTCTTGGTAAAAGCACGCTATAGAGACACCAGATATGAGTGGCAACTTTCAAAGTACACTGGCAGGGGTCTGCAGGGCACACGCTGAAGGAATGCCTGACACACCCGCTTTAAGGACACTGACTGCTATTAGCTTACACTGGAAAACTTTTTTGCTTTGTAAAAGCACACTATAGAGACACCAGATATGAGTGGCAACTGTCAAAGTACACTGGCAGGGGTCTGCAGGGAACACGCTGAAGGAAGGCCTGACACACCCGCTTTAAGGACACTGACTGCTATTAGCTTAGACTGGAAAGCTTTTTTTCTTGGTAAAAGCATGCTATAGAGATACCAGATTTGAGTGGCAAGTGTCAAAGTACACTGGCAGGGGTCTGCAGGGCACACGCTGAAGGAAGGCCTGACACACCCGCTTTAAGGACACTGACTGCTATTAGCTTACACTGAAAAACTTTTTTGCTTTGTAAAAGCACGCTACAGAGACACCAGATATGAGTGGCAACTGTCAAAGTACACTGGCAGGGGTCTGCAGGGAACACGCTGAAGGAAGGCCTGACACACCCGCTTTAAGGACACTGACTGCTATTAGCTTAGACTGGAAAGCTTTTTTTCTTGGTAAAAGCACGCTATAGAGACACCAGATATGAGTGGCAACTGTCAAAGTACACTGGCAGGGGTCTGCAGGGCACACGCTAAAGGAAGGCCTGACACACCCGCTTTAAGGACACTGACTGCTATTAGCTTACACTGGAAAACTTTTTTGCTTTGTAAAAGCATGCTACAAAGACACCAGATATGAGTGGCAACTGTCAAAGTACACTGGCAGGGGTCTGCAGAGCACACGCTGAAGGAAGGCCTGACACACCCGCTTTAAGGACACTGACTGCTATTAGCTTACACTGGAAAAATTTTGTTTTGTAAAAGCACGCTATAGAGACACCAGATATGAGTGGCAACTATCAAAGTAAACTGGCAGGGGTCTGCAGGGCACACGCTGAAGGAAGGCCTGACACACCCGCTTTAAGGACACTGACTGCTATTAGCTTACACTGGAAAACTTTTTTTCTTGGTAAAAGCACGCTATAGAGACACCAGATATGAGTGGCAACTGTCAAAGTACACTGGCAGGGGTCTGCAGGGCACACGCTGAAGGCCTGACACACCCGCTTTAAGGACACTGACTGCTATTAGCTTACACTGGAAAACTTTTTTGCTTTGTAAAAGCACACTATAGAGACACCAGATATGAGTGGCAACTGTCAAAGTACACTGGCAGGGGTCTGCAGGGCACACGCTGAAGGAAGGCCTGACACACCCGCTTTAAGGACACTGACTGCTATTAGCTTAGACTGGAAAGCTTTTTTTCTTGGTAAAAGCATGCTATAGAGATACCAGATTTGAGTGGCAAGTGTCAAAGTACACTGGCAGGGGTCTGCAGGGCACACGCTGAAGGAAGACCTGACACACCCGCTTTAAGGACACTGACTGCTATTAGCTTACACTGAAAAACTTTTTTGCTTTGTAAAAGTATGTTACAGAGACACCAGATATGAGTGGCAACTGTCAAAGTACACTGGCAGGGGTCTGCAGGGCACACGCTAAAGGAAGGCCTGACACACCCGCTTTAAGGACACTGACTGCTATTAGCTTACACTGGAAAACTTTTTTGCTTTGTAAAAGCATGCTACAGAGACACCAGATATGAGTGGCAACTGTCAAAGTACACTGGCAGGGGTCTGCAGAGCACACGCTGAAGGAAGGCCTGACACACCCGTTTTAAGGACACTGACTGCTATTAGCTTACACTGGAAAAATTTTGTTTTGTAAAAGCACGCTATAGAGACACCAGATATGAGTGGCAACTTTCAAAGTACACTGGCAGGGGTCTGCAGGGCACACGCTGAAGGAATGCCTGACACACCCGCTTTAAGGACACTGACTGCTATTAGCTTACACTGGAAAACTTTTTTGCTTTGTAAAAGCACACTATAGAGACACCAGATATGAGTGGCAACTGTCAAAGTACACTGGCAGGGGTCTGCAGGGCACACGCTGAAGGAAGGCCTGACACACCCGCTTTATTGACACTGACTGCTATTAGCTTAGACTGGAAAGCTTTTTTTCTTGGTAAAAGCATGCTATAGAGATACCAGATTTGAGTGGCAAGTGTCAAAGTACACTGGCAGGGGTCTGCAGGGCACACGCTGAAGGAAGGCCTGACACACCCGCTTTAAGGACACTGACTGCTATTAGCTTACACTGAAAAACTTTTTTGCTTTGTAAAAGCACGCTACAGAGACACCAGATATGAGTGGCAACTGTCAAAGTACACTGGCAGGGGTCTGCAGGGCACACGCTGAAGACCTGAAACACCCGCTTTAAGGACACTGACTGCTATTAGCTTACACTGGAAAACTTTTTTGCTTTGTAAAAGCACGCTACAGAGTCACCAGATATGAGTGGCAACTGTCAAAGTACACTGGCAGGGGTCTGCAGGGCACACGCTAAAGGAAGGCCTGACACACCCGCTTTAAGGACACTGACTGCTATTAGCTTACACTGGAAAACTTTTTTGCTTTGTAAAAGCACGCTACAGAGTCACCAGATATGAGTGGCAACTGTCAAAGTACACTGGCAGGGGTCTGCAGAGCACACGCTGAAGGAAGGCCTGACACACCCGCTTTAAGGACACTGACTGCTATTAGCTTACACTGGAAAACTTTTTTGCTTTGTAAAAGCACGCTACAGAGTCACCAGATATGAGTGGCAACTGTCAAAGTACACTGGCAGGGGTCTGCAGAGCACACGCTGAAGGAAGGCCTGACACACCCGTTTTAAGGACACTGACTGCTATTAGCTTACACTGGAAAAATTTTGTTTTGTAAAAGCACGCTATAGAGACACCAGATATGAGTGGCAACTTTCAAAGTACACTGGCAGGGGTCTGCAGGGCACACGCTGAAGGAATGCCTGACACACCCGCTTTAAGGACACTGACTGCTATTAGCTTACACTGGAAAACTTTTTTGCTTTGTAAAAGCACACTATAGAGACACCAGATATGAGTGGCAACTGTCAAAGTACACTGGCAGGGGTCTGCAGGGCACACGCTGAAGGAAGGCCTGACACACCCGCTTTATTGACACTGACTGCTATTAGCTTAGACTGGAAAGCTTTTTTTCTTGGTAAAAGCATGCTATAGAGATACCAGATTTGAGTGGCAAGTGTCAAAGTACACTGGCAGGGGTCTGCAGGGCACACGCTGAAGGAAGGCCTGACACACCCGCTTTAAGGACACTGACTGCTATTAGCTTACACTGAAAAACTTTTTTGCTTTGTAAAAGCACGCTACAGAGACACCAGATATGAGTGGCAACTGTCAAAGTACACTGGCAGGGGTCTGCAGGGCACACGCTGAAGACCTGAAACACCCGCTTTAAGGACACTGACTGCTATTAGCTTACACTGGAAAACTTTTTTGCTTTGTAAAAGCACGCTACAGAGTCACCAGATATGAGTGGCAACTGTCAAAGTACACTGGCAGGGGTCTGCAGGGCACACGCTAAAGGAAGGCCTGACACACCCGCTTTAAGGACACTGACTGCTATTAGCTTACACTGGAAAACTTTTTTGCTTTGTAAAAGCACGCTACAGAGTCACCAGATATGAGTGGCAACTGTCAAAGTACACTGGCAGGGGTCTGCAGAGCACACGCTGAAGGAAGGCCTGACACACCCGCTTTAAGGACACTGACTGCTATTAGCTTACACTGGAAAACTTTTTTTCTTGGTAAAAGCACGCTATAGAGACACCAGATATGAGTGGCAACTGTCAAAGTACACTGGCAGGGGTCTGCAGGGCACATGCTGAAGGAAGGCCTGACACACCCGCTTTAAGGACACTGACTGCTATTAGCTTAAACTGGAAAACTTTTTTGCTACGTAAAAGCACGCTATAGAGACACCAGATATGAGTGGCAACTGTCAAAGTACACTGGCAGGGGTCTGCAGGGCACACGCTGAAGGCCTGAAACAACCGCTTTAAGGACACTGACTGCTATTAGCTTACACTGGGAAACTATTTTGCTTTGTAAGAGCACGCTATAGAGACACCAGATATGAGTGGCAACTGTCAAAGTACACTGGCAGGGGTCTGCAGGGCACACGCTGAAGGCCTGAAACACCCGCTTTAAGGACACTGACTGCTATTAGCTTACACTGGGAAACTTTTTTGCTTTGTAAGAGCACGCTATAGAGACACCAGATATGAGTGGCAACTGTCAAAGTACACTGGCAGGGGTCTGCAGGGCACACGCTGAAGGCCTGAAACACCTGCTTTAAGGACACTGACTGTTATTAGCTTACACTGGAAAACTTTTTTGCTTTGTAAAAGCACGCTACAGAGTCACCAGATATGAGTGGCAACTGTCAAAGTACACTGGCAGGGGTCTGCAGGGCACACGCCGAAGGAAGGCCTGACACACCCGCTTTAAGGACACTGACTGCTATTAGCTTACACTGGAAAACTTTTTTGCTTTGTAAAAGCACGCTATAGAGACACCAGATATGAGTGGCAACTGTCAAAGTACACTGGCAGGGGTCTGCAGGGCACACGCTGAAGGCCTGAAACACCCGCTTTAAGGACACTGACTGCTGTTAGCTTACACTGGGAAACTTTTTTGCTTTGTAAGAGCACGCTATAGAGACACCAGATATGAGTGGCAACTGTCAAAGTACACTGGCAGGGGTCTGCAGGGCACACGCTGAAGGCCTGAAACACCCGCTTTAAGGACACTGACTGTTATTAGCTTACACTGGAAAACTTTTTTGCTTTGTAAAAGCACGCTACAGAGTCACCAGATATGAGTGGCAACTGTCAAAGTCCACTGGCAGGGGTCTGCAGGGCACACGCTGAAGGAAGGCCTGACACACCCGCTTTAAGGACACTGACTGCTATTAGCTTACACTGGAAAACTTTTTTGTTTTGTAAAAGCACGCTATAGAGACACCAGATATGAGTGGCAACTGTCAAAGTAAACTGGCAGGGGTCTGCAGGGCACACGCTGAAGGAAGGCCTGAAACACCCACTTTAAGGACACTGACTGCTATTAGCTTACACGGGAAAACTTTTTTTCTTGGTAAAAGCACGCTATAGAGACACCAGATATGAGTGGCAACTTTCAAAGTACACTGGCAGGGGTCTGCAGGGCACACGCTGAAGGAATGCCTGACACACCCGCTTTAAGGACACTGACTGCTATTAGCTTACACTGGAAAACTTTTTTGCTTTGTAAAAGCACACTATAGAGACACCAGATATGAGTGGCAACTGTCAAAGTACACTGGCAGGGGTCTGCAGGGCACACGCTGAAGGAAGGCCTGACACACCCGCTTTAAGGACACTGACTGCTATTAGCTTAGACTGGAAAGCTTTTTTTCTTGGTAAAAGCATGCTATAGAGATACCAGATTTGAGTGGCAAGTGTCAAAGTACACTGGCAGGGGTCTGCAGGGCACACGCTGAAGGAAGGCCTGACACACCCGCTTTAAGGACACTGACTGCTATTAGCTTACACTGAAAAACTTTTTTGCTTTGTAAAAGCACGCTACAGAGACACCAGATATGAGTGGCAACTGTCAAAGTACACTGGCAGGGGTCTGCAGGGCACACGCTAAAGGAAGGCCTGACACACCCGCTTTAAGGACACTGACTGCTATTAGCTTACACTGGAAAACTTTTTTGCTTTGTAAAAGCATGCTACAGAGACACCAGATATGAGTGGCAACTGTCAAAGTACACTGGCAGGGGTCTGCAGAGCACACGCTGAAGGAAGGCCTGACACACCCGTTTTAAGGACACTGACTGCTATTAGCTAACACTGGAAAAATTTTGTTTTGTAAAAGCACGCTATAGAGACACCAGATATGAGTGGCAACTTTCAAAGTACACTGGCAGGGGTCTGCAGGGCACACGCTGAAGGAATGCCTGACACACCCGCTTTAAGGACACTGACTGCTATTAGCTTACACTGGAAAACTTTTTTGCTTTGTAAAAGCACACTATAGAGACACCAGATATGAGTGGCAACTGTCAAAGTACACTGGCAGGGGTCTGCAGGGCACACGCTGAAGGAAGGCCTGACACACCCGCTTTAAGGACACTGACTGCTATTAGCTTACACTGGAAAGCTTTTTTTCTTGGTAAAAGCATGCTATAGAGATACCAGATTTGAGTGGCAAGTGTCAAAGTACACTGGCAGGGGTCTGCAGGGCACACGCTGAAGGAAGGCCTGACACACCCGCTTTAAGGACACTGACTGCTATTAGCTTACACTGAAAAACTTTTTTGCTTTGTAAAAGCACGCTACAGAGACACCAGATATGAGTGGCAACTGTCAAAGTACACTGGCAGGGGTCTGCAGGGCACACGCTGAAGACCTGAAACACCCGCTTTAAGGACACTGACTGCTATTAGCTTACACTGGAAAACTTTTTTGCTTTGTAAAAGCACGCTACAGAGTCACCAGATATGAGTGGCAACTGTCAAAGTACACTGGCAGGGGTCTGCAGGGCACACGCTAAAGGAAGGCCTGACACACCCGCTTTAAGGACACTGACTGCTATTAGCTTACACTGGAAAACTTTTTTGCTTTGTAAAAGCATGCTACAAAGACACCAGATATGAGTGGCAACTGTCAAAGTACACTGGCAGGGGTCTGCAGGGCACACGCTGAAGGAAGGCCTGACACACCCGCTTTAAGGACACTGACTGCTATTAGCTTACACTGGAAAACTTTTTTTCTTGGTAAAAGCACGCTATAGAGACACCAGATATGAGTGGCAACTGTCAAAGTACACTGGCAGGGGTCTGCAGGGCACACGCTGAAGGCCTGAAACAACCGCTTTAAGGACACTGACTGCTATTAGCTTACACTGGGAAACTATTTTGCTTTGTAAGAGCACGCTATAGAGACACCAGATATGAGTGGCAACTGTCAAAGTACACTGGCAGGGGTCTGCAGGGCACACGCTGAAGGCCTGAAACACCCGCTTTAAGGACACTGACTGCTATTAGCTTACACTGGGAAACTTTTTTGCTTTGTAAGAGCACGCTATAGAGACACCAGATATGAGTGGCAACTGTCAAAGTACACTGGCAGGGGTCTGCAGGGCACACGCTGAAGGCCTGAAACACCCGCTTTAAGGACACTGACTGTTATTAGCTTACACTGGAAAACTTTTTTGCTTTGTAAAAGCACGCTACAGAGTCACCAGATATGAGTGGCAACTGTCAAAGTACACTGGCAGGGGTCTGCAGGGCACACGCCGAAGGAAGGCCTGACACACCCGCTTTAAGGACACTGACTGCTATTAGCTTACACTGGAAAACTTTTTTGCTTTGTAAAAGCACGCTATAGAGACACCAGATATGAGTGGCAACTGTCAAAGTACACTGGCAGGGGTCTGCAGGGCACACGCTGAAGGCCTGAAACACCCGCTTTAAGGACACTGACTGTTATTAGCTTACACTGGAAAACTTTTTTGCTTTGTAAAAGCACGCTACAGAGTCACCAGATATGAGTGGCAACTGTCAAAGTCCACTGGCAGGGGTCTGCAGGGCACACGCTGAAGGAAGGCCTGACACACCCGCTTTAAGGACACTGACTGCTATTAGCTTACACTGGAAAACTTTTTTGTTTTGTAAAAGCACGCTATAGAGACACCAGATATGAGTGGCAACTGTCAAAGTAAACTGGCAGGGGTCTGCAGGGCACACGCTGAAGGAAGGCCTGAAACACCCACTTTAAGGACACTGACTGCTATTAGCTTACACGGGAAAACTTTTTTTCTTGGTAAAAGCACGCTATAGAGACACCAGATATGAGTGGCAACTTTCAAAGTACACTGGCAGGGGTCTGCAGGGCACACGCTGAAGGAATGCCTGACACACCCGCTTTAAGGACACTGACTGCTATTAGCTTACACTGGAAAACTTTTTTGCTTTGTAAAAGCACACTATAGAGACACCAGATATGAGTGGCAACTGTCAAAGTACACTGGCAGGGGTCTGCAGGGCACACGCTGAAGGAAGGTCTGACACACCCGCTTTAAGGACACTGACTGCTATTAGCTTAGACTGGAAAGCTTTTTTTCTTGGTAAAAGCATGCTATAGAGATACCAGATTTGAGTGGCAAGTGTCAAAGTACACTGGCAGGGGTCTGCAGGGCACACGCTGAAGGAAGGCCTGACACACCCGCTTTAAGGACACTGACTGCTATTAGCTTACACTGAAAAACTTTTTTGCTTTGTAAAAGCACGCTACAGAGACACCAGATATGAGTGGCAACTGTCAAAGTACACTGGCAGGGGTCTGCAGGGCACACGCTAAAGGAAGGCCTGACACACCCGCTTTAAGGACACTGACTGCTATTAGCTTACACTGGAAAACTTTTTTGCTTTGTAAAAGCATGCTACAGAGACACCAGATATGAGTGGCAACTGTCAAAGTACACTGGCAGGGGTCTGCAGAGCACACGCTGAAGGAAGGCCTGACACACCCGTTTTAAGGACACTGACTGCTATTAGCTTACACTGGAAAAATTTTGTTTTGTAAAAGCACGCTATAGAGACACCAGATATGAGTGGCAACTATCAAAGTAAACTGGCAGGGGTCTGCAGGGCACACGCTGAAGGAAGGCCTGACACACCCGCTTTAAGGACACTGACTGCTATTAGCTTACACTGGAAAACTTTTTTCTTGGTAAAAGCATGCTACAGAGACACCAGATATGAGTGGCAACTGTCAAAGTACACTGGCAGGGGTCTGCAGAGCACACACTGAAGGAAGGCCTGACACACCCGTTTTAAGGACACTGACTGCTATTAGCTTACACTGGAAAAATTTTGTTTTGTAAAAGCACGCTATAGAGACACCAGATATGAGTGGCAACTATCAAAGTAAACTGGCAGGGGTCTGCAGGGCACACGCTGAAGGAAGGCCTGACACACCCGCTTTAAGGACACTGACTGCTATTAGCTTACACTGGAAAACTTTTTTGTTTTGTAAAAGCACGCTATAGAGACACCAGATATGAGTGGCAACTGTCAAAGTACACTGGCAGGGGTCTGCAGGGCACACGCTGAAGGAAGGCCTGACACACCCGCTTTAAGGACACTGACTGCTATTAGCTTACATGGGAAAACTTTTTTTCTTGGTAAAAGCACGCTATAGAGACACCAGATATGAGTGGCAACTGTCATAGTACACTGGCAGGGGTCTGCAGGGCACACGCTGAAGGAAGGCCTGACACACCCGCTTTAAGGACACTGACTGCTATTAGCTTACACTGGAAAACTTTTTTGCTTTGTAAAAGCACGCTATAGAGACACCAGATATGAGTGGCAACTGTCAAAGTACACTGGCAGGGGTCTGCAGGGCACACGCTGAAGGCCTGAAACACCCGCTTTAAGGACACTGACTGCTATTAGCTTACACTGGGAAACTTTTTTGCTTTGTAAGAGCACGCTATAGAGACACCAGATATGAGTGGCAACTGTCAAAGTACACTGGCAGGGGTCTGCAGGGCACACGCTGAAGGCCTGAAACACCCGCTTTAAGGACACTGACTGCTATTAGCTTACACTGGGAAACTTTTTTGCTTTGTAAAAGCACGCTATAGAGACACCAGATATGAGTGGCAACTGTCAAAGTACACTGGCAGGGGTCTGCAGGGCACACGCTGAAGGCCTGAAACACCCGCTTTAAGGACACTGACTGTTATTAGCTTACACTGGAAAACTTTTTTGCTTTGTAAAAGCACGCTACAGAGTCACCAGATATGAGTGGCAACTGTCAAAGTACACTGGCAGGGGTCTGCAGGGCACACGCTGAAGGAAGGCCTGACACACCCGCTTTAAGGACACTGACTGCTATTAGCTTACACTGGGAAACTTTTTTGCTTTGTAAAAGCATGCTACAGAGACACCAGATATGAGTGGCAACTGTCAAAGTACACTGGCAGGGGTCTGCAGGGCACACGCTGAAGGAAGGCCTGACACACCCGCTTTAAGGACACTGACTGCTATTAGCTTACACTGGAAAACTTTTTTGTTTTGTAAAAGCACGCTATAGAGACACCAGATATGAGTGGCAACTGTCAAAGTACACTGGCAGGGGTCTGCAGGGCACACGCTAAAGGAAGGCCTGACACACCCGCTTTAAGGACACTGACTGCTATTAGCTTACACTGGAAAACTTTTTTGCTTTGTAAAAGCATGCTACAGAGACACCAGATATGAGTGGCAACTGTCAAAGTACACTGGCAGGGGTCTGCAGAGCACACGCTGAAGGAAGGCCTGACACACCCGCTTTAAGGACACTGACTGCTATTAGCTTACACTGGAAAAATTTTGTTTTGTAAAAGCACGCTATAGAGACACCAGATATGAGTGGCAACTATCAAAGTAAACTGGCAGGTGTCTGCAGGGCACACGCTGAAGGAAGGCCTGACACACCCGCTTTAAGGACACTGACTGCTATTAGCTTACACTGGAAAACTTTTTTCTTGGTAAAAGCATGCTACAGAGACACCAGATATGAGTGGCAACCGTCAAAGTACACTGGCAGGGGTCTGCAGGGCACACGCTGAAGGAAGGCCTGACACACCCGCTTTAAGGACACTGACTGCTATTAGCTTACACTGGAAAACTTTTTTGTTTTGTAAAAGCACGCTATAGAGACACCAGATATGAGTGGCAACTGTCAAAGTACACTGGCAGGGGTCTGCAGGGCACACGCTGAAGGAAGGCCTGACACACCCGCTTTAAGGACACTGACTGCTATTAGCTTACATGGGAAAACTTTTTTTCTTGGTAAAAGCACGCTATAGAGACACCAGATATGAGTGGCAACTGTCATAGTACACTGGCAGGGGTCTGCAGGGCACACGCTGAAGGAAGGCCTGACACACCCGCTTTAAGGACACTGACTGCTATTAGCTTACACTGGAAAACTTTTTTGCTTTGTAAAAGCACGCTATAGAGACACCAGATATGAGTGGCAACTGTCAAAGTACACTGGCAGGGGTCTGCAGGGCACACGCTGAAGGCCTGAAACACCCGCTTTAAGGACACTGACTGCTATTAGCTTACACTGGGAAACTTTTTTGCTTTGTAAGAGCACGCTATAGAGACACCAGATATGAGTGGCAACTGTCAAAGTACACTGGCAGGGGTCTGCAGGGCACACGCTGAAGGCCTGAAACACCCGCTTTAAGGACACTGACTGCTATTAGCTTACACTGGGAAACTTTTTTGCTTTGTAAAAGCACGCTATAGAGACACCAGATATGAGTGGCAACTGTCAAAGTACACTGGCAGGGGTCTGCAGGGCACACGATGAAAGTCCTGAAACACCCGCTTTAAGGACACTGACTGTTATTAGCTTACACTGGAAAACTTTTTTGCTTTGTAAAAGCACGCTACAGAGTCACCAGATATGAGTGGCAACTGTCAAAGTACACTGGCAGGGGTCTGCAGGGCACACGCTGAAGGCCTGACACACCCGCTTTAAGGACACTGACTGCTATTAGCTTACACTGGAAAACTTTTTTGCTTTGTAAAAGCATGCTACAGAGACACCAGATATGAGTGGCAACTGTCAAAGTACACTGGCAGGGGTCTGCAGGGCACACGCTGAAGGAAGGCCTGACACACCCGCTTTAAGGACACTGACTGCTATTAGCTTACACTGGAAAACTTTTTTGTTTTGTAAAAGCACGCTATAGAGACACCAGATATGAGTGGCAACTGTCAAAGTACACTGGCAGGGGTCTGCAGGGCACACGCTAAAGGAAGGCCTGACACACCCGCTTTAAGGACACTGACTGCTATTAGCTTACACTGGAAAACTTTTTTGCTTTGTAAAAGCATGCTACAGAGACACCAGATATGAGTGGCAACTGTCAAAGTACACTGGCAGGGGTCTGCAGAGCACACGCTGAAGGAAGGCCTGACACACCCGCTTTAAGGACACTGACTGCTATTAGCTTACACTGGAAAAATTTTGTTTTGTAAAAGCACGCTATAGAGACACCAGATATGAGTGGCAACTATCAAAGTAAACTGGCAGGGGTCTGCAGGGCACACGCTGAAGGAAGGTCTGACACACCCGCTTTAAGGACACTGACTGCTATTAGCTTACACTGGAAAACTTTTTTGCTACGTAAAAGCACGCTATAGAGACACCAGATATGAGTGGCAACTGTCAAAGTACACTGGCAGGGGTCTGCAGGGCACACGCTGAAGGCCTGAAACACCCGCTTTAAGGACACTGACTGCTATTAGCTTACACTGGGAAACTTTTTTGCTTTGTAAGAGCACGCTATAGAGACACCAGATATGAGTGGCAACTGTCAAAGTACACTGGCAGGGGTCTGCAGGGCACACGTTGAAGGCCTGAAACACCCGCTTTAAGGACACTGACTGTTATTAGCTTACACTGGAAAACTTTTTTGCTTTGTAAAAGCACGCTACAGAGTCACCAGATATGAGTGGCAACTGTCAAAGTACACTGGCAGGGGTCTGCAGGGCACACGCTGAAGGAAGGCCTGACACACCCGCTTTAAGGACACTGACTGCTATTAGCTTACACTGGAAAACTTTTTTGCTTTGTAAAAGCATGCTACAGAGACACCAGATATGAGTGGCAACTGTCAAAGTACACTGGCAGGGGTCTGCAGGGCACACGCTGAAGGAAGGCCTGACACACCCGCTTTAAGGACACTGACTGCTATTAGCTTACACTGGAAAACTTTTTTGTTTTGTAAAAGCACGCTATAGAGACACCAGATATGAGTGGCAACTGTCAAAGTACACTGGCAGGGGTCTGCAGGGCACACGCTGAAGGAAGGCCTGACACACACGCTTTAAGGACACTGACTGCTATTAGCTTACATGGGAAAACTTTTTTTTCTTGGTAAAAGCACGCTATAGAGACACCAGATATGAGTGGCAACTGTCAAAGTACACTGGCAGGGGTCTGCAGGGCACACGCTGAAGGAAGGCCTGACACACCCGCTTTAAGGACACTGACTGCTATTAGCTTACACTGGAAAACTTTTTTGCTTTGTAAAAGCACGCTATAGAGACACCACATATGAGTGGCAACTGTCAAAGTACACTGGCAGGGGTCTGCAGGGCACACGCTGAAGGCCTGAAACACCCGCTTTAAGGACACTGACTGCTATTAGCTTACACTGGGAAACTTTTTTGCTTTGTAAGAGCACGCTATAGAGACACCAGATATGAGTGGCAACTGTCAAAGTACACTGGCAGGGGTCTGCAGGGCACACGCTGAAGGCCTGAAACACCCGCTTTAAGGACACTGACTGCTATTAGCTTACACTGGGAAACTTTTTTGCTTTGTAAGAGCACGCTATAGAGACACCAGATATGAGTGGGAACTGTCAAAGTACACTGGCAGGGGTCTGCAGGGCACACGCTGAAGGCCTGAAACACCCGCTTTAAGGACACTGACTGCTATTAGCTTACACTGGAAAACTTTTTTGCTTTGTAAAAGCACGCTACAGAGTCACCAGATATGAGTGGCAACTGTCAAAGTACACTGGCAGGGGTCTGCAGGGCACACGCTGAAGGAAGGCCTGACACACCCGCTTTAAGGACACTGACTGCTATTAGCTTACACTGGAAAACTTTTTTGCTTTGTAAAAGCATGCTACAGAGACACCAGATATGAGTGGCAACTGTCAAAGTACACTGGCAGGGGTCTGCAGGGCACACGCTGAAGGAAGGCCTGACACACCCGCTTTAAGGACACTGACTGCTATTAGCTTACACTGGAAAACTTTTTTGTTTTGTAAAAGCACGCTATAGAGACACCAGATATGAGTGGCAACTGTCAAAGTACACTGGCAGGGGTCTGCAGGGCACACGCTGAAGGAAGGCCTGACACACACGCTTTAAGGACACTGACTGCTATTAGCTTACATGGGAAAACTTTTTTTTCTTGGTAAAAGCACGCTATAGAGACACCAGATATGAGTGGCAACTGTCAAAGTACACTGGCAGGGGTCTGCAGGGCACACGCTGAAGGAAGGCCTGACACACCCGCTTTAAGGACACTGACTGCTATTAGCTTACACTGGAAAACTTTTTTGCTTTGTAAAAGCACGCTATAGAGACACCACATATGAGTGGCAACTGTCAAAGTACACTGGCAGGGGTCTGCAGGGCACACGCTGAAGGCCTGAAACACCCGCTTTAAGGACACTGACTGCTATTAGCTTACACTGGGAAACTTTTTTGCTTTGTAAGAGCACGCTATAGAGACACCAGATATGAGTGGCAACTGTCAAAGTACACTGGCAGGGGTCTGCAGGGCACACGCTGAAGGCCTGAAACACCCGCTTTAAGGACACTGACTGCTATTAGCTTACACTGGGAAACTTTTTTGCTTTGTAAGAGCACGCTATAGAGACACCAGATATGAGTGGGAACTGTCAAAGTACACTGGCAGGGGTCTGCAGGGCACACGCTGAAGGCCTGAAACACCCGCTTTAAGGACACTGACTGCTATTAGCTTACACTGGAAAACTTTTTTGCTTTGTAAAAGCACGCTACAGAGTCACCAGATATGAGTGGCAACTGTCAAAGTACACTGGCAGGGGTCTGCAGGGCACACGCTGAAGGAAGGCCTGACACACCCGCTTTAAGGACACTGACTGCTATTAGCTTACACTGGAAAACTTTTTTGCTTTGTAAAAGCATGCTACAGAGACACCAGATATGAGTGGCAACTGTCAAAGTACACTGGCAGGGGTCTGCAGGGCACACGCTGAAGGAAGGCCTGACACACCCGCTTTAAGGACACTGACTGCTATTAGCTTACACTGGAAAACTTTTTTGTTTTGTAAAAGCACGCTATAGAGACACCAGATATGAGTGGCAACTGTCAAAGTACACTGGCAGGGGTCTGCAGGGCACACGCTGAAGGAAGGCCTGACACACCCGCTTTAAGGACACTGACTGCTATTAGCTTACACTGGAAAACTTTTTTGCTTTGTAAAAGCATGCTACAGAGACACCAGATATGAGTGGCAACTGTCAAAGTACACTGGCAGGGGTCTGCAGAGCACACGCTGAAGGAAGGCCTGACACACCCGCTTTAAGGACACTGACTGCTATTAGCTTAAACTGGAAAAATTTTGTTTTGTAAAAGCACGCTATAGAGACACCAGATATGAGTGGCAACTATCAAAGTATACTGGCAGGGGTCTGCAGGGCACACGCTGAAGGAAGGTCTGACACACCCGCTTTAAGGACACTGACTGCTATTAGCTTACACTGGAAAACTTTTTTGCTACGTAAAAGCACGCTATAGAGACACCAGATATGAGTGGCAACTGTCAAAGTACACTGGCAGGGGTCTGCAGGGCACACGCTGAAGGCCTGAAACACCCGCTTTAAGGACACTGACTGCTATTAGCTTACACTGGGAAACTTTTTTGCTTTGTAAAAGCACGCTACAGAGACACCAGATATGAGTGGCAACTGTCAAAGTACACTGGCAGGGGTCTGCAGGGCACACGCTGAAGGCCTGAAACACCCGCTTTAAGGACACTGACTGCTATTAGCTTACACTGGGAAACTTTTTTGCTTTGTAAGAGCACGCTATAGAGACACCAGATATGAGTGGCAACTGTCAAAGTACACTGGCAGGGGTCTGCAGGGCACACGCTGAAGGCCTGAAACACCCGCTTTAAGGACACTGACTGTTATTAGCTTACACTGGAAAACTTTTTTGCTTTGTAAAAGCACGCTACAGAGTCACCAGATATGAGTGGCAACTGTCAAAGTACACTGGCAGGGGTCTGCAGGGCACACGCTGAAGGAAGGCCTGACACACCCACTTTAAGGACACTGACTGCTATTAGCTTACAGTGGAAAACTTTTTTGCGTTGTAAAAGCATGCTACAGAGACACCAGATATGAGTGGCAACTGTCAAAGTACACTGGCAGGGGTCTGCAGGGCACACGCTGAAGGAAGGCCTTACACACCCGCTTTAAGGACACTGACTGCTATTAGCTTACACTGGAAAACTTTTTTGTTTTGTAAAAGCACGCTATAGAGACACCAGATATGAGTGGCAACTGTCAAAGTACACTGGCAGCGGTCTGCAGGGCACACGCTGGAGGAAGGCCTGACACGCCCGCTTTAAGGACACTCACTGCTATTAGCTTACATGGGAAAACTTTTTTTCTTGGTAAAAGCACGCTATAGAGACACCAGATATGAGTGGCAACTGTCAAAGTACACTGGCAGGGGTCTGCAGGGCACACGCTGAAGGAAGGCCTGACACACCCGCTTTAAGGACACTGACTGCTATTAGCTTACACTGGAAAACTTTTTTGCTTTGTAAAAGCACGCTATAGAGACACCACATATGAGTGGCAACTGTCAAAGTACACTGGCAGGGGTCTGCAGGGCACACGCTGAAGGCCTGAAACACCCGCTTTAAGGACACTGACTGCTATTAGCTTACACTGGGAAACTTTTTTGCTTTGTAAGAGCACGCTATAGAGACACCAGATATGAGTGGCAACTGTCAAAGTACACTGGCAGGGGTCTGCAGGGCACACGCTGAAGGCCTGAAACACCCGCTTTAAGGACACTGACTGTTATTAGCTTGCACTGGAAAACTTTTTTGCTTTGTAAAAGCACGCTACAGAGTCACCAGATATGAGTGGCAACTGTCAAAGTACACTGGCAGGGGTCTGCAGGGCACACGCTGAAGGAAGGCCTGACACACCCGCTTTAAGGACACTGACTGCTATTAGCTTACACTGGAAAACTTTTTTGCTTTGTAAAAGCATGCTACAGAGACACCAGATATGAGTGGCAACTGTCAAAGTACACTGGCAGGGGTCTGCAGGGCACACGCTGAAGGAAGGCCTGACACACCCGCTTTAAGGACACTGACTGCTATTAGCTTACACTGGAAAACTTTTTTGTTTTGTAAAAGCACGCTATAGAGACACCAGATATGAGTGGCAACTGTCAAAGTACACTGGCACGGGTCTGCAGGGCACACGCTGAAGGAAGGCCTGACACACCCGCTTTAAGGACACTGACTGCTATTAGCTTACACTGGAAAACTTTTTTGCTTTGTAAAAGCACGCTATAGAGACACCAGATATGAGTGGCAACTGTCAAAGTACACTGGCAGGGGTCTGCAGGGCACACGCTGAAGGAAGGCCTGACACACCCGCTTTAAGGACACTGACTGCTATTAGCTTACACTGGAAAACTTTTTTGCTTTGTAAAAGCATGCTATAGAGACACCAGATATGAGTGGCAACTGTCAAAGTACACTGGCAGGGGTCTGCAGGGCACACGCTGAAGGAAGGCCTGACACACCCGCTTTAAGGACACTGACTGCTATAAGCTTACACTGGAAAACTTTTTTGCTTTGTAAAAGCACGCTATAGAGACACCAGATATGAGTGGCAACTGTCAAAGTACACTGGCAGGGGTCTGCAGGGCACACGCTGAAGGAAGGCCTGACACACCCGCTTGAAGGACACTGACTGCTATTAGCTTACAGTAAAAAACTTTTTTGCTTTGTAAAAGCACGCTATAGAGAAACCAGATATGAGTGGCAACTGTCAAAGTACACTGGCAGGGGTCTGCAGGGCACACGCTGAAGGCCTGAAGCACCCGCTTTAAGGACACTGACTGCTATTAGCTTACACTGGGAAACTTTTTTGCTTTGTAAAAGCACGCTACAGAGACACCAGATATGAGTGGCAACTGTCAAAGTACACTGGCAGGGGTCTGCAGGGCACATGCTGAAGGCCTGAAACACCCGCTTTAAGGACACTGACTGCTATTAGCTTACACTGGGAAACTTTTTTGCTTTGCAAAAGCACGCTATAGAGACACCAGATATGAGTGGCAACTGTCAAAGTACACTGGCAGGGGTCTGCAGGGCACACGCTGAAGGCCTGAAACACCCGCTTTAAGGACACTGACTGCTATTAGCTTACACTGGAAAACTTTTTTGCTTTGTAAAAGCACGCTACAGAGTCACCAGATATGAGTGGCAACTGTCAAAGTACACTGGCAGGGGTCTGCAGGGCACACGCTGAAGGAAGGCCTGACACACCCGCTTTAAGGACACTGACTGCTATTAGCTTACACTGGAAAACTTTTTTGCTTTGTAAAAGCATGCTACAGAGACACCAGATATGAGTGGCAACTGTCAAAGTACACTGGCAGGGGTCTGCAGGGCACACGCTGAAGGAAGGCCTGACACACCCGCTTTAAGGACACTGACTGCTATTAGCTTACACTGGAAAACTTTTTTGTTTTGTAAAAGCACGCTATAGAGACACCAGATATGAGTGGCAACTGTCAAAGTAAACTGGCAGGGGTCTGCAGGGCACACGCTGAAGGAAGGCCTGACACACCCGCTTTAAGGACACTGACTGCTATTAGCTTACACTGGAAAACTTTTTTGCTTTGTAAAAGCACGCTATAGAGACACCAGATATGAGTGGCAACTGTCAAAGTACACTGGCAGGGGTCTGCAGGGCACACGCTGAAGGAAGGCCTGACACACCCGCTTTAAGGACACTGACTGCTATTAGCTTACACTGGAAAACTTTTTTGCTTTGTAAAAGCACACTATAGAGACACCAGATATGAGTGGCAACTGTCAAAGTACACTGGCAGGGGTCTGCAGGGCACACGCTGAAGGAAGGCCTGACACACCCGCTTGAAGGACACTGACTGCTATTAGCTTACAGTGGAAAACTTTTTTGCTTTGTAAAAGCACGCTATAGAGACACCAGATATGAGTGGCAACTGTCAAAGTACACTGGCAGGGGTCTGCAGGGCACACGCTGAAGGCCTGAAACACCCGCTTTAAGGACACTGACTGCTATTAGCTTACACTGGAAAACGTTTTTGCTTTGTAAAAGCACGCTACAGAGATACCAGATATGAGTGCCAACTGTCAAAGTACACTGGCAGGGGTCTGCAGGGCACACGCTGAAGGCCTGAAACACCCGCTTTAAGGACACTGACTGTTATTAGCTTACACTGGAAAACTTTTTTGCTTTGTAAAAGCACGCTATAGAGACACCAGATATGAGTGGCAACTGTCAAAGTACACTGGCAGGGGTCTGCAGGGCACACGCTGAAGGAAGGCCAGACACACCCGCTTTAAGGACACTGACTGCTATTAGCTTACACTGGAAAGCTTTTTATCTTGGTAAAAGCACGCAATAGAGATACCAGATATGAGTGGCAACTGTCAAAGTAAACTGGCAGGGGTCCGCAGGGCACACGCTGAAGGAAGGCCTGACACACCCGCTTTAAGGACACTGACTGCTATTAGCTTACACTGGAAAACTCTTTTGATTTGTAAAAGCACGCTACAGAGACACCAGATATGAGTGGCAACTGTCAAAGTACACTGGCAGGTGTCTGCAGGGCACACGCTGAAGGCCTGAAACACCCGCTTTAAGGACACTGACTGCTATTAGCTTACACTGGAAAACTTTTTTGCTTTGTAAAAGCACACTACAGAGTCACCAGATATGAGTGGCAACTGTCAAAGTACACTGGCAGGGGTCTGCAGGGCACACGCTGAAGGAAGGCCTGACACACCCGCTTTAAGGACACTGACTGCTATTAGCTTACACTGGAAAACTTTTTTGTTTTGTAAAAGCATGCTATAGAGACACCAGATATGAGTGGCAACTGTCAAAGTACACTGGCAGGGGTCTGCAGGGCACACGCTGAAGGAAGGCCTGACACACCCGCTTTAAGGACACTGACTGCTATTAGCTTACACTGGAAAACTTTTTTGTTTTGTAAAAGCACGCTATAGAGACACCAGATATGAGTGGCAACTGTCAAAGTAAACTGGCAGGGGTCTGCAGGGCACACGCTGAAGGAAGGCCTGACACACCCGCTCTAAGGACACTGACTGCTATTAGCTTACACGGGAAAACTTTTTTCTTGGTAAAAGCACGCTATAGAGACACCAGATTTTAGTGGCAACTGTCAAAGTACACTGGCAGGGGTCTGCAGGGCACACGCTGAAGGAAGGCCTGACACACCCGCTTTAAGGACACTGACTGCTATTAGCTTACACTGGAAAACTTTTTTGCTTTGTAAAAGCACGCTACAGAGTCACCAGATATGAGTGGCAACTGTCAAAGTACACTGGCAGGGGTCTGCAGGGCACACGCTGAAGGAAGGCCTGACACACCCGCTTTAAGGACACTGACTGCTATTAGCTTACACTGGAAAACTTTTTTGCTTTGTAAAAGCACGCTATAGAGAAACCAGATATGAGTGGCAACTGTCAAAGTACACTGGCAGGGGTCTGCAGGGCACACGCTGAAGGCCTGAAACACCCGCTTTAAGGACACTGACTGTTATTAGCTTACACTGGGAAACTTTTTTTCTTGGTAAAAGCATGCTATAGAGACACCAGATATGAGTGACAACTGTAAAAGTACACTGGCAGGGGTCTGCAGGGCACACGCTGAAGGAAGGCCTGACACACCCGCTTGAAGGACACTGACTGCTATTAGCTTACAGTAAAAAACTTTTTTGCTTTGTAAAAGCACGCTATAGAGAAACCAGATATGAGTGGCAACTGTCAAAGTACACTGGCAGGGGTCTGCAGGGCACACGCTGAAGGCCTGAAACACCCGCTTTAAGGACACTGACTGCTATTAGCTTACACTGGAAAACTTTTTTGCTACGTAAAAGCACGCTACAGAGACACCAGATATGAGTGGCAACTGTCAAAGTACACTGGCAGGGGTCTGCAGGGCACATGCTGAAGGCCTGAAACACCCGCTTTAAGGACACTGACTGCTATTAGCTTACACTGGAAAACTTTTTTGCTTTGTAAAAGCATGCTACAGAGACACCAGATATGAGTGGCAACTGTCAAAGTACACTGGCAGGGGTCTGCAGGGCACACGCTAAAGGAAGGCCAGACACACCCGCTTTAAGGACACTGACTGCTATTAGCTTACACTGGAAAACTTTTTTGTTTTGTAAAAGCACGCTATAGAGACACCAGATATGAGTGGCAACTGTCAAAGTAAACTGGCAGGGGTCTGCAGGGCACACGCTGAAGGAAGGCCTGACACACCCGCTTTAAGGACACTGACTACTATTAGCTTACACTGGAAAACTTTTTTGCTTTGTAAAAGCACGCTATAGAGACACCAGATATGAGTGGCAACTGTCAAAGTACACTGGCAGGGGTCTGCAGGGCACACGCTAAAGGAAGGCCAGACACACCCGCTTTAAGGACACTGACTGCTATTAGCTTACACTTGAAAGCTTTTTTGCTTTGTAAAAGCACGCTATAGAGACACCAGATATGAGTGGCAACTGTCAAAGTACACTGGCAGGGGTCTGCAGGGCACACGCTGAAGGCCTGAAACACCCGCTTTAAGGACACTGACTGCTATTAGCTTACACTGGGAAACTTTTTTGCTTTGTAAAAGCACGCTACAGAGACACCAGATATGAGTGGCAACTGTCAAAGTACACTGGCAGGGGTCTGCAGGGCACATGCTGAAGGCCTGAAACACCCGCTTTAAGGACACTGACTGCTATTAGCTTACACTGGGAAACTTTTTTGCTTTGTAAAAGCACGCTATAGAGACACCAGATATGAGTGGCAACTGTCAAAGTACACTGGCAGGGGTCTGCAGGGCACATGCTGAAGGAAGGCCTGACACACCCGCTTTAAGGACACTGACTGCTATTAGCTTACACTGGAAAACTTTTTTGTTTTGTAAAAGCACGCTATAGAGACACCAGATATGAGTGGCAACTGTCAAAGTAAACTGGCAGGGATCTGCAGGGCACACGCTGAAGGAAGGCCTGACACACCCGCTTTAAGGACACTGACTACTATTAGCTTACACTGGAAAACTTTTTTGCTTTGTAAAAGCACGCTATAGAGACACCAGATATGAGTGGCAACTGTCAAAGTACACTGGCAGGGGTCTGCAGGGCACACGCTAAAGGAAGGCCAGACACACCCGCTTTAAGGACACTGACTGCTATTAGCTTACACTTGAAAGCTTTTTTGCTTTGTAAAAGCAAGCTATAGAGACACCAGATATGAGTGGCAACTGTCAAAGTACACTGGCAGGGGTCTGCAGGGCACACGCTGAAGGCCTGAAACACCCGCTTTAAGGACACTGACTGCTATTAGCTTACACTGGGAAACTTTTTTGCTTTGTAAAAGCACGCTACAGAGACACCAGATATGAGTGGCAACTGTCAAAGTACACTGGCAGGGGTCTGCAGGGCACATGCTGAAGGCCTGAAACACCCGCTTTAAGGACACTGACTGCTATTAGCTTACACTGGGAAACTTTTTTGCTTTGTAAAAGCACGCTATAGAGACACCAGATATGAGTGGCAACTGTCAAAGTACACTGGCAGGGGTCTGCAGGGCACACGCTGAAGGCCTGAAACACCCGCTTTAAGGACACTGACTGCTATTAGCTTACACTGGAAAACTTTTTTGCTTTGTAAAAGCATGCTACAGAGACACCAGATATGAGTGTCAACTGTCAAAGTACACTGGCAGGGGTCTGCAGGGCACACGCTGAAGGAAGGCCTGACACACCCGCTTTAAGGACACTGACTGCTATTAGCTTACACTGGAAAACTTTTTTGTTTTGTAAAAGCACGCTATAGAGACACCAGATATGAGTGGCAACTGTCAAAGTACACTGGCAGGGGTCTGCAGGGCACACGCTAAAGGAAGGCCAGACACACCCGCTTTAAGGACACTGACTGCTATTAGCTTACACTTGAAAGCTTTTTATCTTGGTAAAAGCACGCAATAGAGATACCAGATTTGAGTGTCAACTGTCAAAGTACACTGGCAGGGGTCTGCAGGGCACACCCTGAAAGCCTGAAACACCCGCTTTAAGGACACTGACTGCTATTAGCTTACACTGGTAAACTTTTTTGCTTTGTAAAAGCACGCTACAGAGACACCAGATATGAGTGGCAACTGTCAAAGTACACTGGCAGGGGTCTGCAGGGCACACGCTGAAGGAAGGCCTGACACACCCACTTTAAGGACACTTACTGCTATTAGCTTACACTGGAAAACTTTTTTGCTTTGTAAAAGCACGCTACAGAGACACCAGATATGAGTGGCAACTGTCAAAGTACACTGGCAGGGGTCTGCAGGGCACACGCTGAAGGAAGGCCTGACACACCCGCTTTAAGGACACTGACTGCTATTAGCTTACACTGGAAAACTTTTTTGCTTTGTAAAAGCACGCTACAGAGACACCAGATATGAGTGGCAACTGTCAAAGTACACTGGCAGGGGTCTGCAGGGCACACGTTGAAGGAAGGCCTGACACACCCGCTTTAAGGACACTTACTGCTATTAGCTTACACTGGAAAACTTTTTTTCTTGGTAAAAGCACGCTATAGAGACACCAGATATGAGTGGCAACTGTCAAAGTACACTGGCAGGGGTCTGCAGGGCACACGCTGAAGGCAGGCCTGACACACCCGCTTTAAGGACACTGACTGCTATTAGCTTACACTGGAAAACTTTTTTGCTTTGTAAAAGCACGCTACAGAGACACCAGATATGAGTGGCAACTGTCAAAGTACACTGGCAGAGGTCTGCAGGGCACACGCTGAAGGCCTGAAACACCCGCTTGAAGGACACTGACTGCTATTAGCTTACATTGGAAAACTTTTTTTCTTGGTAAAAGCACTCTATAGAGACACCAGATATGAGTGGCAACTGTCAAAGTACACTGGCAGGGGTCTGCAGGGCACACGCTGAAGGAAGGCCTGACACACCCACTTTGAGGACACTGACTACTATTAGCTTACACTGGAAAACTTTTTTCTTTGTAAAAGCACGCTATAGAGACACCAGATATGAGTGGCAACTGTCAAAGTACACTGGCAGGGGTCTGCAGGGCACACGCTGAAGGAAGGCCTGACACACCCGCTTTAAGGACACTGACTGCTATTAGCTTACACTGGAAAACTTTTTTGTTTTGTAAAAGCATGCTATAGAGACACCAGATATGAGTGGCAACTGTCAAAGTACACTGGCAGGGGTCTGCAGGGCACACGCTGAAGGAAGGCCTGACACACCCGCTTTAAGGACACTGACTGCTATTAGCTTACACTGGAAAACTTTTTTGCTTTGTAAAAGCACGCTACAGAGACACCAGATATGAGTGGCAACTGTCAAAGTACACTGGCAGGGGTCTGCAGGGCACACGCTGAAGGAAGGCCTGACACACCCACTTTAAGGACACTTACTGCTATTAGCTTACACTGGAAAACTTTTTTGCTTTGTAAAAGCACGCTACAGAGACACCAGATATGAGTGGCAACTGTCAAAGTACACTGGCAGGGGTCTGCAGGGCACATGCTGAAGGCCTGAAACACCCGCTTTAAGGACACTGACTGCTATTAGCTTACACTGGGAAACTTTTTTGCTTTGTAAAAGCACGCTATAGAGACACCAGATATGAGTGGCAACTGTCAAAGTACACTGGCAGGGGTCTGCAGGGCACACGCTGAAGGAAGGCCTGACACACCCGCTTTAAGGACACTGACTGCTATTAGCTTACACTGGAAAACTTTTTTGCTTTGTAAAAGCATGCTATAGAGACACCAGATATGAGTGGCAACTGTCAAAGTACACTGGCAGGGGTCTGCAGGGCACACGCTGAAGGAAGGCCTGACACACCCGCTTTAAGGACACTGACTGCTATAAGCTTACACTGGAAAACTTTTTTGCTTTGTAAAAGCACGCTATAGAGACACCAGATATGAGTGGCAACTGTCAAAGTACACTGGCAGGGGTCTGCAGGGCACACGCTGAAGGAAGGCCTGACACACCCGCTTGAAGGACACTGACTGCTATTAGCTTACAGTAAAAAACTTTTTTGCTTTGTAAAAGCACGCTATAGAGAAACCAGATATGAGTGGCAACTGTCAAAGTACACTGGCAGGGGTCTGCAGGGCACACGCTGAAGGCCTGAAGCACCCGCTTTAAGGACACTGACTGCTATTAGCTTACACTGGGAAACTTTTTTGCTTTGTAAAAGCACGCTACAGAGACACCAGATATGAGTGGCAACTGTCAAAGTACACTGGCAGGGGTCTGCAGGGCACATGCTGAAGGCCTGAAACACCCGCTTTAAGGACACTGACTGCTATTAGCTTACACTGGGAAACTTTTTTGCTTTGCAAAAGCACGCTATAGAGACACCAGATATGAGTGGCAACTGTCAAAGTACACTGGCAGGGGTCTGCAGGGCACACGCTGAAGGCCTGAAACACCCGCTTTAAGGACACTGACTGCTATTAGCTTACACTGGAAAACTTTTTTGCTTTGTAAAAGCACGCTACAGAGTCACCAGATATGAGTGGCAACTGTCAAAGTACACTGGCAGGGGTCTGCAGGGCACACGCTGAAGGAAGGCCTGACACACCCGCTTTAAGGACACTGACTGCTATTAGCTTACACTGGAAAACTTTTTTGCTTTGTAAAAGCATGCTACAGAGACACCAGATATGAGTGGCAACTGTCAAAGTACACTGGCAGGGGTCTGCAGGGCACACGCTGAAGGAAGGCCTGACACACCCGCTTTAAGGACACTGACTGCTATTAGCTTACACTGGAAAACTTTTTTGTTTTGTAAAAGCACGCTATAGAGACACCAGATATGAGTGGCAACTGTCAAAGTAAACTGGCAGGGGTCTGCAGGGCACACGCTGAAGGAAGGCCTGACACACCCGCTTTAAGGACACTGACTGCTATTAGCTTACACTGGAAAACTTTTTTGCTTTGTAAAAGCACGCTATAGAGACACCAGATATGAGTGGCAACTGTCAAAGTACACTGGCAGGGGTCTGCAGGGCACACGCTGAAGGAAGGCCTGACACACCCGCTTTAAGGACACTGACTGCTATTAGCTTACACTGGAAAACTTTTTTGCTTTGTAAAAGCACACTATAGAGACACCAGATATGAGTGGCAACTGTCAAAGTACACTGGCAGGGGTCTGCAGGGCACACGCTGAAGGAAGGCCTGACACACCCGCTTGAAGGACACTGACTGCTATTAGCTTACAGTGGAAAACTTTTTTGCTTTGTAAAAGCACGCTATAGAGACACCAGATATGAGTGGCAACTGTCAAAGTACACTGGCAGGGGTCTGCAGGGCACACGCTGAAGGCCTGAAACACCCGCTTTAAGGACACTGACTGCTATTAGCTTACACTGGAAAACGTTTTTGCTTTGTAAAAGCACGCTACAGAGATACCAGATATGAGTGCCAACTGTCAAAGTACACTGGCAGGGGTCTGCAGGGCACACGCTGAAGGCCTGAAACACCCGCTTTAAGGACACTGACTGTTATTAGCTTACACTGGAAAACTTTTTTGCTTTGTAAAAGCACGCTATAGAGACACCAGATATGAGTGGCAACTGTCAAAGTACACTGGCAGGGGTCTGCAGGGCACACGCTGAAGGAAGGCCAGACACACCCGCTTTAAGGACACTGACTGCTATTAGCTTACACTGGAAAGCTTTTTATCTTGGTAAAAGCACGCAATAGAGATACCAGATATGAGTGGCAACTGTCAAAGTAAACTGGCAGGGGTCCGCAGGGCACACGCTGAAGGAAGGCCTGACACACCCGCTTTAAGGACACTGACTGCTATTAGCTTACACTGGAAAACTCTTTTGATTTGTAAAAGCACGCTACAGAGACACCAGATATGAGTGGCAACTGTCAAAGTACACTGGCAGGTGTCTGCAGGGCACACGCTGAAGGCCTGAAACACCCGCTTTAAGGACACTGACTGCTATTAGCTTACACTGGAAAACTTTTTTGCTTTGTAAAAGCACACTACAGAGTCACCAGATATGAGTGGCAACTGTCAAAGTACACTGGCAGGGGTCTGCAGGGCACACGCTGAAGGAAGGCCTGACACACCCGCTTTAAGGACACTGACTGCTATTAGCTTACACTGGAAAACTTTTTTGTTTTGTAAAAGCATGCTATAGAGACACCAGATATGAGTGGCAACTGTCAAAGTACACTGGCAGGGGTCTGCAGGGCACACGCTGAAGGAAGGCCTGACACACCCGCTTTAAGGACACTGACTGCTATTAGCTTACACTGGAAAACTTTTTTGTTTTGTAAAAGCACGCTATAGAGACACCAGATATGAGTGGCAACTGTCAAAGTAAACTGGCAGGGGTCTGCAGGGCACACGCTGAAGGAAGGCCTGACACACCCGCTCTAAGGACACTGACTGCTATTAGCTTACACGGGAAAACTTTTTTCTTGGTAAAAGCACGCTATAGAGACACCAGATTTTAGTGGCAACTGTCAAAGTACACTGGCAGGGGTCTGCAGGGCACACGCTGAAGGAAGGCCTGACACACCCGCTTTAAGGACACTGACTGCTATTAGCTTACACTGGAAAACTTTTTTGCTTTGTAAAAGCACGCTACAGAGTCACCAGATATGAGTGGCAACTGTCAAAGTACACTGGCAGGGGTCTGCAGGGCACACGCTGAAGGAAGGCCTGACACACCCGCTTTAAGGACACTGACTGCTATTAGCTTACACTGGAAAACTTTTTTGCTTTGTAAAAGCACGCTATAGAGAAACCAGATATGAGTGGCAACTGTCAAAGTACACTGGCAGGGGTCTGCAGGGCACACGCTGAAGGCCTGAAACACCCGCTTTAAGGACACTGACTGTTATTAGCTTACACTGGGAAACTTTTTTTCTTGGTAAAAGCATGCTATAGAGACACCAGATATGAGTGACAACTGTAAAAGTACACTGGCAGGGGTCTGCAGGGCACACGCTGAAGGAAGGCCTGACACACCCGCTTGAAGGACACTGACTGCTATTAGCTTACAGTAAAAAACTTTTTTGCTTTGTAAAAGCACGCTATAGAGAAACCAGATATGAGTGGCAACTGTCAAAGTACACTGGCAGGGGTCTGCAGGGCACACGCTGAAGGCCTGAAACACCCGCTTTAAGGACACTGACTGCTATTAGCTTACACTGGAAAACTTTTTTGCTACGTAAAAGCACGCTACAGAGACACCAGATATGAGTGGCAACTGTCAAAGTACACTGGCAGGGGTCTGCAGGGCACATGCTGAAGGCCTGAAACACCCGCTTTAAGGACACTGACTGCTATTAGCTTACACTGGAAAACTTTTTTGCTTTGTAAAAGCATGCTACAGAGACACCAGATATGAGTGGCAACTGTCAAAGTACACTGGCAGGGGTCTGCAGGGCACACGCTAAAGGAAGGCCAGACACACCCGCTTTAAGGACACTGACTGCTATTAGCTTACACTGGAAAACTTTTTTGTTTTGTAAAAGCACGCTATAGAGACACCAGATATGAGTGGCAACTGTCAAAGTAAACTGGCAGGGGTCTGCAGGGCACACGCTGAAGGAAGGCCTGACACACCCGCTTTAAGGACACTGACTACTATTAGCTTACACTGGAAAACTTTTTTGCTTTGTAAAAGCACGCTATAGAGACACCAGATATGAGTGGCAACTGTCAAAGTACACTGGCAGGGGTCTGCAGGGCACACGCTAAAGGAAGGCCAGACACACCCGCTTTAAGGACACTGACTGCTATTAGCTTACACTTGAAAGCTTTTTTGCTTTGTAAAAGCACGCTATAGAGACACCAGATATGAGTGGCAACTGTCAAAGTACACTGGCAGGGGTCTGCAGGGCACACGCTGAAGGCCTGAAACACCCGCTTTAAGGACACTGACTGCTATTAGCTTACACTGGGAAACTTTTTTGCTTTGTAAAAGCACGCTACAGAGACACCAGATATGAGTGGCAACTGTCAAAGTACACTGGCAGGGGTCTGCAGGGCACATGCTGAAGGCCTGAAACACCCGCTTTAAGGACACTGACTGCTATTAGCTTACACTGGGAAACTTTTTTGCTTTGTAAAAGCACGCTATAGAGACACCAGATATGAGTGGCAACTGTCAAAGTACACTGGCAGGGGTCTGCAGGGCACATGCTGAAGGAAGGCCTGACACACCCGCTTTAAGGACACTGACTGCTATTAGCTTACACTGGAAAACTTTTTTGTTTTGTAAAAGCACGCTATAGAGACACCAGATATGAGTGGCAACTGTCAAAGTAAACTGGCAGGGATCTGCAGGGCACACGCTGAAGGAAGGCCTGACACACCCGCTTTAAGGACACTGACTACTATTAGCTTACACTGGAAAACTTTTTTGCTTTGTAAAAGCACGCTATAGAGACACCAGATATGAGTGGCAACTGTCAAAGTACACTGGCAGGGGTCTGCAGGGCACACGCTAAAGGAAGGCCAGACACACCCGCTTTAAGGACACTGACTGCTATTAGCTTACACTTGAAAGCTTTTTTGCTTTGTAAAAGCAAGCTATAGAGACACCAGATATGAGTGGCAACTGTCAAAGTACACTGGCAGGGGTCTGCAGGGCACACGCTGAAGGCCTGAAACACCCGCTTTAAGGACACTGACTGCTATTAGCTTACACTGGGAAACTTTTTTGCTTTGTAAAAGCACGCTACAGAGACACCAGATATGAGTGGCAACTGTCAAAGTACACTGGCAGGGGTCTGCAGGGCACATGCTGAAGGCCTGAAACACCCGCTTTAAGGACACTGACTGCTATTAGCTTACACTGGGAAACTTTTTTGCTTTGTAAAAGCACGCTATAGAGACACCAGATATGAGTGGCAACTGTCAAAGTACACTGGCAGGGGTCTGCAGGGCACACGCTGAAGGCCTGAAACACCCGCTTTAAGGACACTGACTGCTATTAGCTTACACTGGAAAACTTTTTTGCTTTGTAAAAGCATGCTACAGAGACACCAGATATGAGTGTCAACTGTCAAAGTACACTGGCAGGGGTCTGCAGGGCACACGCTGAAGGAAGGCCTGACACACCCGCTTTAAGGACACTGACTGCTATTAGCTTACACTGGAAAACTTTTTTGTTTTGTAAAAGCACGCTATAGAGACACCAGATATGAGTGGCAACTGTCAAAGTAAACTGGCAGGGGTCTGCAGGGCACACGCTGAAGGAAGGCCTGACACACCCGCTTTAAGGACACTGACTACTATTAGCTTACACTGGAAAACTTTTTTGCTTTGTAAAAGCACGCTATAGAGACACCAGATATGAGTGGCAACTGTCAAAGTACACTGGCAGGGGTCTGCAGGGCACACGCTAAAGGAAGGCCAGACACACCCGCTTTAAGGACACTGACTGCTATTAGCTTACACTTGAAAGCTTTTTATCTTGGTAAAAGCACGCAATAGAGATACCAGATTTGAGTGTCAACTGTCAAAGTACACTGGCAGGGGTCTGCAGGGCACACCCTGAAAGCCTGAAACACCCGCTTTAAGGACACTGACTGCTATTAGCTTACACTGGTAAACTTTTTTGCTTTGTAAAAGCACGCTACAGAGACACCAGATATGAGTGGCAACTGTCAAAGTACACTGGCAGGGGTCTGCAGGGCACACGCTGAAGGAAGGCCTGACACACCCACTTTAAGGACACTTACTGCTATTAGCTTACACTGGAAAACTTTTTTGCTTTGTAAAAGCACGCTACAGAGACACCAGATATGAGTGGCAACTGTCAAAGTACACTGGCAGGGGTCTGCAGGGCACACGCTGAAGGAAGGCCTGACACACCCGCTTTAAGGACACTGACTGCTATTAGCTTACACTGGAAAACTTTTTTGCTTTGTAAAAGCACGCTACAGAGACACCAGATATGAGTGGCAACTGTCAAAGTACACTGGCAGGGGTCTGCAGGGCACACGTTGAAGGAAGGCCTGACACACCCGCTTTAAGGACACTTACTGCTATTAGCTTACACTGGAAAACTTTTTTTCTTGGTAAAAGCACGCTATAGAGACACCAGATATGAGTGGCAACTGTCAAAGTACACTGGCAGGGGTCTGCAGGGCACACGCTGAAGGCAGGCCTGACACACCCGCTTTAAGGACACTGACTGCTATTAGCTTACACTGGAAAACTTTTTTGCTTTGTAAAAGCACGCTACAGAGACACCAGATATGAGTGGCAACTGTCAAAGTACACTGGCAGAGGTCTGCAGGGCACACGCTGAAGGCCTGAAACACCCGCTTGAAGGACACTGACTGCTATTAGCTTACATTGGAAAACTTTTTTTCTTGGTAAAAGCACTCTATAGAGACACCAGATATGAGTGGCAACTGTCAAAGTACACTGGCAGGGGTCTGCAGGGCACACGCTGAAGGAAGGCCTGACACACCCACTTTGAGGACACTGACTACTATTAGCTTACACTGGAAAACTTTTTTCTTTGTAAAAGCACGCTATAGAGACACCAGATATGAGTGGCAACTGTCAAAGTACACTGGCAGGGGTCTGCAGGGCACACGCTGAAGGAAGGCCTGACACACCCGCTTTAAGGACACTGACTGCTATTAGCTTACACTGGAAAACTTTTTTGTTTTGTAAAAGCATGCTATAGAGACACCAGATATGAGTGGCAACTGTCAAAGTACACTGGCAGGGGTCTGCAGGGCACACGCTGAAGGAAGGCCTGACACACCCGCTTTAAGGACACTGACTGCTATTAGCTTACACTGGAAAACTTTTTTGCTTTGTAAAAGCACGCTACAGAGACACCAGATATGAGTGGCAACTGTCAAAGTACACTGGCAGGGGTCTGCAGGGCACACGCTGAAGGAAGGCCTGACACACCCACTTTAAGGACACTTACTGCTATTAGCTTACACTGGAAAACTTTTTTGCTTTGTAAAAGCACGCTACAGAGACACCAGATATGAGTGGCAACTGTCAAAGTACACTGGCAGGGGTCTGCAGGGCACATGCTGAAGGCCTGAAACACCCGCTTTAAGGACACTGACTGCTATTAGCTTACACTGGGAAACTTTTTTGCTTTGTAAAAGCACGCTATAGAGACACCAGATATGAGTGGCAACTGTCAAAGTACACTGGCAGGGGTCTGCAGGGCACACGCTGAAGGCCTGAAACACCCGCTTTAAGGACACTGACTGCTATTAGCTTACACTGGGAAACTTTTTTGCTTTGTAAAAGCACGCTACAGAGACACCAGATATGAGTGGCAACTGTCAAAGTAAACTGGCAGGGGTCTGCAGGGCACACGCTGAAGGAAGGCCTGACACACCCGCTTTAAGGACACTGACTACTATTAGCTTACACTGGAAAACTTTTTTGCTTTGTAAAAGCACGCTATAGAGACAATAGATATGAGTGGCAACTGTCAAAGTACACTGGCAGGGGTCTGCAGGGCACACGCTAAAGGAAGGCCAGACACACCCGCTTTAAGGACACTGACTGCTATTAGCTTACACTTGAAAGCTTTTTATCTTGGTAAAAGCACGCAATAGAGATACCAGATTTGAGTGTCAACTGTCAAAGTACACTGGCAGGGGTCTGCAGGGCACACCCTGAAAGCCTGAAACACCCGCTTTAAGGACACTGACTGCTATTAGCTTACACTGGTAAACTTTTTTGCTTTGTAAAAGCACGCTACAGAGACACCAGATATGAGTGGCAACTGTCAAAGTACACTGGCAGGGGTCTGCAGGGCACACGCTGAAGGAAGGCCTGACACACCCGCTTTAAGGACACTGACTGCTATTAGCTTACACTGGAAAACTTTTTTGCTACGTAAAAGCACGCTATAGAGACACCAGATATGAGTGGCAACTGTCAAAGTACACTGGCAGGGGTCTGCAGGGCACACGCTGAAGGAAGGCCTGACACACCCACTTTAAGGACACTTACTGCTATTAGCTTACACTGGAAAACTTTTTTGCTTTGTAAAAGCACGCTACAGAGACACCAGATATGAGTGGCAACTGTCAAAGTACACTGGCAGGGGTCTGCAGGGCACACGCTGAAGGAAGGCCTGACACACCCACTTTAAGGACACTTACTGCTATTAGCTTACACTGGAAAACTTTTTTGCTTTGTAAAAGCACGCTACAGAGACACCAGATATGAGTGGCAACTGTCAAAGTACACTGGCAGGGGTCTGCAGGGCACATGCTGAAGGCCTGAAACACCCGCTTTAAGGACACTGACTGCTATTAGCTTACACTGGGAAACTTTTTTGCTTTGTAAAAGCACGCTATAGAGACACCAGATATGAGTGGCAACTGTCAAAGTACACTGGCAGGGGTCTGCAGGGCACACGCTGAAGGCCTGAAACACCCGCTTTAAGGACACTGACTGCTATTAGCTTACACTGGAAAACTTTTTTGCTTTGTAAAAGCATGCTACAGAGACACCAGATATGAGTGGCAACTGTCAAAGTACACTGGCAGGGGTCTGCAGGGCACACGCTAAAGGAAGGCCAGACACACCCGCTTTAAGGACACTGACTGCTATTAGCTTACACTGGAAAACTTTTTTGTTTTGTAAAAGCACGCTATAGAGACACCAGATATGAGTGGCAACTGTCAAAGTAAACTGGCAGGGGTCTGCAGGGCACACGCTGAAGGAAGGCCTGACACACCCGCTTTAAGGACACTGACTACTATTAGCTTACACTGGAAAACTTTTTTGCTTTGTAAAAGCACGCTATAGAGACACCAGATATGAGTGGCAACTGTCAAAGTACACTGGCAGGGGTCTGCAGGGCACACGCTAAAGGAAGGCCAGACACACCCGCTTTAAGGACACTGACTGCTATTAGCTTACACTTGAAAGCTTTTTTGCTTTGTAAAAGCACGCTATAGAGACACCAGATATGAGTGGCAACTGTCAAAGTACACTGGCAGGGGTCTGCAGGGCACACGCTGAAGGCCTGAAACACCCGCTTTAAGGACACTGACTGCTATTAGCTTACACTGGGAAACTTTTTTGCTTTGTAAAAGCACGCTACAGAGACACCAGATATGAGTGGCAACTGTCAAAGTACACTGGCAGGGGTCTGCAGGGCACATGCTGAAGGCCTGAAACACCCGCTTTAAGGACACTGACTGCTATTAGCTTACACTGGGAAACTTTTTTGCTTTGTAAAAGCACGCTATAGAGACACCAGATATGAGTGGCAACTGTCAAAGTACACTGGCAGGGGTCTGCAGGGCACATGCTGAAGGAAGGCCTGACACACCCGCTTTAAGGACACTGACTGCTATTAGCTTACACTGGAAAACTTTTTTGTTTTGTAAAAGCACGCTATAGAGACACCAGATATGAGTGGCAACTGTCAAAGTAAACTGGCAGGGATCTGCAGGGCACACGCTGAAGGAAGGCCTGACACACCCGCTTTAAGGACACTGACTACTATTAGCTTACACTGGAAAACTTTTTTGCTTTGTAAAAGCACGCTATAGAGACACCAGATATGAGTGGCAACTGTCAAAGTACACTGGCAGGGGTCTGCAGGGCACACGCTAAAGGAAGGCCAGACACACCCGCTTTAAGGACACTGACTGCTATTAGCTTACACTTGAAAGCTTTTTTGCTTTGTAAAAGCAAGCTATAGAGACACCAGATATGAGTGGCAACTGTCAAAGTACACTGGCAGGGGTCTGCAGGGCACACGCTGAAGGCCTGAAACACCCGCTTTAAGGACACTGACTGCTATTAGCTTACACTGGGAAACTTTTTTGCTTTGTAAAAGCACGCTACAGAGACACCAGATATGAGTGGCAACTGTCAAAGTACACTGGCAGGGGTCTGCAGGGCACATGCTGAAGGCCTGAAACACCCGCTTTAAGGACACTGACTGCTATTAGCTTACACTGGGAAACTTTTTTGCTTTGTAAAAGCACGCTATAGAGACACCAGATATGAGTGGCAACTGTCAAAGTACACTGGCAGGGGTCTGCAGGGCACACGCTGAAGGCCTGAAACACCCGCTTTAAGGACACTGACTGCTATTAGCTTACACTGGAAAACTTTTTTGCTTTGTAAAAGCATGCTACAGAGACACCAGATATGAGTGTCAACTGTCAAAGTACACTGGCAGGGGTCTGCAGGGCACACGCTGAAGGAAGGCCTGACACACCCGCTTTAAGGACACTGACTGCTATTAGCTTACACTGGAAAACTTTTTTGTTTTGTAAAAGCACGCTATAGAGACACCAGATATGAGTGGCAACTGTCAAAGTAAACTGGCAGGGGTCTGCAGGGCACACGCTGAAGGAAGGCCTGACACACCCGCTTTAAGGACACTGACTACTATTAGCTTACACTGGAAAACTTTTTTGCTTTGTAAAAGCACGCTATAGAGACACCAGATATGAGTGGCAACTGTCAAAGTACACTGGCAGGGGTCTGCAGGGCACACGCTAAAGGAAGGCCAGACACACCCGCTTTAAGGACACTGACTGCTATTAGCTTACACTTGAAAGCTTTTTATCTTGGTAAAAGCACGCAATAGAGATACCAGATTTGAGTGTCAACTGTCAAAGTACACTGGCAGGGGTCTGCAGGGCACACCCTGAAAGCCTGAAACACCCGCTTTAAGGACACTGACTGCTATTAGCTTACACTGGTAAACTTTTTTGCTTTGTAAAAGCACGCTACAGAGACACCAGATATGAGTGGCAACTGTCAAAGTACACTGGCAGGGGTCTGCAGGGCACACGCTGAAGGAAGGCCTGACACACCCACTTTAAGGACACTTACTGCTATTAGCTTACACTGGAAAACTTTTTTGCTTTGTAAAAGCACGCTACAGAGACACCAGATATGAGTGGCAACTGTCAAAGTACACTGGCAGGGGTCTGCAGGGCACACGCTGAAGGAAGGCCTGACACACCCGCTTTAAGGACACTGACTGCTATTAGCTTACACTGGAAAACTTTTTTGCTTTGTAAAAGCACGCTACAGAGACACCAGATATGAGTGGCAACTGTCAAAGTACACTGGCAGGGGTCTGCAGGGCACACGTTGAAGGAAGGCCTGACACACCCGCTTTAAGGACACTTACTGCTATTAGCTTACACTGGAAAACTTTTTTTCTTGGTAAAAGCACGCTATAGAGACACCAGATATGAGTGGCAACTGTCAAAGTACACTGGCAGGGGTCTGCAGGGCACACGCTGAAGGCAGGCCTGACACACCCGCTTTAAGGACACTGACTGCTATTAGCTTACACTGGAAAACTTTTTTGCTTTGTAAAAGCACGCTACAGAGACACCAGATATGAGTGGCAACTGTCAAAGTACACTGGCAGAGGTCTGCAGGGCACACGCTGAAGGCCTGAAACACCCGCTTGAAGGACACTGACTGCTATTAGCTTACATTGGAAAACTTTTTTTCTTGGTAAAAGCACTCTATAGAGACACCAGATATGAGTGGCAACTGTCAAAGTACACTGGCAGGGGTCTGCAGGGCACACGCTGAAGGAAGGCCTGACACACCCACTTTGAGGACACTGACTACTATTAGCTTACACTGGAAAACTTTTTTCTTTGTAAAAGCACGCTATAGAGACACCAGATATGAGTGGCAACTGTCAAAGTACACTGGCAGGGGTCTGCAGGGCACACGCTGAAGGAAGGCCTGACACACCCGCTTTAAGGACACTGACTGCTATTAGCTTACACTGGAAAACTTTTTTGTTTTGTAAAAGCATGCTATAGAGACACCAGATATGAGTGGCAACTGTCAAAGTACACTGGCAGGGGTCTGCAGGGCACACGCTGAAGGAAGGCCTGACACACCCGCTTTAAGGACACTGACTGCTATTAGCTTACACTGGAAAACTTTTTTGCTTTGTAAAAGCACGCTACAGAGACACCAGATATGAGTGGCAACTGTCAAAGTACACTGGCAGGGGTCTGCAGGGCACACGCTGAAGGAAGGCCTGACACACCCACTTTAAGGACACTTACTGCTATTAGCTTACACTGGAAAACTTTTTTGCTTTGTAAAAGCACGCTACAGAGACACCAGATATGAGTGGCAACTGTCAAAGTACACTGGCAGGGGTCTGCAGGGCACATGCTGAAGGCCTGAAACACCCGCTTTAAGGACACTGACTGCTATTAGCTTACACTGGGAAACTTTTTTGCTTTGTAAAAGCACGCTATAGAGACACCAGATATGAGTGGCAACTGTCAAAGTACACTGGCAGGGGTCTGCAGGGCACACGCTGAAGGCCTGAAACACCCGCTTTAAGGACACTGACTGCTATTAGCTTACACTGGAAAACTTTTTTGCTTTGTAAAAGCATGCTACAGAGACACCAGATATGAGTGGCAACTGTCAAAGTACACTGGCAGGGGTCTGCAGGGCACAAGCTAAAGGAAGGCCAGACACACCCGCTTTAAGGACACTGACTGCTATTAGCTTACACTGGAAAACTTTTTTGTTTTGTAAAAGCACGCTATAGAGACACCAGATATGAGTGGCAACTGTCAAAGTAAACTGGCAGGGGTCTGCAGGGCACACGCTGAAGGAAGGCCTGACACACCCGCTTTAAGGACACTGACTACTATTAGCTTACACTGGAAAACTTTTTTGCTTTGTAAAAGCACGCTATAGAGACACCAGATATGAGTGGCAACTGTCAAAGTACACTGGCAGGGGTCTGCAGGGCACACGCTAAAGGAAGGCCAGACACACCCGCTTTAAGGACACTGACTGCTATTAGCTTACACTTGAAAGCTTTTTTGCTTTGTAAAAGCACGCTATAGAGACACCAGATATGAGTGGCAACTGTCAAAGTACACTGGCAGGGGTCTGCAGGGCACACGCTGAAGGCCTGAAACACCCGCTTTAAGGACACTGACTGCTATTAGCTTACACTGGGAAACTTTTTTGCTTTGTAAAAGCACGCTACAGAGACACCAGATATGAGTGGCAACTGTCAAAGTACACTGGCAGGGGTCTGCAGGGCACATGCTGAAGGCCTGAAACACCCGCTTTAAGGACACTGACTGCTATTAGCTTACACTGGGAAACTTTTTTGCTTTGTAAAAGCACGCTATAGAGACACCAGATATGAGTGGCAACTGTCAAAGTAAACTGGCAGGGGTCTGCAGGGCACACGCTGAAGGAAGGCCTGACACACCCGCTTTAAGGACACTGACTACTATTAGCTTACACTGGAAAACTTTTTTGCTTTGTAAAAGCACGCTATAGAGACAATAGATATGAGTGGCAACTGTCAAAGTACACTGGCAGGGGTCTGCAGGGCACACGCTAAAGGAAGGCCAGACACACCCGCTTTAAGGACACTGACTGCTATTAGCTTACACTTGAAAGCTTTTTATCTTGGTAAAAGCACGCAATAGAGATACCAGATTTGAGTGTCAACTGTCAAAGTACACTGGCAGGGGTCTGCAGGGCACACCCTGAAAGCCTGAAACACCCGCTTTAAGGACACTGACTGCTATTAGCTTACACTGGTAAACTTTTTTGCTTTGTAAAAGCACGCTACAGAGACACCAGATATGAGTGGCAACTGTCAAAGTACACTGGCAGGGGTCTGCAGGGCACACGCTGAAGGAAGGCCTGACACACCCGCTTTAAGGACACTGACTGCTATTAGCTTACACTGGAAAACTTTTTTGCTACGTAAAAGCACGCTATAGAGACACCAGATATGAGTGGCAACTGTCAAAGTACACTGGCAGGGGTCTGCAGGGCACACGCTGAAGGAAGGCCTGACACACCCACTTTAAGGACACTTACTGCTATTAGCTTACACTGGAAAACTTTTTTGCTTTGTAAAAGCACGCTACAGAGACACCAGATATGAGTGGCAACTGTCAAAGTACACTGGCAGGGGTCTGCAGGGCACACGCTGAAGGAAGGCCTGACACACCCACTTTAAGGACACTTACTGCTATTAGCTTACACTGGAAAACTTTTTTGCTTTGTAAAAGCACGCTACAGAGACACCAGATATGAGTGGCAACTGTCAAAGTACACTGGCAGGGGTCTGCAGGGCACATGCTGAAGGCCTGAAACACCCGCTTTAAGGACACTGACTGCTATTAGCTTACACTGGGAAACTTTTTTGCTTTGTAAAAGCACGCTATAGAGACACCAGATATGAGTGGCAACTGTCAAAGTACACTGGCAGGGGTCTGCAGGGCACACGCTGAAGGCCTGAAACACCCGCTTTAAGGACACTGACTGCTATTAGCTTACACTGGAAAACTTTTTTGCTTTGTAAAAGCATGCTACAGAGACACCAGATATGAGTGGCAACTGTCAAAGTACACTGGCAGGGGTCTGCAGGGCACACGCTAAAGGAAGGCCAGACACACCCGCTTTAAGGACACTGACTGCTATTAGCTTACACTGGAAAACTTTTTTGTTTTGTAAAAGCACGCTATAGAGACACCAGATATGAGTGGCAACTGTCAAAGTACACTGGCAGGGGTCTGCAGGGCACACGCTAAAGGAAGGCCAGACACACCCGCTTTAAGGACACTGACTGCTATTAGCTTTCACTTGAAAGCTTTTTTGCTTTGTAAAAGCACGCTATAGAGACACCAGATATGAGTGGCAACTGTCAAAGTACACTGGCAGGGGTCTGCAGGGCACACGCTGAAGGCCTGAAACACCCGCTTTAAGGACACTGACTGCTATTAGCTTACACTGGGAAACTTTTTTGCTTTGTAAAAGCACGCTACAGAGACACCAGATATGAGTGGCAACTGTCAAAGTACACTGGCAGGGGTCTGCAGGGCACATGCTGAAGGCCTGAAACACCCGCTTTAAGGACACTGACTGCTATTAGCTTACACTGGGAAACTTTTTTGCTTTGTAAAAGCACGCTATAGAGACACCAGATATGAGTGGCAACTGTCAAAGTACACTGGCAGGGGTCTGCAGGGCACACGCCGAAGGCCTGAAACACCCGCTTTAAGGACACTGACTGCTATTAGCTTACACTGGAAAACTTTTTTGCTTTGTAAAAGCATGCTACAGAGACACCAGATATGAGTGGCAACTGTCAAAGTACACTGGCAGGGGTCTGCAGGGCACACGCTAAAGGAAGGCCAGACACACCCGCTTTAAGGACACTGACTGCTATTAGCTTACACTTGAAAGCTTTTTTGCTTTGTAAAAGCAAGCTATAGAGACACCAGATATGAGTGGCAACTGTCAAAGTACACTGGCAGGGGTCTGCAGGGCACACGCTGAAGGCCTGAAACACCCGCTTTAAGGACACTGACTGCTATTAGCTTACACTGGGAAACTTTTTTGCTTTGTAAAAGCACGCTACAGAGACACCACATATGAGTGGCAACTGTCAAAGTACACTGGCAGGGGTCTGCAGGGCACATGCTGAAGGCCTGAAACACCCGCTTTAAGGACACTGACTGCTATTAGCTTACACTGGGAAACTTTTTTGCTTTGTAAAAGCACGCTATAGAGACACCAGATATGAGTGGCAACTGTCAAAGTACACTGGCAGGGGTCTGCAGGGCACACGCTGAAGGCCTGAAACACCCGCTTTAAGGACACTGACTGCTATTAGCTTACACTGGAAAACTTTTTTGCTTTGTAAAAGCATGCTACAGAGACACCAGATATGAGTGGCAACTGTCAAAGTACACTGGCAGGGGTCTGCAGGGCACACCCTGAAAGCCTGAAACACCCGCTTTAAGGACACTGACTGCTATTAGCTTACACTGGAAAACTTTTTTGTTTTGTAAAAGCACGCTATAGAGACACCAGATATGAGTGGCAACTGTCAAAGTACACTGGCAGGGGTCTGCAGGGCACACGCTGAAGGAAGGCCTGACACACCCGCTTTAAGGACACTGACTACTATTAGCTTACACTGGAAAACTTTTTTGCTTTGTAAAAGCACGCTATAGAGACACCAGATATGAGTGGCAACTGTCAAAGTACACTGGCAGGGGTCTGCAGGGCACACGCTAAAGGAAGGCCAGACACACCCGCTTTAAGGACACTGACTGCTATTAGCTTACACTTGAAAGCTTTTTATCTTGGTAAAAGCACGCAATAGAGATACCAGATTTGAGTGTCAACTGTCAAAGTACACTGGCAGGGGTCTGCAGGGCACACCCTGAAAGCCTGAAACACCCGCTTTAAGGACACTGACTGCTATTAGCTTACACTGGTAAACTTTTTTGCTTTGTAAAAGCACGCTACAGAGACACCAGATATGAGTGGCAACTGTCAAAGTACACTGGCAGGGGTCTGCAGGGCACACGCTGAAGGAAGGCCTGACACACCCGCTTTAAGGACACTGACTGCTATTAGCTTACACTGGAAAACTTTTTTGCTACGTAAAAGCACGCTATAGAGACACCAGATATGAGTGGCAACTGTCAAAGTACACTGGCAGGGGTCTGCAGAGCACACGCTGAAGGAAGGCCTGACACACCCACTTTAAGGACACTTACTGCTATTAGCTTACACTGGAAAACTTTTTTGCTTTGTAAAAGCACGCTACAGAGACACCAGATATGAGTGGCAACTGTCAAAGTACACTGGCAGGGGTCTGCAGGGCACACGCTGAAGGAAGGCCTGACACACCCGCTTTAAGGACACTGACTGCTATTAGCTTACACTGGAAAACTTTTTTGCTTTGTAAAAGCACGCTACAGAGACACCAGATATGAGTGGCAACTGTCAAAGTACACTGGCAGGGGTCTGCAGGGCACACGTTGAAGGAAGGCCTGACACACCCGCTTTAAGGACACTTACTGCTATTAGCTTACACTGGAAAACTTTTTTTCTTGGTAAAAGCACGCTATAGAGACACCAGATATGAGTGGCAACTGTCAAAGTACACTGGCAGGGGTCTGCAGGGCACACGCTGAAGGCAGGCCTGACACACCCGCTTTAAGGACACTGACTGCTATTAGCTTACACTGGAAAACTTTTTTGCTTTGTAAAAGCACGCTACAGAGACACCAGATATGAGTGGCAACTGTCAAAGTACACTGGCAGAGGTCTGCAGGGCACACGCTGAAGGCCTGAAACACCCGCTTGAAGGACACTGACTGCTATTAGCTTACACTGGAAAATATTTTTGCTTTGTAAAAGCACGCTACAGAGTCACCAGATATGAGTGGCAACTGTCAAAGTACACTGGCAGGGGTCTGCAGGGTACACGCTGAAGGAAGGCCAGACACACCCGCTTTAAGGACACTGACTGCTATTAGCTTACACTTGAAAGCTTTTTATCTTGGTAAAAGCACGCAATAGAGATACCAGATTTGAGTGTCAACTGTCAAAGTACACTGGCAGGGGTCTGCAGGGCACACCCTGAAAGCCTGAAACACCCGCTTTAAGGACACTGACTGCTATTAGCTTACACTGGTAAACTTTTTTGCTTTGTAAAAGCACGCTACAGAGACACCAGATATGAGTGGCAACTGTCAAAGTACACTGGCAGGGGTCTGCAGGGCACACGCTGAAGGAAGGCCTGACACACCCGCTTTAAGGACACTGACTGCTATTAGCTTACACTGGAAAACTTTTTTGCTACGTAAAAGCACGCTATAGAGACACCAGATATGAGTGGCAACTGTCAAAGTACACTGGCAGGGGTCTGCAGAGCACACGCTGAAGGAAGGCCTGACACACCCACTTTAAGGACACTTACTGCTATTAGCTTACACTGGAAAACTTTTTTGCTTTGTAAAAGCACGCTACAGAGACACCAGATATGAGTGGCAACTGTCAAAGTACACTGGCAGGGGTCTGCAGGGCACACGCTGAAGGAAGGCCTGACACACCCGCTTTAAGGACACTGACTGCTATTAGCTTACACTGGAAAACTTTTTTGCTTTGTAAAAGCACGCTACAGAGACACCAGATATGAGTGGCAACTGTCAAAGTACACTGGCAGGGGTCTGCAGGGCACACGCTGAAGGCAGGCCTGACACACCCGCTTTAAGGACACTGACTGCTATTAGCTTACACTGGAAAACTTTTTTGCTTTGTAAAAGCACGCTACAGAGACACCAGATATGAGTGGCAACTGTCAAAGTACACTGGCAGAGGTCTGCAGGGCACACGCTGAAGGCCTGAAACACCCGCTTGAAGGACACTGACTGCTATTAGCTTACACTGGAAAATATTTTTGCTTTGTAAAAGCACGCTACAGAGTCACCAGATATGAGTGGCAACTGTCAAAGTACACTGGCAGGGGTCTGCAGGGTACACGCTGAAGGAAGGCCTGACACACCCACTTTAAGGACACTGACTGCTATTAGCTTACATTGGAAAACTTTTTTTCTTGGTAAAAGCACTCTATAGAGACACCAGATATGAGTGGCAACTGTCAAAGTACACTGGCAGGGGTCTGCAGGGCACACGCTGAAGGAAGGCCTGACACACCCACTTTGAGGACACTGACTACTATTAGCTTACACTGGAAAACTTTTTTCTTTGTAAAAGCACGCTATAGAGACACCAGATATGAGTGGCAACTGTCAAAGTACACTGGCAGGGGTCTGCAGGGCACACGCTGAAGGAAGGCCTGACACACCCGCTTTAAGGACACTGACTGCTGTTAGCTTACACTGGAAAACTTTTTTGTTTTGTAAAAGCATGCTATAGAGACACCAGATATGAGTGGCAACTGTCTAAGTAAACTGGCAGGGGTCTGCAGGGCACACGCTGAAGGAAGGCCTGACACACCCGCTTTAAGGACACTGACTGCTATTAGCTTACACTGGAAAACTTTTTTTCTTGGTAAAAGCACGCTATAGAGACACCAGATATGAGTGGCAACTTTCAAAGTACACTGGCAGGGTTCTGCAGGGAACACGCTGAAGGAAGGCCTGACACACCCGCTTTAAGGACACTGACTGCTATTAGCTTAGACTGGAAAGCTTTTTTTCTTGGTAAAAGCACGCTATAGAGATACCAGATTTGAGTGGCAACTGTCAAAGTACACTGGCAGGGGTCTGCAGGGCACACGCTGAAGGCCTGAAACACCCGCTTTAAGGACACTGACTGCTATTAGCTTTCACTGGAAAACTTTTTTGCTTTGTAAAAGCACGCTACAGAGTCACCAGATATGAGTGGCAACTGTCAAAGTACACTGGCAGGGGTCTGCAGGGCACACGCTGAAGGAAGCCCTGACACACCCGCTTTAAGGACACTGACTGCTATTAGCTTACACTGGAAAACTTTTTTGCTTTGTAAAAGCACGCTATAGAGACACCAGATATGAGTGGCAACTGTCAAAGTACACTGGCAGGGGTCTGCAGGGTACACGCTGAAGGAAGGCCTGACACACGCGCTTTAAGGACACTGACTGCTATTAGCTTACACTGGAAAACTTTTTTGCTACGTAAAAGCACGCTATAGAGACACCAGATATGAGTGGCAACTGTCAAAGTACACTGGCAGGGGTCTGCAGGGCACACGCTGAAGGAAGGCCTGACACACCCACTTTAAGGACACTTACTGCTATTAGCTTACACTGGAAAACTTTTTGCTTTGTAAAAGCACGCTACAGAGACACCAGATATGAGTGGCAACTGTCAAAGTACACTGGCAGGGGTCTGCAGGGCACACGCTGAAGGAAGGCCTGACACACCCGCTTTAAGGACACTGACTGCTATGAGCTTACACTGGAAAACTTTTTTTCTTGGTAAAAGCACTCTATAGAGACACCAGATATGAGTGGCAACTGTCAAAGTACACTGGCAGGGGTCTGCAGGGCACACGCTGAAGGAAGGCCTGACACACCCGCTTTAAGGACACTGACTGCTATTAGCTTACATTAGAAAACTTTTTTTCTTGGTAAAAGCACTCTATAGAGACACCAGATATGAGTGGCAACTGTCAAAGTACACTGGCAGGGGTCTGCAGGGCACACGCTGAAGGAAGGCCTGACAAACCCACTTTGAGGACACTGACTACTATTAGCTTACACTGGAAAACTTTTTTCTTTGTAAAAGCACGCTATAAAGACACCAGATATGAGTGGCAACTGTCAAAGTAAACTGGCAGGGGTCTGCAGGTCACACGCTGAAGGAAGGCCTGACACACCCGCTTTAAGGACACTGACTGCTATTAGCTTAGACTGGAAAGCTTTTTTTCTTGGTAAAAGCACGCTATAGAGATACCAGATTTGAGTGGCAACTGTCAAAGTACACTGGCAGGGGTCTGCAGGGCACACGCTGAAGGCCTGAAACACCCGCTTTAAGGACACTGACTGCTATTAGCTTACACTGGAAAACTTTTTTGCTTTGTAAAAGCACGCTACAGAGTCACCAGATATGAGTGGCAACTGTCAAAGTACACTGGCAGGGGTCTGCAGAGCACACGCTGAAGGAAGGCCTGACACACCCGCTTTAAGGACACTGACTGCTATTAGCTTACACTGGAAAACTTTTTTTCTTGGTAAAAGTACGCTATAGAGACACCAGATATGAGTGGCAACTGTCAAAGTACACTGGCAGGGGTCTGCAGGGCACACGCTGAAGGAAGGCCTGACACACCCGCTTTAAGGACACTGACTGCTATTAGCTTAAACTGGAAAACTTTTTTGCTTTGTAAAAGCATGCTACAGAGATACCAGATATGAGTGGCAACTGTCAAAGTACACTGGCAGGGGTCTGCAGGGCACACGCTGAAGGAAGGCCTGACACACCCGCTTTAAGGACACTGACTGCTATTAGCTTACACTGGAAAACTTTTTTGTTTTGTAAAAGCACGCTATAGAGACACCAGATATGAGTGGCAACTGTCAAAGTAAACTGGCAGGGGTCTGCAGGGCACACGCTGAAGGAAGGCCTGACACACCCGCTTTAAGGACACTGACTGCTATTAGCTTACACTGGAAAACTTTTTTGCTTTGTAAAAGCATGCTACAGAGAAACCAGATATGAGTGGCAACTGTCAAAGTACACTGGCAGGGGTCTGCAGAGCACACGCTGAAGGAAGGCCTGACACACCCGCTTTAAGGACACTGACTGCTATTAGCTTACACTGGAAAACTTTTTTTCTTGGTAAAAGTACGCTATAGAGACACCAGATATGAGTGGCAACTGTCAAAGTACACTGGCAGGGGTCTGCAGGGCACACGCTGAAGGAAGGCCTGACACACCCGCTTTAAGGACACTGACTGCTATTAGCTTACACTGGAAAACTTTTTTGTTTTGTAAAAGCACGCTATAGAGACACCAGATATGAGTGGCAACTGTCAAAGTAAACTGGCAGGGGTCTGCAGGGCACACGCTGAAGGAAGGCCTGACACACCCGCTTTAAGGACACTGACTGTTATTAGCTTTCACTGGAAAACTTTTTTGCTTTGTAAAAGCAGGCTACAGAGACACCAGATATGAGTGGCAACTGTCAAAGTACACTGGCAGGGGTCTGCAGGGCACACGCTGAAGGCCTGAATCACCCGCTTTAAGGACACTGACTGCTATTAGCTTACACTGGAAAACTTTTTTGCTTTGTAAAAGCACGCTACAGAGTCACCAGATATGAGTGGCAACTGTCAAAGTACACTGGCAGGGGTCTGCAGGGCACACGCTGAAGGAAGGCCTGACACACCCGCTTTAAGGACACTGACTGCTATTAGCTTACACTGGAAAACTTTTTGGCTTTGTAAAAGCATGCTACAGAGACACCAGATATGAGTGGCAACTGTCAAAGTACACTGGCAGGGGTCTGCAGGGCACACGCTGAAGGAAGGCCTGACACACCCGCTTTAAGGACACTGACTGCTATTAGCTTACACTGGAAAACTTTTTTGCTTTGTAAAAGCACGCTATAGAGACACCAGATATGAGTAGCAACTGTCAAAGTACACTGGCAGGGGTCTGCAGGGCACACGCTAAAGGAAGTCCAGACACACCCGCTTTAAGGACACTGACTGCTATTAGCTTACACTGGAAAGCTTTTTATCTTGGTAAAAGCACGCAATAGAGATACCAGATTTGAGTGTCAACTGTCAAAGTACACTGGCAGGGGTCTGCAGGGCACAGCCTGAAACACCCGCTTTAAGGACACTGACTGCTATTAGCTTACACTGGAAAACTTTTTTTCTTGGTAAAAGTACGCTATAGAGACACCAGATATGAGTGGCAACTGTCAAAGTACACTGGCAGGGGTCTGCAGGGCACACGCTGAAGGAAGGCCTGACACACCCGCTTTAAGGACACTGACTGCTATTAGCTTAAACTGGAAAACTTTTTTGCTTTGTAAAAGCATGCTACAGAGACACCAGATATGAGTGGCAACTGTCAAAGTACACTGGCAGGGGTCTGCAGGGCACACGCTGAAGGAAGGCCTGACACACCCGCTTTAAGGACACTGACTGCTATTAGCTTACACTGGAAAACTTTTTTGTTTTGTAAAAGCACGCTATAGAGACAACAGATATGAGTGGCAACTGTCAAAGTAAACTGGCAGGGGTCTGCAGGGCACACGCTGAAGGAAGGCCTGACACACCCGCTTTAAGGACACTGACTGCTATTAGCTTACACTGGAAAACTTTTTTGCTTTGTAAAAGCAGGCTACAGAGACACCAGATATGAGTGGCAACTGTCAAAGTACACTGGCAGGGGTCTGCAGGGCACACGCTGAAGGAAGGCCTGACACACCCGCTTTAAGGACACTGACTGCTATTAGCTTACACAGGAAAACTTTTTTGTTTTGTAAAAGCATGCTATAGAGACACCAGATATGAGTGGCAACTGTCAAAGTACACTGGCAGGGGTCTGAAGGGCACACGCTGAAGGCCTGAAACACCCGCTTTAAGGACACTGACTGCTATTAGCTTACACTGGGAAACTTTTTTGCTTTGTAAAAGCACGCTACAGAGACACCAGATAAGAGTGGCAACTGTCAAAGTACACTGGCAGGGGTCTGCAGGGCACACGCTAAAGGAAGGCCAGACACACCCGCTTTAAGGACACTGACTGCTATTAGCTTACACTGGAAAGCTTTTTATCTTGGTAAAAGCACGCAATAGAGATACCAGATTTGAGTGTCAACTGTCAAAGTACACTGGCAGGGGTCTGCAGGGCACACGCTGAAGGAAGGCCTGACACACCCGCTTTAAGGACACTGACTGCTATTAGCTTACACTGGAAAACTTTTTTGCTTTGTAAATGCACGCTACAGAGACACCAGATATGAGTGGCAACTGTCAAAGTAAACTGGCAGGGGTCTGCAGGGCACACGCTGAAGGAAGGCCTGACACACCCGCTTTAAGGACACTGACTGCTATTAGCTTACACTGGAAAACTTTTTTGTTTTGTAAAAGCATGCTATAGAGACACCAGATATGAGTGGCAACTGTCAAAGTACACTGGCAGGGGTCTGCAGGGTACACGCTGAAGGAAGGCCTGACACACCCGCTTTAAGGACACTGACTGCTATTAGCTTACACTGGAAAACTTTTTTGCTACGTAAAAGCACGCTATAGAGAAACCAGATATGAGTGGCAACTGTCAAAGTACACTGGCAGGGGTCTGCAGAGCACACGCTGAAGGAAGGCCTGACACACCCGCTTTAAGGACACTGACTGCTATTAGCTTACACAGGAAAACTTTTTTGTTTTGTAAAAGCATGCTATAGAGACACCAGATATGAGTGGCAACTGTCAAAGTACACTGGCAGGGGTCTGCAGGGCACACGCTGAAGGCCTGAAACACCCGCTTTAAGGACACTGACTGCTATTAGCTTACACTGGGAAACTTTTTTGCTTTGTAAAAGCACGCTACAGAGACACCAGATATGAGTGGCAACTGTCAAAGTACACTGGCAGGGGTCTGCAGGGCACATGCTGAAGGCCTTAAACACCCGCTTTAAGGACACTGACTGCTATTAGCTTACACTGGGGAAATGTTTTGCTTTGTAAAAGCACGCTATAGAGACACCAGATATGAGTGGCAACTGTCAAAGTACACTGGCAGGGGTCTGCAGGGCACACGCTGAAGGCCTGAAACACCCGCTTTAAGGACACTGACTGCTATTAGCTTACACTGGAAAACTTTTTTGCTTTGTAAAAGCATGCTACAGAGACACCAGATATGAATGGCAACTGTCAAAGTACACTGGCAGGGGTCTGCAGGGCACACGCTGAAGGAAGGCCTGACACACCCGCTTTAAGGACACTGACTGCTATTAGCTTACACTGGAAAACTTTTTTGCTTTGTAAAAGCATGCTACAGAGACACCAGATATGAGTGGCAACTGTCAAAGTACACTGGCAGGGGTCTGCAGGGCACACGCTGAAGGAAGGCCTGACACACCCGCTTTAAGGACACTGACTGCTATTAGCTTACACTGGAAAACTTTTTTGTTTTGTAAAAGCACGCTATAGAGACACCAGATATGAGTGGCAACTGTCAAAGTAAACGGGCAGGGGTCTGCAGGGCACACGCTGAAGGAAGGCCTGACACACCCGCTTTAAGGACACTGACTGCTATTAGCTTACACTGGAAAACTTTTTTGCTTTGTAAAAGCACGCTATAGAGACACCAGATATGAGTGGCAACTGTCAAAGTACACTGGCAGGGGTCTGCAGGGCACATGCTAAAGGAAGGCCAGACACACCCGCTTTAAGGACACTGACTGCTATTAGCTTACACTGGAAAGCTTTTTATCTTGGTAAAAGCACGCAATAGAGATACCAGATTTGAGTGTCAACTGTCAAAGTACACTGGCAGGGGTCTGCAGGGCACACCCTGAAAGCCTGAAACACCCGCTTTAAGGACACTGACTGCTATTAGCTTACACTGGAAAACTTTTTTGCTTTGTAAAAGCACGCTACAGAGACACCAGATATGAGTGGCAACTGTCAAAGTACACTGGCAGGGGTCTGCAGGGTACACGCTGAAGGAAGGCCTGACACACCCGCTTTAAGGACACTGACTGCTATTAGCTTACACTGGAAAACTTTTTTGCTACGTAAAAGCACGCTATAGAGAAACCAGATATGAGTGGCAACTGTCAAAGTACACTGGCAGGGGTCTGCAGGGCACAAGCTGAAGGAAGGCCTGACACACCCGCTTTAAGGACACTGACTGCTATTAGCTTACACTGGAAAACTTTTTTGCTTTGTAAAAGCACGCTACAGAGACACCAGATATGAGTGGCAACTGTCAAAGTACACTGGCAAGGGTCTGCAGGGCACACGCTGAAGGAAGGCCTGACACACCCGCTTTAAGGACACTGACTGCTATTAGCTTACACTGGAAAACTTTTTTGTTTTGTAAAAGCATGCTATAGAGACACCAGATATGAGTGGCAACTGTAAAAGTACACTGGCAGGGGTCTGCAGGGCAAACGCTGAAGGAAGGCCTGACACACCCGCTTGAAGGACACTGACTGCTATTAGCTTACACTGGAAAACTTTTTTGCTTTGTAAAAGCACGCTACAGAGACACCAGATATGAGTGCCAACTGTCAAAGTACACTGGCAGGGGTCTGCAGGGCACACGCTGAAGGAAGGCCTGACACACCCGCTTTAAGGACACTTACTGCTATTAGCTTACATTGGAAAACTTTTTTTCTTGGTAAAAGCACGCTATAGAGACACCAGATATGAGTGGCAACTGTAAAAGTACACTGGCAGGGGTCTGCAGGGCACACGCTGAAGGAAGGCCTGACACACCCGCTTTAAGAACACTGACTGCTATTAGCTTACACTGGAAAACGTTTTTCTTTGTAAAAGCACGCTATAGAGACACCAGATATGAGTGGCAACTGTCAAAGTACACTGGCAGGGGTCTGCAGGGCACACGCTGAAGGAAGGCCTGACACACCCGCTTTAAGGACACTGACTGCTATTAGCTTACACTGGAAAACTTTTTTGTTTTGTAAAAGCACGCTATAGAGACACCAGATATGAGTGGCAACTGTCAAAGTAAACTGGCAGGGGTCTGCAGGGCACACGCTGAAGGAAGGCCTGACACACCCGCTTTAAGGACACTGACTGCTATTAGCTTACACGGGAAAACTTTTTTTCTTGGTAAAAGCATGCTATAGAGACACCAGATATGAGTGGAAACTGTCAAAGTACACTGGCAGGGGTCTGCAGGGCACACGCTGAAGGAAGGCCTGACACACCCGCTTTAAGGACACTGACTGCTATTAGCTTACACTGGAAAACTTTTTTGCTTTGTAAAAGCACGCTATAGAGACACCAGATATGAGTGGCAACTGTCAAAGTACACTGGCAGGGGTCTGCAGGGCACACGCTGAAGGAAGGCCTGACACACCCGCTTTAAGGACACTGACTGCTATTAGTTTACACTGGAAAACCTTTTTGCTTTGTAAAAGCACGCTATAGAGACACCAGATATGAGTGGCAACTGTCAAAGTACACTGGCAGGGGTCTGCAGGGCACACGCTGAAGGAAGGCCTGACACACCCGCTTGAAGGACACTGACTGCTATTAGCTTACAGTGGAAAACTTTTTTGCTTTGTAAAAGCACGCTATAGAGACACCAGATATGAGTGGCAACTGTCAAAGTACACTGGCAGGGGTCTGCAGGGCACACGCTGAAGGCCTGAAACACCCGCTTTAAGGACACTGACTGCTATTAGCTTACACTGGAAAACTTTTTTGCTTTGTAAAAGCACGCTACAGAGACACCAGATTTGAGTGGCAACTGTCAAAGTACACTGGCAGGGGTCTGCAGGGCACACGCTGAAGGAAGGCCTGAAACACCCGCTTTAAGGACACTGACTGCTATTAGCTTACACTGGAAAACTTTTTTGCTTTGTAAAAGCATGCAATAGAGACACCAGATATGAGTGGCAACTGTCAAATACACTGGCAGGGGTCTGCAGGGCACACGCTGAAGGAAGGCCTGAAACACCCGCTTTAAGGACACTGACTGCTATTAGCTTACACTGGAAAACTTTTTTGCTTTGTAAAAGCACGCTATAGGGACACCAGATATGAGTGGCAACTGTCAAAGTACACTGGCAGGGGTCTGCAGGGCACACGCTGAAGGAAGGCCTGACACACCCGCTTGAAGGACACTGACTGCTATTAGCTTACAGTGGAAAACTTTTTTGCTTTGTAAAAGCACGCTATAGAGACACCAGATATGAGTGGCAAATGTCAAAGTACACTGGCAGGGGTCTGCATGGCACACGCTGAAGGCCTGAAACACCCGCTTTAAGGACACTGACTGCTATTAGCTTACACTGGAAAAAATTTTGCTTTGTAAAAGCACGCTACAGAGATACCAGATATGAGTGGCAACTGTCAAAGTACACTGGCAGGGGTCTGCAGGGCACACGCTGAAGGCCTGAAACATCCGCTTTAAGGACACTGACTGCTATTAGCTTACACTGGAAAACTTTTTTGCTTTGTAAAAGCACGCTACAGAGTCACCAGATATGAGTGGCAACTGTCAAAGTACACTGGCAGGGGTCTGCAGGGCAAACGCTGAAGGAAGGCCTGACACACCCGCTTGAAGGACACTGACTGCTATTAGCTTACACTGGAAAACTTTTTTGCTTTGTAAAAGCACGCTACAGAGACACCAGATATGAGTGCCAACTGTCAAAGTACACTGGCAGGGGTCTGCAGGGCACACGCTGAAGGAAGGCCTGACACACCCGCTTTAAGGACACTTACTGCTATTAGCTTACATTGGAAAACTTTTTTTCTTGGTAAAAGCACGCTATAGAGACACCAGATATGAGTGGCAACTGTAAAAGTACACTGGCAGGGGTCTGCAGGGCACACGCTGAAGGAAGGCCTGACACACCCGCTTTAAGAACACTGACTGCTATTAGCTTACACTGGAAAACGTTTTTCTTTGTAAAAGCACGCTATAGAGACACCAGATATGAGTGGCAACTGTCAAAGTACACTGGCAGGGGTCTGCAGGGCACACGCTGAAGGAAGGCCTGACACACCCGCTTTAAGGACACTGACTGCTATTAGCTTACACTGGAAAACTTTTTTGTTTTGTAAAAGCATGCTATAGAGACACCAGATATGAGTGGCAACTTTCAAAGTACACTGGCAGGGTTCTGCAGGGCACACGCTGAAGGAAGGCCTGACACACCCGCTTTAAGGACACTGACTGCTATTAGCTTACACTGGAAAACTTTTTTGTTTTGTAAAAGCACGCTATAGAGACACCAGATATGAGTGGCAACTGTCAAAGTAAACTGGCAGGGGTCTGCAGGGCACACGCTGAAGGAAGGCCTGACACACCCGCTTTAAGGACACTGACTGCTATTAGCTTACACGGGAAAACTTTTTTTCTTGGTAAAAGCACGCTATAGAGACACCAGATATGAGTGGAAACTGTCAAAGTACACTGGCAGGGGTCTGCAGGGCACACGCTGAAGGAAGGCCTGACACACCCGCTTTAAGGACACTGACTGCTATTAGCTTATATTGGAAAACTTTTTTGCTTTGTAAAAGCACGCTATAGAGACACCAGATATGAGTGGCAACTGTCAAAGTACACTGGCAGGGGTCTGCAGGGCACACGCTGAAGGAAGGCCTGACACACCCGCTTTAAGGACACTGACTGCTATTAGTTTACACTGGAAAACCTTTTTGCTTTGTAAAAGCACGCTATAGAGACACCGGATATGAGTGGCAACTGTCAAAGTACACTGGCAGGGGTCTGCAGGGCACACGCTGAAGGAAGGCCTGACACACCCGCTTGAAGGACACTGACTGCTATTAGCTTACAGTGGAAAACTTTTTTGCTTTGTAAAAGCACGCTATAGAGACACCAGATATGAGTGGCAACTGTCAAAGTACACTGGCAGGGGTCTGCAGGGCACACGCTGAAGGCCTGAAACACCCGCTTTAAGGACACTGACTGCTATTAGCTTACACTGGAAAACTTTTTTGCTTTGTAAAAGCACGCTACAGAGACACCAGATTTGAGTGGCAACTGTCAAAGTACACTGGCAGGGGTCTGCAGGGCACACGCTGAAGGAAGGCCTGAAACACCCGCTTTAAGGACACTGACTGCTATTAGCTTACACTGGAAAACTTTTTTGCTTTGTAAAAGCATGCAATAGAGACACCAGATATGAGTGGCAACTGTCAAATACACTGGCAGGGGTCTGCAGGGCACACGCTGAAGGAAGGCCTGAAACACCCGCTTTAAGGACACTGACTGCTATTAGCTTACACTGGAAAACTTTTTTGCTTTGTAAAAGCACGCTATAGGGACACCAGATATGAGTGGCAACTGTCAAAGTACACTGGCAGGGGTCTGCAGGGCACACGCTGAAGGAAGGCCTGACACACCCGCTTGAAGGACACTGACTGCTATTAGCTTACAGTGGAAAACTTTTTTGCTTTGTAAAAGCACGCTATAGAGACACCAGATATGAGTGGCAAATGTCAAAGTACACTGGCAGGGGTCTGCATGGCACACGCTGAAGGCCTGAAACACCCGCTTTAAGGACACTGACTGCTATTAGCTTACACTGGAAAAATTTTTGCTTTGTAAAAGCACGCTACAGAGATACCAGATATGAGTGGCAACTGTCAAAGTACACTGGCAGGGGTCTGCAGGGCACACGCTGAAGGCCTGAAACATCCGCTTTAAGGACACTGACTGCTATTAGCTTACACTGGAAAACTTTTTTGCTTTGTAAAAGCACGCTACAGAGTCACCAGATATGAGTGGCAACTGTCAAAGTACACTGGCAGGGGTCTGCAGGGTACACGCTGAAGGAAGGCCTGACACACCCGCTTTAAGGACACTGACTGCTATTAGCTTACGATGGAAAACTTTTTTTCTTGGTAAAAGCACGCTATAGAGACACCAGATATGAGTGACAACTGTAAAAGTACACTGGCAGGGGTCTGCAGGGCACACGCTGAAGGAAGGCCTGACACACCCGCTTTAAGGACACTGACTGCTATTAGCTTACACTGGAAAACTTTTTTCTTTGTAAAAGCACGCTATAGAGACACCAGATATGAGTGGCAACTGTCAAAGTACACTGGCAGGGGTCTGCAGGGCACACGCTGAAGGAAGGCCTGACACACCCTCTTTAAGGACACTGACTGCTATTAGCTTACACTGGAAAACTTTTTTGGTTTGTAAAAGCATGCTATAGAGACACCAGATATGAGTGGCAACTGTCAAAGTAAACTGGCAGGGGTCTGCAAGGCACACGCTGAAGGAAGGCCTGACACACCCGCTTTAAGGACACTGACTGCTATTAGCTTACACTGGAAAACTTTTTTTCTTGGTAAAAGCACGCTATAGAGACACCAGATATGAGTGGCAACTTTCAAAGTAAACTGGCAGGGGTCTGCAGGGCACACGCTGAAGGAAGGCCTGACAAACCCGCTTTAAGGACACTGACTGCTATTAGCTTACACTGGAAAACTTTTTTGCTTTGTAAAAGCACGCTATAGAGACACCAGATATGAGTGGCAACTGTCAAAGTACACTGGCAGGGTTCTGCAGGGCACACGCTGAAGGAAGGCCTGACACACCCGCTTTAAGGACACTGACTGCTATTAGCTTACACTGAAAAACAATTTTGCTTTGTAAAAGCACGCTATAGAGACACCAGATATGAGTGGCAACTGTCAAAGTACACTGGCAGGGGTCTGCAGGGCACACGCTGAAGGCCTGAAACACCCGCTTTAAGGACACTGACTGCTATTAGCTTACACTGGAAAAATTTTTGCTTTGTAAAAGCACGCTACAGAGATACCAGATATGAGTGGCAACTGTCAAAGTACACTGGCAGGGGTCTGCAGGGCACACGCTGAAGGAAGGCCTGACACACCCGCTTTAAGGACACTGACTGCTATTAGCTTAGACTGGAAAGCTTTTTTTCTTTGTAAAAGCACGCTATAGAGACACCAGATATGAGTGGCAACTGTCAAAGTACAGTGGCAGGGGTCTGCAGGGAACACGCTGAAGGCCTGAAACACCCGCTTTAAGGACACTGACTGCTATTAGCTTACACTGGAAAACTTTTTTGCTTTGTAAAAGCACGCTACAGAGACACCAGATTTGAGTGGCAACTGTCAAAGTACACTGGCAGGGGTCTGCAGGGCACACGCTGAAGGAAGGCCTGAAACACCCGCTTTAAGGACACTGACTGCTATTAGCTTACACTGGAAAACTTTTTTGCTTTGTAAAAGCACGCTATAGAGACACCAGATATGAGTGGCAACTGTCAAATACACTGGCAGGGGTCTGCAGGGCACACTCTGAAGGAAGGCTTGACACACCCGCTTTAAGGACACTGACTGCTATTAGCTTACACTGGAAAACTTTTTTGCTTTGTAAAAGCACGCTATAGAAACACCAGATATGAGTGGCAACTGTCAAAGTACACTGGCAGGGGTCTGCAGGGCACACGCTGAAGGAAGGCCTGACACACCCGCTTGAAGGACACTGACTGCTATTAGCTTACAGTGGAAAACTTTTTTGCTTTGTAAAAGCACGCTATAGAGACACCAGATATGAGTGGCAACTGTCAAAGTACACTGGCAGGGGTCTGCAGGGCACACGCTGAAGGCCTGAAACACCCGCTTTAAGGACACTGACTGCTATTAGCTTACACTGGAAAAATTTTTGCTTTGTAAAAGCACGCTACAGAGATACCAGATATGAGTGGCAACTGTCAAAGTACACTGGCAGGGGTCTGCAGGGCACACGCTGAAGGAAGGCCTGACACACCCGCTTTAAGGACACTGACTGCTATTAGCTTAGACTGGAAAGCTTTTTTTCTTGGTAAAAGCACGCTATAGAGATACCAGATTTGAGTGGCAACTGTCAAAGTACACTGGCAGGGGTCTGCAGGGCACACGCTGAAGGAAGGCCTGACACACCCGCTTTAAGGACACTGACTGCTATTAGCTTACACTGGAAAACTTTTTTGCTTTGTAAAAGCACGCTACAGAGAAACCAGATATGAGTGGCAACTGTCAAAGTACACTGGCAGGGGTCTGTAGAGCACACGCTGAAGGAAGGCCTGACACACCCGCTTTAAGGACACTGACTGCTATTAGCTTACACTGGAAAACTTTTTTTCTTGGTAAAAGTACGCTATAGAGACACCAGATATGAGTGGCAACTGTCAAAGTACACTGGCAGGGGTCTGCAGGGCACAGGCTGAAGGAAGGCCTGACACACCCGCTTTAAGGACACTGACTGCTATTAGCTTAAACTGGAAAACTTTTTTGCTATGTAAAAGCACGCTATAGAGACACCAGATATGAGTGGCAACTGTCAAAGTACACTGGCAGGGGTCTGCAGGGCACACGCTGAAGGAAGGCCTGACACACCCGCTTTAAGGACACTGACTGCTATTAGCTTACACTGGAAAACAATTTTGCTTTGTAAAAGCACGCTATAGAGACACCAGATATGAGTGGCAACTGTCAAAGTACACTGGCAGGGGTCTGCAGGGCACACGCTGAAGGAAGGCCTGACACACCCGCTTTAAGGACACTGACTGCTATTAGCTTACACTGGAAAACTTTTTTGCTTTGTAAAAGCACGCTATAGAGACACCAGATATGAGTGGCAACTGTCAAAGTACACTGGCAGGGGTCTGCAGGGCACACGCTGAAGGAAGGCCTGACACACCCGCTTTAAGGACACTGACTGCTATTAGCTTACACTGGAAAACTTTTTTTCTTTGTAAAAGCACGCTATAGAGACACCAGATATGAGTGGCAACTGTCAAAGTACACTGTCAGGGGTTTGCAGGGAACACGCTGAAGGCCTGAAACACCCGCTTTAAGGACACTGACTGCTATTAGCTTACACTGGAACACTTTTTTGCTTTGTAAAAGCACGCTACAGAGACACCAGATTTGAGTGGCAACTGTCAAAGTACACTGGCAGGGGTCTGCAGGGCACACGCTGAAGGAAGGCCTGAAACACCCGCTTTAAGGACACTGACTGCTATTAGCTTACACTGGAAAACTTTTTTGCTTTGTAAAAGCACGCTATAGAGACACCAGATATGAGTGGCAACTGTCAAAGTACACTGGCAGGGGTCTGCAGGGCACACGCTGAAGGAAGGCCTGACACACCCGCTTGAAGGACACTGACTGCTATTAGCTTACAGTGGAAAACTTTTTTGCTTTGTAAAAGCACGCTATAGAGACACCTGATATGAGTGGCAACTGTCAAAGTACACTGGCAGGGGTCTGCAGGGCACACGCTGAAGGAAGGCCTGACACACCCGCTTTAAGGACACTGACTGCTATTAGCTTACACTGGAAAACTTTTTTGCTACGTAAAAGCACGCTACAGAGACACCAGATATGAGTGGCAACTGACAAAGTATACTGGCAGGGGTCTGCAGGGCACACGCTGAAGGCCTGAAACACCCGCTTTAAGGACACTGACTGCTATTAGCTTAAACTGGAAAACTTTTTTGCTTTGTAAAAGCATGCTACAGAGAAACCAGATATGAGTGGCAACTGTCAAAGTACACTGGCAGGGGTCTGTAGAGCACACGCTGAAGGAAGGCCTGAAACACCCGCTTTAAGGACACTGACTGCTATTAGCTTACATTGGAAAACTTTTTTTCTTGGTAAAAGCACGCTATAGAGACACCAGATATGAGTGGCAACTGTAAAAAGTACACTGGCAGGGGTCTGCAGGGCACACGCTAAAGGAAGGCCTGACACACCCGCTTTAAGGACACTGACTGCTATTAGCTTACACTGGAAAACTTTTTTCTTTGTAAAAGCACGCTATAGAGACACCAGATATGAGTGGCAACTTTCAAAGTACACTGGCAGGGGTCTGCAGGGCACACGCTGATGGAAGGCCTGACACACCCGCTTTAAGGACACTGACTGCTATTAGCTTACACTGGAAAACTTTTTTGTTTTGTAAAAGCATGCTATAGAGACACCAGATATGAGTGGCAACTGTCAAAGTAAACTGGCAGGGGTCTGCAGGGCACACGCTGAAGGAAGGCCTGACACACCCGCTTTAAGGACACTGACTGCTATTAGCTTACACTGGAAACATTTTTGCTTTGTAAAAGCACGCTACAGAGATACCAGATATGAGTGGCAACTGTCAAAGTACACTGGCAGGGGTCTGCAGGGCACACGCTGAAGGCCTGAAACACCCGCTTTAAGGACACTGACTGCTATTAGCTTACACTGGGAAACTTTTTTGCTTTGTAAAAGGACACTACAGAGACACCAGATATGAGTGGCAACTGTCAAAGTACACTGGCAGGGGTCTGCAGGGCACACGCTGAAGGAAGGCCTGACACACCCGCTTTAAGGACACTGACTGCTATTAGCTTACACTAGAAAACTTTTTTGCTTTGTAAAAGCACGCTACAGAGTCACCAGATATGAGTGTCAACTGTCAAAGTACACTGGCAGGGGTCTGCAGGGCACACGCTGAAGGCCTGAAACACCCGCTTTAAGGACACTGACTGCTATTAGCTTACACTGGAAAACTTTTTGCTTTGTAAAAGCACGCTACAGAGTCACCAGATATGAGTGGCAACTGTCAAAGTACACTGGCAGGGGTCTGCAGGACACACGCTGAATGAAGGCCTGACACACCTGCTTTAAGGACACTGACTGCTATTAGCTTACACTGGAAATCTTTTTTGCTTTGTAAAAGCATGCTACAGAGAAACCAGATATGAGTGGCAACTGTCAAAGTACACTGGCAGGGGTCTGTAGAGCACACGCTGAAGGAAGGCCTGACACACCCGCTTTAAGGACACTGACTGCTATTAGCTTACACTGGAAAACTTTTTTGCTTTGTAAAATCATGCTATAGAGACACCAGATATGAGTGGCAACTGTCAAAGTAAACTGGCAGGGGTCTGCAAGGCACACGCTGAAGGAAGGCCTGACACACCCGCTTTAAGGACACTGACTGCTATTAGCTTAGACGGGAAAACTTTTTTTCTTGGTAAAAGCACGCTATAGAGACACCAGATATGAGTGGCAACTGTCAAAGTACACTGGCAGGGGTCTGCAGGGCACACGTTGAAAGAAGGCCTGACACACCCGCTTTAAGGACACTGACTGCTATTAGCTTACACTGGAAAACTTTTTTGCTTTGTAAAAGCACGCTATAGAGACACCAGATATGAGTGGCAACTGTCAAAGTACACTGGCAGGGGTCTGCAGGGCACACGCTGAAGGAAGGCCTGACACACCCGCTTTAAGGACACTGACTGCTATTAGCTTACACTGGAAAACTTTTTTGCTTTGTAAAAGCACGCTATAGAGACACCAGATATGAGTGGCAACTGTCAAAGTACACTGGCAGGGGTCTGCAGGGCACACGCTGAAGGAAGGCCTGACACACCCGCTTTAAGGACACTGACTGCTATTAGCTTACACTGGAAAACTTTTTTTCTTTGTAAAAGCACGCTATAGAGACACCAGATATGAGTGGCAACTGTCAAAGTACACTGTCAGGGGTTTGCAGGGAACACGCTGAAGGCCTGAAACACCCGCTTTAAGGACACTGACTGCTATTAGCTTACACTGGAACACTTTTTTGCTTTGTAAAAGCACGCTACAGAGACACCAGATTTGAGTGGCAACTGTCAAAGTACACTGGCAGGGGTCTGCAGGGCACACGCTGAAGGAAGGCCTGAAACACCCGCTTTAAGGACACTGACTGCTATTAGCTTACACTGGAAAACTTTTTTGCTTTGTAAAAGCACGCTATAGAGACACTAGATATGAGTGGCAACTGTCAAAGTACACTGGCAGGGGTCTGCAGGGCACACGCTGAAGGAAGGCCTGACACACCCGCTTGAAGGACACTGACTGCTATTAGCTTACAGTGGAAAACTTTTTTGCTTTGTAAAAGCACGCTATAGAGACACCTGATATGAGTGGCAACTGTCAAAGTACACTGGCAGGGGTCTGCAGGGCACACGCTGAAGGAAGGCCTGACACACCCGCTTTAAGGACACTGACTGCTATTAGCTTACACTGGAAAACTTTTTTGCTACGTAAAAGCACGCTACAGAGACACCAGATATGAGTGGCAACTGTCAAAGTACACTGGCAGGGGTCTGCAGGGCACACGCTGAAGGCCTGAAACACCCGCTTTAAGGACACTGACTGCTATTAGCTTAAACTGGAAAACTTTTTTGCTTTGTAAAAGCATGCTACAGAGAAACCAGATATGAGTGGCAACTGTCAAAGTACACTGGCAGGGGTCTGTAGAGCACACGCTGAAGGAAGGCCTGACACACCCTCTTTAAGGACACTGACTGCTATTAGCTTACACTGGAAAACTTTTTTTCTTGGTAAAAGTACGCTATAGAGACACCAGATATGAGTGGCAACTGTCAAAGTACACTGGCAGGGGTCTGCAGGGCACACGCTGAAGGAAGGCCTGACACACCCGCTTTAAGGACACTGACTGCTATTAGCTTAAACACGAAAAAAATTTTGCTATGTAAAAGCACGCTATAGAGACACCAGATATGAGTGGCAACTGTCAAAGTACACTGGCAGGGGTCTGCAGGGCACACGCTGAAGGAAGGCCTGACACACCCGCTTTAAGGACACTGACTGCTATTAGCTTACACTGGAAAACTTTTTTGCTTTGTAAAAGCATGCTATAGAGACACCAGATATGAGTGGCAACTGTCAAAGTACACTGGCAGGGGTCTGCAGGGCACACGCTGAAGGAAGGCCTGACACACCCGCTTTAAGGACACTGACTGCTATTAGCTTACACAGGAAAACTTTTTTGTTTTGTAAAAGCATGCTATAGAGACACCAGATATGAGTGGCAACTGTCAAAGTACACTGGCAGGGGTCTGCAGGGCACACGATGAAGGAAGGCCTGACACACCCGCTTTAAGGACACTGACTGCTATTAGCTTACACTGGAAAACTTTTTTTCTTGGTAAAAGCACGCTATAGAGACACCAGATATGAGTGGCAACTGTCAAAGTACACTGGCAGGGGTCTGCAGGGCACACGCTGAAGGCAGGCCTGACACACCCGCTTTAAGGACACTGACTGCTATTAGCTTACACTGGAAAACTTTTTTGCTTTGTAAAAGCACGTTACAGAGACACCAGATATGAGTGCCAACTGTCAAAGTACACTGGCAGGAGTCTGCAGGGCACACGCTGAAGGCCTGAAACAGCCGCTTGAAGGACACTGACTGCTATTAGCTTACACTGGAAAACTTTTTTGCTTTGTAAAAGCACGCTACAGAGTCACCAGATATGAGTGGCAACTGTCAAAGTACACTGGCAGGGGTTTGCAGGGTACACGCTGAAGGAAGGCCTGACACACCCGCTTTAAGGACACTGACTGCTATTAGCTTACATTGGAAAACTTTTTTTCTTGGTAAAAGCACGCTATAGAGACACCAGATATGAGTGGCAACTGTAAAAAGTACACTGGCAGGGGTCTGCAGGGCACACGCTGAAGGAAGGCCTGACACACCCGCTTTAAGGACACTGACTGCTATTAGCTTACACTGGAAAACTTTTTTCTTTGTAAAAGCACGCTATAGAGACACCAGATATGAGTGGCAACTGTCAAAGTACACTGGCAGGGGTCTGCAGGGCACACGCTGAAGGAAGGCCTGACACACCCGCTTTAAGGACACTGACTGCTATTAGCTTACACTGGAAAACTTTTTTGTTTTGTAAAAGCATGCTATAGAGACACCAGATATGAGTGGCAACTGTCAAAGTACACTGGCAGGGGTCTGCAGGGCACACGCTGAAGGCCTGAAACACCCGCTTTAAGGACACTGACTGCTATTAGCTTACACTGGAAAACTTTTTTGCTTTGTAAAAGCACGCTACAGAGATACCAGATATGAGTGGCAACTGTCAAAGTACACTGGCAGGGGTCTGCAGGGCAAACGCTGAAGGAAGGCCTGACACACCCGCTTGAAGGACACTGACTGCTATTAGCTTACACTGGAAAACTTTTTTGCTTTGTAAAAGCACGCTACAGAGACACCAGATATGAGTGCCAACTGTCAAAGTACACTGGCAGGGGTCTGCAGGGCACACGCTGAAGGAAGGCCTGACACACCTGCTTTAAGGACACTGACTGCTATTAGCTTACACTGGAAATCTTTTTTTCTTGGAAAATGCACGCTATAGAGATACCAGATTTGAGTGGCAACTGTCAAAGTACACTGGCAGGGGTCTGTAGAGCACACGCTGAAGGAAGGCCTGACACACCCGCTTTAAGGACACTGACTGCTATTAGCTTACACTGGAAAACTTTTTTGCTTTGTAAAAGGACACTACAGAGACACCAGATATGAGTGGCAACTGTCAAAGTACACTGGCAGGGGTCTGCAGGGCACACGCTGAAGGAAGGCCTGACACACCCGCTTTAAGGACACTGACTGCTATTAGCTTACACTAGAAAACTTTTTTGCTTTGTAAAAGCACGCTACAGAGTCACCAGATATGAGTGTCAACTGTCAAAGTACACTGGCAGGGGTCTGCAGGGCACACGCTGAAGGCCTGAAACACCCGCTTTAAGGACACTGACTGCTATTAGCTTACACTGGAAAACTTTTTGCTTTGTAAAAGCACGCTACAGAGTCACCAGATATGAGTGGCAACTGTCAAAGTACACTGGCAGGGGTCTGCAGGGCACACGCTGAATGAAGGCCTGACACACCTGCTTTAAGGACACTGACTGCTATTAGCTTACACTGGAAATCTTTTTTGCTTTGTAAAAGCATGCTACAGAGAAACCAGATATGAGTGGCAACTGTCAAAGTACACTGGCAGGGGTCTGTAGAGCACACGCTGAAGGAAGGCCTGACACACCCGCTTTAAGGACACTGACTGCTATTAGCTTACACTGGAAAACTTTTTTGCTTTGTAAAATCATGCTATAGAGACACCAGATATGAGTGGCAACTGTCAAAGTAAACTGGCAGGGGTCTGCAAGGCACACGCTGAAGGAAGGCCTGACACACCCGCTTTAAGGACACTGACTGCTATTAGCTTAGACGGGAAAACTTTTTTTCTTGGTAAAAGCACGCTATAGAGACACCAGATATGAGTGGCAACTGTCAAAGTACACTGGCAGGGGTCTGCAGGGCACACGTTGAAAGAAGGCCTGACACACCCGCTTTAAGGACACTGACTGCTATTAGCTTACACTGGAAAACTTTTTTGCTTTGTAAAAGCACGCTATAGAGACACCAGATATGAGTGGCAACTGTCAAAGTACACTGGCAGGGGTCTGCAGGGCACACGCTGAAGGAAGGCCTGACACACCCGCTTTAAGGACACTGACTGCTATTAGCTTACACTGGAAAACAATTTTGCTTTGTAAAAGCACGCTATAGAGACACCAGATATGAGTGGCAACTGTCAAAGTACACTGGCAGGGGTCTGCAGGGCACACGCTGAAGGAAGGCCTGACACACCCGCTTTAAGGACACTGACTGCTATTAGCTTACACTGGAAAACTTTTTTGCTTTGTAAAAGCACGCTATAGAGACACCAGATATGAGTGGCAACTGTCAAAGTACACTGGCAGGGGTCTGCAGGGCACACGCTGAAGGAAGGCCTGACACACCCGCTTTAAGGACACTGACTGCTATTAGCTTACACTGGAAAACTTTTTTTCTTTGTAAAAGCACGCTATAGAGACACCAGATATGAGTGGCAACTGTCAAAGTACACTGTCAGGGGTTTGCAGGGAACACGCTGAAGGCCTGAAACACCCGCTTTAAGGACACTGACTGCTATTAGCTTACACTGGAACACTTTTTTGCTTTGTAAAAGCACGCTACAGAGACACCAGATTTGAGTGGCAACTGTCAAAGTACACTGGCAGGGGTCTGCAGGGCACACGCTGAAGGAAGGCCTGAAACACCCGCTTTAAGGACACTGACTGCTATTAGCTTACACTGGAAAACTTTTTTGCTTTGTAAAAGCACGCTATAGAGACACCAGATATGAGTGGCAACTGTCAAAGTACACTGGCAGGGGTCTGCAGGGCACACGCTGAAGGAAGGCCTGACACACCCGCTTGAAGGACACTGACTGCTATTAGCTTACAGTGGAAAACTTTTTTGCTTTGTAAAAGCACGCTATAGAGACACCTGATATGAGTGGCAACTGTCAAAGTACACTGGCAGGGGTCTGCAGGGCACACGCTGAAGGAAGGCCTGACACACCCGCTTTAAGGACACTGACTGCTATTAGCTTACACTGGAAAACTTTTTTGCTACGTAAAAGCACGCTACAGAGACACCAGATATGAGTGGCAACTGTCAAAGTACACTGGCAGGGGTCTGCAGGGCACACGCTGAAGGCCTGAAACACCCGCTTTAAGGACACTGACTGCTATTAGCTTAAACTGGAAAACTTTTTTGCTTTGTAAAAGCATGCTACAGAGAAACCAGATATGAGTGGCAACTGTCAAAGTACACTGGCAGGGGTCTGTAGAGCACACGCTGAAGGAAGGCCTGACACACCCTCTTTAAGGACACTGACTGCTATTAGCTTACACTGGAAAACTTTTTTTCTTGGTAAAAGTACGCTATAGAGACACCAGATATGAGTGGCAACTGTCAAAGTACACTGGCAGGGGTCTGCAGGGCACACGCTGAAGGAAGGCCTGACACACCCGCTTTAAGGACACTGACTGCTATTAGCTTAAACACGAAAAAAATTTTGCTATGTAAAAGCACGCTATAGAGACACCAGATATGAGTGGCAACTGTCAAAGTACACTGGCAGGGGTCTGCAGGGCACACGCTGAAGGAAGGCCTGACACACCCGCTTTAAGGACACTGACTGCTATTAGCTTACACTGGAAAACTTTTTTGCTTTGTAAAAGCATGCTATAGAGACACCAGATATGAGTGGCAACTGTCAAAGTACACTGGCAGGGGTCTGCAGGGCACACGCTGAAGGAAGGCCTGACACACCCGCTTTAAGGACACTGACTGCTATTAGCTTACACAGGAAAACTTTTTTGTTTTGTAAAAGCATGCTATAGAGACACCAGATATGAGTGGCAACTGTCAAAGTACACTGGCAGGGGTCTGCAGGGCACACGATGAAGGAAGGCCTGACACACCCGCTTTAAGGACACTGACTGCTATTAGCTTACACTGGAAAACTTTTTTTCTTGGTAAAAGCACGCTATAGAGACACCAGATATGAGTGGCAACTGTCAAAGTACACTGGCAGGGGTCTGCAGGGCACACGCTGAAGGCAGGCCTGACACACCCGCTTTAAGGACACTGACTGCTATTAGCTTACACTGGAAAACTTTTTTGCTTTGTAAAAGCACGTTACAGAGACACCAGATATGAGTGCCAACTGTCAAAGTACACTGGCAGGAGTCTGCAGGGCACACGCTGAAGGCCTGAAACAGCCGCTTGAAGGACACTGACTGCTATTAGCTTACACTGGAAAACTTTTTTGCTTTGTAAAAGCACGCTACAGAGTCACCAGATATGAGTGGCAACTGTCAAAGTACACTGGCAGGGGTTTGCAGGGTACACGCTGAAGGAAGGCCTGACACACCCGCTTTAAGGACACTGACTGCTATTAGCTTACATTGGAAAACTTTTTTTCTTGGTAAAAGCACGCTATAGAGACACCAGATATGAGTGGCAACTGTAAAAAGTACACTGGCAGGGGTCTGCAGGGCACACGCTGAAGGAAGGCCTGACACACCCGCTTTAAGGACACTGACTGCTATTAGCTTACACTGGAAAACTTTTTTCTTTGTAAAAGCACGCTATAGAGACACCAGATATGAGTGGCAACTGTCAAAGTACACTGGCAGGGGTCTGCAGGGCACACGCTGAAGGAAGGCCTGACACACCCGCTTTAAGGACACTGACTGCTATTAGCTTACACTGGAAAACTTTTTTGTTTTGTAAAAGCATGCTATAGAGACACCAGATATGAGTGGCAACTGTCAAAGTACACTGGCAGGGGTCTGCAGGGCACACGCTGAAGGCCTGAAACACCCGCTTTAAGGACACTGACTGCTATTAGCTTACACTGAAAACATTTTTGCTTTGTAAAAGCACGCTACAGAGATACCAGATATGAGTGGCAACTGTCAAAGTACACTGGCAGGGGTCTGCAGGGCACACGCTGAAGGCCTGAAACACCCGCTTTAAGGACACTGACTGCTATTAGCTTACACTGGGAAACTTTTTTGCTTTGTAAAAGGACACTATAGAGACACCAGATATGAGTGGCAACTGTCAAAGTACACTGGCAGGGGTCTGCAGGGCACACTCTGAAGGAAGGCCTGACACACCCGCTTTAAGGACACTGACTGCTATTAGCTTAGACTGGAAAGCTTTTTTTCTTGGAAAATGCAAGCTATATAGATACCAGATTTGAGTGGCAACTGTCAAAGTACACTGGCAGGTGTCTGCAGGGCACACGCTGAAGGAAGGCCTGACACACCCGCTTTAAGGACACTGACAGCTATTAGCTTACACTGGAAAACTTTTTTGCTTTGTAAAAGCACGCTACAGAGTCACCAGATATGAGTGGCAACTGTCAAAGTACACTGGCAGGGGTCTGCAGGGCACACGCTGAAGGCCTGAAACACCCGCTTTAAGGACACTGACTGCTATTAGCTTACACTGGAAAACTTTTTTGCTTTGTAAAAGCACGCTACAGAGTCACCAGATATGAGTGGCAACTGTCAAAGTACACTGGCAGGGGTCTGCAGGGCACACGCTGAATGAAGGCCTGACACACCTGCTTTAAGGACACTGACTGCTATTAGCTTACACTGGAAAACTTTTTTGCTTTGTAAAAGCATGCTACAGAGAAACCAGATATGAGTGGCAACTGTCAAAGTACACTGGCAGGGGTCTGCAGGGCACACGCTGAAGGAAGGCCTGACACACCCGCTTTAAGGACACTGACTGCTATTAGCTTACACTGGAAAACTTTTTTGCTTTGTAAAAGCACGTTACAGAGACACCAGATATGATTGCCAACTGTCAAAGTACACTGGCAGGAGTCTGCAGGGCACACGCTGAAGGCCTGAAACAGCCGCTTGAAGGACACTGACTGCTATTAGCTTACACTGGAAAACTTTTTTGCTTTGTAAAAGCATGCTATAGAGACACCAGATATGAGTGGCAACTGTCAAAGTACACTGGCAGGGGTCTGCAGGGCACACGCTGAAGGAAGGCCTGACACACCCGCTTGAAGGACACTGACTGCTATTAGCTTACAGTGGAAAACTTTTTTGCTTTGTAAAAGCACGCTATAGAGACACCAGATATGAGTGGCAACTGTCAAAGTACACTGGCAGGGGTCTGCAGGGCACACGCTGAAGGCCTGAAACACCCGCTTTAAGGACACTGACTGCTATTAGCTTACACTGGAAAACTTTTTTGCTTTGTAAAAGCACGCTACAGAGACACCAGATTTGAGTGGCAACTGTCAAAGTACACTGGCAGGGGTCTGCAGGGCACACGCTGAAGGAAGGCCTGAAACACCCGCTTTAAGGACACTGACTGCTATTAGCTTACACTGGAAAACTTTTTTGCTTTGTAAAAGCATGCAATAGAGACACCAGATATGAGTGGCAACTGTCAAATACACTGGCAGGGGTCTGCAGGGCACACGCTGAAGGAAGGCCTGAAACACCCGCTTTAAGGACACTGACTGCTATTAGCTTACACTGGAAAACTTTTTTGCTTTGTAAAAGCACGCTATAGGGACACCAGATATGAGTGGCAACTGTCAAAGTACACTGGCAGGGGTCTGCAGGGCACACGCTGAAGGAAGGCCTGACACACCCGCTTGAAGGACACTGACTGCTATTAGCTTACAGTGGAAAACTTTTTTGCTTTGTAAAAGCACGCTATAGAGACACCAGATATGAGTGGCAAATGTCAAAGTACACTGGCAGGGGTCTGCATGGCACACGCTGAAGGCCTGAAACACCCGCTTTAAGGACACTGACTGCTATTAGCTTACACTGGAAAAAATTTTGCTTTGTAAAAGCACGCTACAGAGATACCAGATATGAGTGGCAACTGTCAAAGTACACTGGCAGGGGTCTGCAGGGCACACGCTGAAGGCCTGAAACATCCGCTTTAAGGACACTGACTGCTATTAGCTTACACTGGAAAACTTTTTTGCTTTGTAAAAGCACGCTACAGAGTCACCAGATATGAGTGGCAACTGTCAAAGTACACTGGCAGGGGTCTGCAGGGCAAACGCTGAAGGAAGGCCTGACACACCCGCTTGAAGGACACTGACTGCTATTAGCTTACACTGGAAAACTTTTTTGCTTTGTAAAAGCACGCTACAGAGACACCAGATATGAGTGCCAACTGTCAAAGTACACTGGCAGGGGTCTGCAGGGCACACGCTGAAGGAAGGCCTGACACACCCGCTTTAAGGACACTTACTGCTATTAGCTTACATTGGAAAACTTTTTTTCTTGGTAAAAGCACGCTATAGAGACACCAGATATGAGTGGCAACTGTAAAAGTACACTGGCAGGGGTCTGCAGGGCACACGCTGAAGGAAGGCCTGACACACCCGCTTTAAGAACACTGACTGCTATTAGCTTACACTGGAAAACGTTTTTCTTTGTAAAAGCACGCTATAGAGACACCAGATATGAGTGGCAACTGTCAAAGTACACTGGCAGGGGTCTGCAGGGCACACGCTGAAGGAAGGCCTGACACACCCGCTTTAAGGACACTGACTGCTATTAGCTTACACTGGAAAACTTTTTTGTTTTGTAAAAGCATGCTATAGAGACACCAGATATGAGTGGCAACTTTCAAAGTACACTGGCAGGGTTCTGCAGGGCACACGCTGAAGGAAGGTCTGACACACCCGCTTTAAGGACACTGACTGCTATTAGCTTACACTGGAAAACTTTTTTGTTTTGTAAAAGCACGCTATAGAGACACCAGATATGAGTGGCAACTGTCAAAGTAAACTGGCAGGGGTCTGCAGGGCACACGCTGAAGGAAGGCCTGACACACCCGCTTTAAGGACACTGACTGCTATTAGCTTACACGGGAAAACTTTTTTTCTTGGTAAAAGCACGCTATAGAGACACCAGATATGAGTGGAAACTGTCAAAGTACACTGGCAGGGGTCTGCAGGGCACACGCTGAAGGAAGGCCTGACACACCCGCTTTAAGGACACTGACTGCTATTAGCTTACATTGGAAAACTTTTTTGCTTTGTAAAAGCACGCTATAGAGACACCAGATATGAGTGGCAACTGTCAAAGTACACTGGCAGGGGTCTGCAGGGCACACGCTGAAGGAAGGCCTGACACACCCGCTTTAAGGACACTGACTGCTATTAGTTTACACTGGAAAACCTTTTTGCTTTGTAAAAGCACGCTATAGAGACACCAGATATGAGTGGCAACTGTCAAAGTACACTGGCAGGGGTCTGCAGGGCACACGCTGAAGGAAGGCCTGACACACCCGCTTGAAGGACACTGACTGCTATTAGCTTACAGTGGAAAACTTTTTTGCTTTGTAAAAGCACGCTATAGAGACACCAGATATGAGTGGCAACTGTCAAAGTACACTGGCAGGGGTCTGCAGGGCACACGCTGAAGGCCTGAAACACCCGCTTTAAGGACACTGACTGCTATTAGCTTACACTGGAAAACTTTTTTGCTTTGTAAAAGCACGCTACAGAGACACCAGATTTGAGTGGCAACTGTCAAAGTACACTGGCAGGGGTCTGCAGGGCACACGCTGAAGGAAGGCCTGAAACACCCGCTTTATGGACACTGACTGCTATTAGCTTACACTGGAAAACTTTTTTGCTTTGTAAAAGCATGCAATAGAGACACCAGATATGAGTGGCAACTGTCAAATACACTGGCAGGGGTCTGCAGGGCACACGCTGAAGGAAGGCCTGAAACACCCGCTTTAAGGACACTGACTGCTATTAGCTTACACTGGAAAACTTTTTTGCTTTGTAAAAGCACGCTATAGGGACACCAGATATGAGTGGCAACTGTCAAAGTACACTGGCAGGGGTCTGCAGGGCACACGCTGAAGGAAGGCCTGACACACCCGCTTGAAGGACACTGACTGCTATTAGCTTACAGTGGAAAACTTTTTTGCTTTGTAAAAGCACGCTATAGAGACACCAGATATGAGTGGCAAATGTCAAAGTACACTGGCAGGGGTCTGCATGGCACACGCTGAAGGCCTGAAACACCCGCTTTAAGGACACTGACTGCTATTAGCTTACACTGGAAAAATTTTTGCTTTGTAAAAGCACGCTACAGAGATACCAGATATGAGTGGCAACTGTCAAAGTACACTGGCAGGGGTCTGCAGGGCACACGCTGAAGGCCTGAAACATCCGCTTTAAGGACACTGACTGCTATTAGCTTACACTGGAAAACTTTTTTGCTTTGTAAAAGCACGCTACAGAGTCACCAGATATGAGTGGCAACTGTCAAAGTACACTGGCAGGGGTCTGCAGGGTACACGCTGAAGGAAGGCCTGACACACCCGCTTTAAGGACACTGACTGCTATTAGCTTACGATGGAAAACTTTTTTTCTTGGTAAAAGCACGCTATAGAGACACCAGATATGAGTGACAACTGTAAAAGTACACTGGCAGGGGTCTGCAGGGCACACGCTGAAGGAAGGCCTGACACACCCGCTTTAAGGACACTGACTGCTATTAGCTTACACTGGAAAACTTTTTTCTTTGTAAAAGCACGCTATAGAGACACCAGATATGAGTGGCAACTGTCAAAGTACACTGGCAGGGGTCTGCAGGGCACACGCTGAAGGAAGGCCTGACACACCCTCTTTAAGGACACTGACTGCTATTAGCTTACACTGGAAAACTTTTTTGGTTTGTAAAAGCATGCTATAGAGACACCAGATATGAGTGGCAACTGTCAAAGTAAACTGGCAGGGGTCTGCAAGGCACACGCTGAAGGAAGGCCTGACACACCCGCTTTAAGGACACTGACTGCTATTAGCTTACACTGGAAAACTTTTTTTCTTGGTAAAAGCACGCTATAGAGACACCAGATATGAGTGGCAACTTTCAAAGTAAACTGGCAGGGGTCTGCAGGGCACACGCTGAAGGAAGGCCTGACAAACCCGCTTTAAGGACACTGACTGCTATTAGCTTACACTGGAAAACTTTTTTGCTTTGTAAAAGCACGCTATAGAGACACCAGATATGAGTGGCAACTGTCAAAGTACACTGGCAGGGTTCTGCAGGGCACACGCTGAAGGAAGGCCTGACACACCCGCTTTAAGGACACTGACTGCTATTAGCTTACACTGAAAAACAATTTTGCTTTGTAAAAGCACGCTATAGAGACACCAGATATGAGTGGCAACTGTCAAAGTACACTGGCAGGGGTCTGCAGGGCACACGCTGAAGGCCTGAAACACCCGCTTTAAGGACACTGACTGCTATTAGCTTACACTGGAAAAATTTTTGCTTTGTAAAAGCACGCTACAGAGATACCAGATATGAGTGGCAACTGTCAAAGTACACTGGCAGGGGTCTGCAGGGCACACGCTGAAGGAAGGCCTGACACACCCGCTTTAAGGACACTGACTGCTATTAGCTTAGACTGGAAAGCTTTTTTTCTTTGTAAAAGCACGCTATAGAGACACCAGATATGAGTGGCAACTGTCAAAGTACAGTGGCAGGGGTCTGCAGGGAACACGCTGAAGGCCTGAAACACCCGCTTTAAGGACACTGACTGCTATTAGCTTACACTGGAAAACTTTTTTGCTTTGTAAAAGCACGCTACAGAGACACCAGATTTGAGTGGCAACTGTCAAAGTACACTGGCAGGGGTCTGCAGGGCACACGCTGAAGGAAGGCCTGAAACACCCGCTTTAAGGACACTGACTGCTATTAGCTTACACTGGAAAACTTTTTTGCTTTGTAAAAGCACGCTATAGAGACACCAGATATGAGTGGCAACTGTCAAATACACTGGCAGGGGTCTGCAGGGCACACTCTGAAGGAAGGCTTGACACACCCGCTTTAAGGACACTGACTGCTATTAGCTTACACTGGAAAACTTTTTTGCTTTGTAAAAGCACGCTATAGAAACACCAGATATGAGTGGCAACTGTCAAAGTACACTGGCAGGGGTCTGCAGGGCACACGCTGAAGGAAGGCCTGACACACCCGCTTGAAGGACACTGACTGCTATTAGCCTACAGTGGAAAACTTTTTTGCTTTGTAAAAGCACGCTATAGAGACACCAGATATGAGTGGCAACTGTCAAAGTACACTGGCAGGGGTCTGCAGGGCACACGCTGAAGGCCTGAAACACCCGCTTTAAGGACACTGACTGCTATTAGCTTACACTGGAAAAATTTTTGCTTTGTAAAAGCACGCTACAGAGATACCAGATATGAGTGGCAACTGTCAAAGTACACTGGCAGGGGTCTGCAGGGCACACGCTGAAGGAAGGCCTGACACACCCGCTTTAAGGACACTGACTGCTATTAGCTTAGACTGGAAAGCTTTTTTTCTTGGTAAAAGCACGCTATAGAGATACCAGATTTGAGTGGCAACTGTCAAAGTACACTGGCAGGGGTCTGCAGGGCACACGCTGAAGGAAGGCCTGACACACCCGCTTTAAGGACACTGACTGCTATTAGCTTACACTGGAAAACTTTTTTGCTTTGTAAAAGCACGCTACAGAGACACCAGATATGAGTGGCAACTGTCAAAGTACACTGGCAGGGGTCTGCAGGGCACACGCTGAAGGAAGGCCTGACACACCCGCCTTAAGGACACTGACTGCTATTAGCTTACACTGGAAAACTTTTTTGCTTTGTAAAAGCATGCTACAGAGAAACCAGATATGAGTGGCAACTGTCAAAGTACACTGGCAGGGGTCTGTAGAGCACACGCTGAAGGAAGGCCTGACACACCCGCTTTAAGGACACTGACTGCTATTAGCTTACACTGGAAAACTTTTTTTCTTGGTAAAAGTACGCTATAGAGACACCAGATATGAGTGGCAACTGTCAAAGTACACTGGCAGGGGTCTGCAGGGCACAGGCTGAAGGAAGGCCTGACACACCCGCTTTAAGGACACTGACTGCTATTAGCTTAAACTGGAAAACTTTTTTGCTATGTAAAAGCACGCTATAGAGACACCAGATATGAGTGGCAACTGTCAAAGTACACTGGCAGGGGTCTGCAGGGCACACGCTGAAGGAAGGCCTGACACACCCGCTTTAAGGACACTGACTGCTATTAGCTTACACTGGAAAACTTTTTTGCTTTGTAAAAGCATGCTATAGAGACACCAGATATGAGTGGCAACTGTCAAAGTACACTGGCAGGGGTCTGCAGGGCACACGCTGAAGGAAGGCCGGACACACCCGCTTTAAGGACACTGACTGCTATTAGCTTACACTGGAAAACTTTTTTGCTTTGTAAAAGCACGCTATAGAGACACCAGATATGAGTGGCAACTGTCAAAGTACACTGGCAGGGGTCTGCAGGGCACACGCTGAAGGAAGGCCTGACACACCCGCTTTAAGGACACTGACTGCTATTAGCTTACACTGGAAAACAATTTTGCTTTGTAAAAGCACGCTATAGAGACACCAGATATGAGTGGCAACTGTCAAAGTACACTGGCAGGGGTCTGCAGGGCACACGCTGAAGGCAGGCCTGACACACCCGCTTTAAGGACACTGACTGCTATTAGCTTACACTGGAAAACTTTTTTGCTTTGTAAAAGCACGCTACAGAGACACCAGATATGAGTGCCAACTGTCAAAGTACACTGGCAGGAGTCTGCAGGGCACACGCTGAAGGCCTGAAACAGCCGCTTGAAGGACACTGACTGCTATTAGCTTACACTGGAAAACTTTTTTGCTTTGTAAAAGCACGCTACAGAGTCACCAGATATGAGTGGCAACTGTCAAAGTACACTGGCAGGGGTCTGTAGGGTACACGCTGAAGGAAAGCCTGACACACCCGCTTTAAGGACACTGACTGCTATTAGCTTACATTGGAAAACTTTTTTTCTTGGTAAAAGCACGCTATAGAGACACCAGATATGAGTGGCAACTGTAAAAAGTACACTGGCAGGGGTCTGCAGGGCACACGCTAAAGGAAGGCCTGACACACCCGCTTTAAGGACACTGACTGCTATTAGCTTACACTGGAAAACTTTTTTCTTTGTAAAAGCACGCTATAGAGACACCAGATATGAGTGGCAACTTTCAAAGTACACTGGCAGGGGTCTGCAGGGCACACGCTGATGGAAGGCCTGACACACCCGCTTTAAGGACACTGACTGCTATTAGCTTACACTGGAAAACTTTTTTGTTTTGTAAAAGCATGCTATAGAGACACCAGATATGAGTGGCAACTGTCAAAGTAAACTGGCAGGGGTCTGCAGGGCACACGCTGAAGGAAGGCCTGACACACCCGCTTTAAGGACACTGACTGCTATTAGCTTACACTGGAAACATTTTTGCTTTGTAAAAGCACGCTACAGAGATACCAGATATGAGTGGCAACTGTCAAAGTACACTGGCAGGGGTCTGCAGGGCACACGCTGAAGGCCTGAAACACCCGCTTTAAGGACACTGACTGCTATTAGCTTACACTGGGAAACTTTTTTGCTTTGTAAAAGGACACTACAGAGACACCAGATATGAGTGGCAACTGTCAAAGTACACTGGCAGGGGTCTGCAGGGCACACGCTGAAGGAAGGCCTGACACACCCGCTTTAAGGACACTGACTGCTATTAGCTTACACTAGAAAACTTTTTTGCTTTGTAAAAGCACGCTACAGAGTCACCAGATATGAGTGTCAACTGTCAAAGTACACTGGCAGGGGTCTGCAGGGCACACGCTGAAGGCCTGAAACACCCGCTTTAAGGACACTGACTGCTATTAGCTTACACTGGAAAACTTTTTGCTTTGTAAAAGCACGCTACAGAGTCACCAGATATGAGTGGCAACTGTCAAAGTACACTGGCAGGGGTCTGCAGGGCACACGCTGAATGAAGGCCTGACACACCTGCTTTAAGGACACTGACTGCTATTAGCTTACACTGGAAATCTTTTTTGCTTTGTAAAAGCATGCTACAGAGAAACCAGATATGAGTGGCAACTGTCAAAGTACACTGGCAGGGGTCTGTAGAGCACACGCTGAAGGAAGGCCTGACACACCCGCTTTAAGGACACTGACTGCTATTAGCTTACACTGGAAAACTTTTTTGCTTTGTAAAATCATGCTATAGAGACACCAGATATGAGTGGCAACTGTCAAAGTAAACTGGCAGGGGTCTGCAAGGCACACGCTGAAGGAAGGCCTGACACACCCGCTTTAAGGACACTGACTGCTATTAGCTTAGACGGGAAAACTTTTTTTCTTGGTAAAAGCACGCTATAGAGACACCAGATATGAGTGGCAACTGTCAAAGTACACTGGCAGGGGTCTGCAGGGCACACGTTGAAAGAAGGCCTGACACACCCGCTTTAAGGACACTGACTGCTATTAGCTTACACTGGAAAACTTTTTTGCTTTGTAAAAGCACGCTATAGAGACACCAGATATGAGTGGCAACTGTCAAAGTACACTGGCAGGGGTCTGCAGGGCACACGCTGAAGGAAGGCCTGACACACCCGCTTTAAGGACACTGACTGCTATTAGCTTACACTGGAAAACAATTTTGCTTTGTAAAAGCACGCTATAGAGACACCAGATATGAGTGGCAACTGTCAAAGTACACTGGCAGGGGTCTGCAGGGCACACGCTGAAGGAAGGCCTGACACACCCGCTTTAAGGACACTGACTGCTATTAGCTTACACTGGAAAACTTTTTTGCTTTGTAAAAGCACGCTATAGAGACACCAGATATGAGTGGCAACTGTCAAAGTACACTGGCAGGGGTCTGCAGGGCACACGCTGAAGGAAGGCCTGACACACCCGCTTTAAGGACACTGACTGCTATTAGCTTACACTGGAAAACTTTTTTTCTTTGTAAAAGCACGCTATAGAGACACCAGATATGAGTGGCAACTGTCAAAGTACACTGTCAGGGGTTTGCAGGGAACACGCTGAAGGCCTGAAACACCCGCTTTAAGGACACTGACTGCTATTAGCTTACACTGGAACACTTTTTTGCTTTGTAAAAGCACGCTACAGAGACACCAGATTTGAGTGGCAACTGTCAAAGTACACTGGCAGGGGTCTGCAGGGCACACGCTGAAGGAAGGCCTGAAACACCCGCTTTAAGGACACTGACTGCTATTAGCTTACACTGGAAAACTTTTTTGCTTTGTAAAAGCACGCTATAGAGACACCAGATATGAGTGGCAACTGTCAAAGTACACTGGCAGGGGTCTGCAGGGCACACGCTGAAGGAAGGCCTGACACACCCGCTTGAAGGACACTGACTGCTATTAGCTTACAGTGGAAAACTTTTTTGCTTTGTAAAAGCACGCTATAGAGACACCTGATATGAGTGGCAACTGTCAAAGTACACTGGCAGGGGTCTGCAGGGCACACGCTGAAGGAAGGCCTGACACACCCGCTTTAAGGACACTGACTGCTATTAGCTTACACTGGAAAACTTTTTTGCTACGTAAAAGCACGCTACAGAGACACCAGATATGAGTGGCAACTGTCAAAGTACACTGGCAGGGGTCTGCAGGGCACACGCTGAAGGCCTGAAACACCCGCTTTAAGGACACTGACTGCTATTAGCTTAAACTGGAAAACTTTTTTGCTTTGTAAAAGCATGCTACAGAGAAACCAGATATGAGTGGCAACTGTCAAAGTACACTGGCAGGGGTCTGTAGAGCACACGCTGAAGGAAGGCCTGACACACCCTCTTTAAGGACACTGACTGCTATTAGCTTACACTGGAAAACTTTTTTTCTTGGTAAAAGTACGCTATAGAGACACCAGATATGAGTGGCAACTGTCAAAGTACACTGGCAGGGGTCTGCAGGGCACACGCTGAAGGAAGGCCTGACACACCCGCTTTAAGGACACTGAATGCTATTAGCTTAAACACGAAAAAAATTTTGCTATGTAAAAGCACGCTATAGAGACACCAGATATGAGTGGCAACTGTCAAAGTACACTGGCAGGGGTCTGCAGGGCACACGCTGAAGGAAGGCCTGACACACCCGCTTTAAGGACACTGACTGCTATTAGCTTACACTGGAAAACTTTTTTGCTTTGTAAAAGCATGCTATAGAGACACCAGATATGAGTGGCAACTGTCAAAGTACACTGGCAGGGGTCTGCAGGGCACACGCTGAAGGAAGGCCTGACACACCCGCTTTAAGGACACTGACTGCTATTAGCTTACACAGGAAAACTTTTTTGTTTTGTAAAAGCATGCTATAGAGACACCAGATATGAGTGGCAACTGTCAAAGTACACTGGCAGGGGTCTGCAGGGCACACGATGAAGGAAGGCCTGACACACCCGCTTTAAGGACACTGACTGCTATTAGCTTACACTGGAAAACTTTTTTTCTTGGTAAAAGCACGTTACAGAGACACCAGATATGAGTGGCAACTGTCAAAGTACACTGGCAGGAGTCTGCAGGGCACACGCTGAAGGCCTGAAACAGCCGCTTGAAGGACACTGACTGCTATTAGCTTACACTGGAAAACTTTTTTGCTTTGTAAAAGCACGCTACAGAGTCACCAGATATGAGTGGCAACTGTCAAAGTACACTGGCAGGGGTTTGCAGGGTACACGCTGAAGGAAGGCCTGACACACCCGCTTTAAGGACACTGACTGCTATTAGCTTACATTGGAAAACTTTTTTTCTTTGTAAAAGCACGCTATAGAGACACCAGATATGAGTGGCAACTGTAAAAAGTACACTGGCAGGGGTCTGCAGGGCACACGCTGAAGGAAGGCCTGACACACCCGCTTTAAGGACACTGACTGCTATTAGCTTACACTGGAAAACTTTTTTCTTTGTAAAAGCACGCTATAGAGACACCAGATATGAGTGGCAACTGTCAAAGTACACTGGCAGGGGTCTGCAGGGCACACGCTGAAGGAAGGCCTGACACACCCGCTTTAAGGACACTGACTGCTATTAGCTTACACTGGAAAACTTTTTTGTTTTGTAAAAGCATGCTATAGAGACACCAGATATGAGTGGCAACTGTCAAAGTACACTGGCAGGGGTCTGCAGGGCACACGCTGAAGGCCTGAAACACCCGCTTTAAGGACACTGACTGCTATTAGCTTACACTGAAAACATTTTTGCTTTGTAAAAGCACGCTACAGAGATACCAGATATGAGTGGCAACTGTCAAAGTACACTGGCAGGGGTCTGCAGGGCACACGCTGAAGGCCTGAAACACCCGCTTTAAGGACACTGACTGCTATTAGCTTACACTGGGAAACTTTTTTGCTTTGTAAAAGGACACTATAGAGACACCAGATATGAGTGGCAACTGTCAAAGTACACTGGCAGGGGTCTGCAGGGCACACTCTGAAGGAAGGCCTGACACACCCGCTTTAAGGACACTGACTGCTATTAGCTTAGACTGGAAAGCTTTTTTTCTTGGAAAATGCACGCTATAGAGATACCAGATTTGAGTGGCAACTGTCAAAGTACACTGGCAGGGGTCTGCAGGGCACACGCTGAAGGAAGGCCTGACACACCCGCTTTAAGGACACTGACAGCTATTAGCTTACACTGGAAAACTTTTTTGCTTTGTAAAAGCACGCTACAGAGTCACCAGATATGAGTGGCAACTGTCAAAGTACACTGGCAGGGGTCTGCAGGGCACACGCTGAAGGCCTGAAACACCCGCTTTAAGGACACTGACTGCTATTAGCTTACACTGGAAAACTTTTTTGCTTTGTAAAAGCACGCTACAGAGTCACCAGATATGAGTGGCAACTGTCAAAGTACACTGGCAGGGGTCTGCAGGGCACACGCTGAATGAAGGCCTGACACACCTGCTTTAAGGACACTGACTGCTATTAGCTTACACTGGAAAACTTTTTTGCTTTGTAAAAGCATGCTACAGAGAAACCAGATATGAGTGGCAACTGTCAAAGTACACTGGCAGGGGTCTGCAGGGCACACGCTGAAGGAAGGCCTGACACACCCGCTTTAAGGACACTGACTGCTATTAGCTTACACAGGAAAACTTTTTTGTTTTGTAAAAGCATGCTATAGAGACACCAGATATGAGTGGCAACTGTCAAAGTACACTGGCAGGGGTCTGCAGGGCACACGCTGAAGGAAGGCCTGACACACCCGCTTTAAGGACACTGACTGCTATTAGCTTACACTGGAAAACTTTTTTCTTTGTAAAAGCACGCTATAGAGACACCAGATATGAGTGGCAACTGTAAAAAGTACACTGGCAGGGGTCTGCAGGGCACACGCTGAAGGAAGGCCTGACACACCCGCTTTAACCCCTTAAGGACACATGACATGTGTGACATGTCATGATTCCCTTTTATTCCAGAAGTTTGGTCCTTAAGGGGTTAAGGACACTGACTGCTATTAGCTTACACTGGAAAACTTTTTTCTTTGTAAAAGCACGCTATAGAGACACCAGATATGAGTGGCAACTGTCAAAGTACACTGGCAGGGGTCTGCAGGGCACACGCTGAAGGAAGGCCTGACACACCCGCTTTAAGGACACTGACTGCTATTAGCTTACACTGGAAAACTTTTTTGTTTTGTAAAAGCATGCTATAGAGACACCAGATATGAGTGGCAACTGTCAAAGTAAACTGGCAGGGGTCTGCAGGGCAGACGCTGAAGGAAGGCCTGACACACCAGCTTTAAGGACACTGACTGCTATTAGCTTACACTGGAAAACTTTTTTTCTTGGTAAAAGCACGCTATAGAGACACCAGATATGAGTGGCAACTTTTAAAGTACACTGGCAGGGGTCTGCAGGGCACACGCTGAAGGAAGGCCTGACACACCCGCTTTAAGGACACTGACTGCTATTAGCTTACACAGGAAAACTTTTTTGTTTTGTAAAAGCATGCTATAGAGACACCAGATATGAGTGGCAACTGTCAAAGTACACTGGCAGGGGTCTGCAGGGCACACGCTGAAGGAAGGCCTGACACACCCGCTTTAAGGACACTGACTGCTATTAGCTTACACTGGAAAACGTTTTTGTTTTGTAAAAGCATGCTATAGAGACACCAGATATGAGTGGCAACTGTCAAAGTACACTGGCAGGGGTCTGCAGGGCACACGCTGAAGGCCTGAAACACCCGCTTTAAGGACACTGACTGCTATTAGCTTACACTGGAAACATTTTTGCTTTGTAAAAGCACGCTACAGAGATACCAGATATGAGTGGCCACTGTCAAAGTACACTGGCAGGGGTCTGCAGGGCACACGCTGAAGGCCTGAAACACCCGCTTTAAGGACACTGACTGCTATTAGCTTACACTGGGAAACTTTTTTGCTTTGTAAAAGAACAATACAGAGACACCAGATATGAGTGGCAACTGTCAAAGTACACTGGCAGGGGTCTGCAGGGCACACGCTGAAGGAAGGCCTGACACACCCGCTTTAAGGACACTGACTGCTATTAGCTTAGACTGGAAAGCTTTTTTTCTTGGTAAAAGCACGCTATAGAGATACCAGATTTTAGTGGCAACTGTCAAAGTACACTGGCAGGGGTCTGCAGGGCACACGCTGAAGGAAGGCCTGACACACCCGCTTTAAGGACACTGACTGCTATTAGCTTACACTGGAAAACTTTTTTGCTTTGTAAAAGCACGCTACAGAGTCACCAGATATGAGTGGCAACTGTCAAAGTACACTGGCAGGGGTCTGCAGGGCACACGCTGAAGGAAGGCCTGACACACCCGCTTTAAGGACACTGACTGCTATTAGCTTACACTGGAAAACTTTTTTGTTTTGTAAAAGCATGCTATAGAGACTCCAGATATGAGTGGCAACTGTCAAAGTACACTGGCAGGGGTCTGCAGGGCACACGCTGAAGGAAGGCCTGACACACCCGCTTTAAGGACACTGACTGCTATTAGCTTACACTGGAAAACTTTTTTTCTTGGTAAAAGCACGCTATAGAGACACCAGATATGAGTGGCAACTGTCAAAGTACACTGGCAGGGGTCTGCAGGGCACACGCTGAAGGCAGGCCTGACACACCCGCTTTAAGGACACTGACTGCTATTAGCTTACACTGGAAAACTTTTTTGCTTTGTAAAAGCACGTTACAGAGACACCAGATATGAGTGCCAACTGTCAAAGTACACTGGCAGGAGTCTGCAGGGCACACGCTGAAGGCCTGAAACAGCCGCTTGAAGGACACTGACTGCTATTAGCTTACACTGGAAAACTTTTTTGCTTTGTAAAAGCACGCTACAGAGTCACCAGATATGAGTGGCAACTGTCAAAGTACACTGGCAGGGGTTTGCAGGGTACACGCTGAAGGAAGGCCTGACACACCCGCTTTAAGGACACTGACTGCTATTAGCTTACATTGGAAAACTTTTTTTCTTGGTAAAAGCACGCTATAGAGACACCAGATATGAGTGGCAACTGTAAAAAGTACACTGGCAGGGGTCTGCAGGGCACACGCTGAAGGAAGGCCTGACACACCCGCTTTAAGGACACTGACTGCTATTAGCTTACACTGGAAAACTTTTTTCTTTGTAAAAGCACGCTATAGAGACACCAGATATGAGTGGCAACTGTCAAAGTACACTGGCAGGGGTCTGCAGGGCACACGCTGAAGGAAGGCCTGACACACCCGCTTTAAGGACACTGACTGCTATTAGCTTACACTGGAAAACTTTTTTGTTTTGTAAAAGCATGCTATAGAGACACCAGATATGAGTGGCAACTGTCAAAGTAAACTGGCAGGGGTCTGCAGGGCACACGCTGAAGGAAGGCCTGACACACCCGCTTTAAGGACACTGACTGCTATTAGCTTACACTGGAAAACTTTTTTTCTTGGTAAAAGCACGCTATAGAGACACCAGATATGAGTGGCAACTGTCAAAGTACACTGGCAGGGGTCTGCAGGGCACACGCTGAAGGCCTGAAACACCCGCTTTAAGGACACTGACTGCTATTAGCTTACACTGAAAACATTTTTGCTTTGTAAAAGCAAGCTACAGAGATACCAGATATGAGTGGCAACTGTCAAAGTACACTGGCAGGGGTCTGCAGGGCACACGCTGAAGGCCTGAAACACCCGCTTTAAGGACACTGACTGCTATTAGCTTACACTGGGAAACTTTTTTGCTTTGTAAAAGGACACTACAGAGACACCAGATATGAGTGGCAACTGTCAAAGTACACTGGCAGGGGTCTGCAGGGCACACTCTGAAGGAAGGCCTGACACACCCGCTTTAAGGACACTGACTGCTATTAGCTTAGACTGGAAAGCTTTTTTTCTTGGAAAAAGCACGCTATAGAGATACCAGATTTGAGTGGCAACTGTCAAAGTACACTGGCAGGGGTCTGCAGGGCACACGCTGAAGGAAGGCCTGACACACCCGCTTTAAGGACACTGACAGCTATTAGCTTACACTGGAAAACTTTTTTGCTTTGTAAAAGCACGCTACAGAGTCACCAGATATGAGTGGCAACTGTCAAAGTACACTGGCAGGGGTCTGCAGGGCACACGCTGAAGGCCTGAAACACCCGCTTTAAGGACACTGACTGCTATTAGCTTACACTGGAAAACTTTTTTGCTTTGTAAAAGCACGCTACAGAGTCACCAGATATGAGTGGCAACTGTCAAAGTACACTGGCAGGGGTCTGCAGGGCACACGCTGAAGGAAGGCCTGACACACCCGCTTTAAGGACACTGACTGCTATTAGCTTACACTGGAAAACTTTTTTGCTTTGTAAAAGCATGCTATAGAGACACCAGATATGAGTGGCAACTGTCAAAGTACACTGGCAGGGGTCTGCAGGGCACACGCTGAAGGAAGGCCTGACACACCCGCTTTAAGGACACTGACTGCTATTAGCTTACACAGGAAAACTTTTTTGTTTTGTAAAAGCATGCTATAGAGACACCAGATATGAGTGGCAACTGTCAAAGTACACTGGCAGGGGTCTGCAGGGCACACGCTGAAGGCCTGACACACCCGCTTTAAGGACACTGACTGCTATTAGCTTACACTGGAAAACTTTTTTTCTTGGTAAAAGCACGCTATAGAGACACCAGATATGAGTGGCAACTGTCAAAGTACACTGGCAGGGGTCTGCAGGGCACACGCTGAAGGCAGGCCTGACACACCCGCTTTAAGGACACTGACTGCTATTAGCTTACACTGGAAAACTTTTTTGCTTTGTAAAAGCACGCTACAGAGACACCAGATATGAGTGGCAACTGTCAAAGTACACTGGCAGGGGTCTGCAGGGCACACGCTGAAGGCCTGAAACAGCCGCTTGAAGGACACTGACTGCTATTAGCTTACACTGGAAAACTTTTTTGCTTTGTAAAAGCACGCTACAGAGTCACCAGATATGAGTGGCAACTGTCAAAGTACACTGGCAGGGGTCTGCAGGGTACACGCTGAAGGAAGGCCTGACACACCCGCTTTAAGGACACTGACTGCTATTAGCTTACATTGGAAAACTTTTTTTCTTGGTTAAAGCACGCTATAGAGACACCAGATATGAGTGGCAACTGTCAAAGTACACTGGCAGGGGTCTGCAGGGCACACGCTGAAGGCCTGAAACACCCGCTTTAAGGACACTGACTGCTATTAGCTTACACTGGAAAACTTTTTTGCTTTGTAAAAGCACGCTACAGAGTCACCAGATATGAGTGGCAACTGTCAAAGTACACTGGCAGGGGTCTGCAGGGCACACGCTGAAGGAAGGCCTGACACACCCGCTTTAAGGACACTGACTGCTATTAGCTTACACTGGAAAACTTTTTTGTTTTGTAAAAGCATGCTATAGAGACACCAGATATGAGTGGCAACTGTCAAAGTACACTGGCAGGGGTCTGCAGGGCACACGCTGAAGGAAGGCCTGACACACCCGCTTTAAGGACACTGACTGCTATTAGCTTACACAGGAAAACTTTTTTGTTTTGTAAAAGCATTCTATAGAGACACCAGATATGAGTGGCAACTGTCAAAGTACACTGGCAGGGGTCTGCAGGGCACACGCTGAAGGAAGGCCTGACACACCCGCTTTAAGGACACTGACTGCTATTAGCTTACACTGGAAAACTTTTTTTCTTGGTAAAAGCACGCTATAGAGACACCAGATATGAGTGGCAACTGTCAAAGTACACTGGCAGGGGTCTGCAGGGCACACGCTGAAGGCAGGCCTGACACACCCGCTTTAAGGACACTGACTGCTATTAGCTTACACTGGAAATCTTTTTTGCTTTGTAAAAGCACGCTACAGAGACACCAGATATGAGTGGCAACTGTCAAAGTACACTGGCAGGGGTCTGCAGGGCACACGCTGAAGGCCTGAAACAGCCGCTTGAAGGACACTGACTGCTATTAGCTTACACTGGAAAACTTTTTTGCTTTGTAAAAGCACGCTACAGAGTCACCAGATATGAGTGGCAACTGTCAAAGTACACTGGCAGGGGTCTGCAGGGTACACGCTGAAGGAAGGCCTGACACACCCGATTTAAGGACACTGACTGCTATTAGCTTACACTGGAAAACTTTTTTTCTTGGTAAAAGCACGCTATAGAGACACCAGATATGAGTGGCAACTGTCAAAGTACACTGGCAGGGGTCTGCAGGGCACACGCTGAAGGAAGGCCTGACACACCCGCTTTAAGGACACTGACTGCTATTAGCTTACACTGGAAAACTTTTTTTCTTGGTAAAAGCACGCTATAGAGACACCAGATATGAGTGGCAACTGTCAAAGTACACTGGCAGGGGTCTGCAGGGCACACGCTGAAGGCAGGCCTGACACACCCGCTTTAAGGACACTGACTGCTATTAGCTTACACTGGAAAACTTTTTTGCTTTGTAAAAGCACGCTACAGAGACACCAGATATGAGTGGCAACTGTCAAAGTACACTGGCAGGGGTCTGCAGGGCACACGCTGAAGGCAGGCCTGACACACCCGCTTTAAGGACACTGACTGCTATTAGCTTACACTGGAAAACTTTTTTGCTTTGTAAAAGCACGCTACAGAGACACCAGATATGAGTGGCAACTGTCAAAGTACACTGGCAGGGGTCTGCAGGGCACACGCTGAAGGCCTGAAACAGCCGCTTGAAGGACACTGACTGCTATTAGCTTACACTGGAAAACTTTTTTGCTTTGTAAAAGCACGCTACAGAGTCACCAGATATGAGTGGCAACTGTCAAAGTACACTGGCAGGGGTCTGCAGGGTACACGCTGAAGGAAGGCCTGACACACCCGATTTAAGGACACTGACTGCTATTAGCTTACACTGGAAAACTTTTTTTCTTGGTAAAAGCACGCTATAGAGACACCAGATATGAGTGGCAACTGTCAAAGTACACTGGCAGGGGTCTGCAGGGCACACGCTGAAGGAAGGCCTGACACACCCGCTTTAAGGACACTGACTGCTATTAGCTTACACTGGAAAACTTTTTTGTTTTGTAAAAGCATGCTATAGAGACACCAGATATGAGTGGCAACTGTCAAAGTACACTGGCAGGGGTCTGCAGGGCACACGCTGAAGGAAGGCCTGACACACCCGCTTTAAGGACACTGACTGCTATTAGCTTACACTGGAAAACGTTTTTCTTGGTAAAAGCACGCTATAGAGACACCAGATATGAGTGGCAACTGTCAAAGTACACTGGCAGGGGTCTGCAGGGCACACGCTGAAGGCCTGAAACACCCGCTTTAAGGACACTGACTGCTATTAGCTTACACTGGAAACATTTTTGCTTTGTAAAAGCACGCTACAGAGATACCAGATATGAGTGGCAACTGTCAAAGTACACTGGCAGGGGTCTGCAGGGCACACGCTGAAGGCCTGAAACACCCGCTTTAAGGACACTGACTGCTATTAGCTTACACTGGGAAACTTTTTTGCTTTGTAAAAGGACACTACAGAGACACCAGATATGAGTGGCAACTGTCAAAGTACACTGGCAGGGGTCTGCAGGGCACACGCTGAAGGAAGGCCTGACACACCCGCTTTAAGGACACTGACTGCTATTAGCTTAGACTGGAAAACTTTTTTGCTTTGTAAAAGCACGCTACAGAGTCACCAGATATGAGTGGCAACTGTCAAAGTACACTGGCAGGGGTCTGCAGGGCACACGCTGAAGGAAGGCCTGACACACCCGCTTTAAGGACACTGACTGCTATTAGCTTACACTGGAAAACTTTTTTGTTTTGTAAAAGCATGCTATAGAGACACCAGATATGAGTGGCAACTGTCAAAGTACACTGGCAGGGGTCTGCAGGGCACACGCTGAAGGAAGGCCTGACACACCCGCTTTAAGGACACTGACTGCTATTAGCTTACACAGGAAAACTTTTTTGTTTTGTAAAAGCATGCTATAGAGACACCAGATATGAGTGGCAACTGTCAAAGTACACTGGCAGGGGTCTGCAGGGCACACGCTGAAGGCCTGACACACCCACTTTAAGGACACTGACTGCTATTAGCTTACACTGGAAAACTTTTTTTCTTGGTAAAAGCACGCTATAGAGACACCAGATATGAGTGGCAACTGTCAAAGTACACTGGCAGGGGTCTGCAGGGCACACGCTGAAGGCAGGCCTGACACACCCGCTTTAAGGACACTGACTGCTATTAGCTTACACTGGAAAACTTTTTTGCTTTGTAAAAGCACGCTACAGAGACACCAGATATGAGTGGCAACTGTCAAAGTACACTGGCAGGGGTCTGCAGGGCACACGCTGAAGGCCTGAAACAGCCGCTTGAAGGACACTGACTGCTATTAGCTTACACTGGAAAACTTTTTTGCTTTGTAAAAGCACGCTACAGAGTCACCAGATATGAGTGGCAACTGTCAAAGTACACTGGCAGGGGTCTGCAGGGTACACGCTGAAGGAAGGCCTGACACACCCGCTTTAAGGACACTGACTGCTATTAGCTTACACTGGAAAACTTTTTTCTTTGTAAAAGCACGCTATAGAGACACCAGATATGAGTGGCAACTGTCAAAGTACACAGGCAGGGGTCTGCAGGGCACACGCTGAAGGAAGGCCTGACACACCCGCTTTAAGGACACTGACTGCTATTAGCTTACACTGGAAAACTTTTTTGTTTTGTAAAAGCATGCTATAGAGACACCAGATATGAGTGGCAACTGTCAAAGTAAACTGGCAGGGGTCTGCAGGGCACACGCTGAAGGAAGGCCTGACACACCAGCTTTAAGGACACTGACTGCTATTAGCTTACACTGGAAAACTTTTTTTCTTGGTAAAAGCACGCTATAGAGACACCAGATATGAGTGGCAACTTTTAAAGTACACTGGCAGGGGTCTGCAGGGCACACGCTGAAGGAAGGCCTGACACACCCGCTTTAAGGACACTGACTGCTATTAGCTTACACAGGAAAACTTTTTTGTTTTGTAAAAGCATGCTATAGAGACACCAGATATGAGTGGCAACTGTCAAAGTACACTGGCAGGGGTCTGCAGGGCACACGCTGAAGGAAGGCCTGACACACCCGCTTTAAGGACACTGACTGCTATTAGCTTACACTGGAAAACTTTTTTGTTTTGTAAAAGCATGCTATAGAGACACCAGATATGAGTGGCAACTGTCAAAGTAAACTGGCAGGGGTCTGCAGGGCACACGCTGAAGGAAGGCCTGACACACCCGCTTTAAGGACACTGACTGCTATTAGCTTACACTGGAAAACGTTTTTCTTGGTAAAAGCACGCTATAGAGACACCAGATATGAGTGGCAACTGTCAAAGTACACTGGCAGGGGTCTGCAGGGCACACGCTGAAGGCCTGAAACACCCGCTTTAAGGACACTGACTGCTATTAGCTTACACTGGAAACATTTTTGCTTTGTAAAAGCACGCTACAGAGATACCAGATATGAGTGGCAACTGTCAAAGTACACTGGCAGGGGTCTGCAGGGCACACGCTGAAGGCCTGAAACACCCGCTTTAAGGACACTGACTGCTATTAGCTTACACTGGGAAACTTTTTTGCTTTGTAAAAGGACACTACAGAGACACCAGATATGAGTGGCAACTGTCAAAGTACACTGGCAGGGGTCTGCAGGGCACACGCTGAAGGAAGGCCTGACACACCCGCTTTAAGGACACTGACTGCTATTAGCTTAGACTGGAAAACTTTTTTGCTTTGTAAAAGCACGCTACAGAGTCACCAGATATGAGTGGCAACTGTCAAAGTACACTGGCAGGGGTCTGCAGGGCACACGCTGAAGGAAGGCCTGACACACCCGCTTTAAGGACACTGACTGCTATTAGCTTACACTGGAAAACTTTTTTGTTTTGTAAAAGCATGCTATAGAGACACCAGATATGAGTGGCAACTGTCAAAGTACACTGGCAGGGGTCTGCAGGGCACACGCTGAAGGAAGGCCTGACACACCCGCTTTAAGGACACTGACTGCTATTAGCTTACACAGGAAAACTTTTTTGTTTTGTAAAAGCATGCTATAGAGACACCAGATATGAGTGGCAACTGTCAAAGTACACTGGCAGGGGTCTGCAGGGCACACGCTGAAGGCCTGACACACCCGCTTTAAGGACACTGACTGCTATTAGCTTACACTGGAAAACTTTTTTTCTTGGTAAAAGCACGCTATAGAGACACCAGATATGAGTGGCAACTGTCAAAGTACACTGGCAGGGGTCTGCAGGGCACACGCTGAAGGCAGGCCTGACACACCCGCTTTAAGGACACTGACTGCTATTAGCTTACACTGGAAAACTTTTTTGCTTTGTAAAAGCACGCTACAGAGACACCAGATATGAGTGGCAACTGTCAAAGTACACTGGCAGGGGTCTGCAGGGCACACGCTGAAGGCCTGAAACAGCCGCTTGAAGGACACTGACTGCTATTAGCTTACACTGGAAAACTTTTTTGCTTTGTAAAAGCACGCTACAGAGTCACCAGATATGAGTGGCAACTGTCAAAGTACACTGGCAGGGGTCTGCAGGGTACACGCTGAAGGAAGGCCTGACACACCCGCTTTAAGGACACTGACTGCTATTAGCTTACACTGGAAAACTTTTTTCTTTGTAAAAGCACGCTATAGAGACACCAGATATGAGTGGCAACTGTCAAAGTACACAGGCAGGGGTCTGCAGGGCACACGCTGAAGGAAGGCCTGACACACCCGCTTTAAGGACACTGACTGCTATTAGCTTACACTGGAAAACTTTTTTGTTTTGTAAAAGCATGCTATAGAGACACCAGATATGAGTGGCAACTGTCAAAGTAAACTGGCAGGGGTCTGCAGGGCACACGCTGAAGGAAGGCCTGACACACCAGCTTTAAGGACACTGACTGCTATTAGCTTACACTGGAAAACTTTTTTTCTTGGTAAAAGCACGCTATAGAGACACCAGATATGAGTGGCAACTTTTAAAGTACACTGGCAGGGGTCTGCAGGGCACACGCTGAAGGAAGGCCTGACACACCCGCTTTAAGGACACTGACTGCTATTAGCTTACACAGGAAAACTTTTTTGTTTTGTAAAAGCATGCTATAGAGACACCAGATATGAGTGGCAACTGTCAAAGTACACTGGCAGGGGTCTGCAGGGCACACGCTGAAGGAAGGCCTGACACACCCGCTTTAAGGACACTGACTGCTATTAGCTTACACTGGAAAACTTTTTTGTTTTGTAAAAGCATGCTATAGAGACACCAGATATGAGTGGCAACTGTCAAAGTAAACTGGCAGGGGTCTGCAGGGCACACGCTGAAGGAAGGCCTGACACACCCGCTTTAAGGACACTGACTGCTATTAGCTTACACTGGAAAACTTTTTTTCTTGGTAAAAGCACGCTATAGAGACACCAGATATGAGTGGCAACTGTCAAAGTACACTGGCAGGGGTCTGCAGGGCACACGCTGAAGGCCTGAAACACCCGCTTTAAGGACACTGACTGCTATTAGCTTACACTGGAAAAATTTTTGCTTTGTAAAAGCACGCTACAGAGATACCAGATATGAGTGGCAACTGTCAAAGTACACTGGCAGGGGTCTGCAGGGCACACGCTGAAGGCCTGAAACACCCGCTTTAAGGACACTGACTGCTATTAGCTTACACTGGAAAACTTTTTTGCTTTGTAAAAGCACGCTACAGAGTCACCAGATATGAGTGGCAACTGTCAAAGTACACTGGCAGGGGTCTGCAGGGCACACGCTGAAGGAAGGCCTGACACACCCGCTTTAAGGACACTGACTGCTATTAGCTTACACTGGAAAACTTTTTTGTTTTGTAAAAGCATGCTATAGAGACACCAGATATGAGTGGCAACTGTCATAGTACACTGGCAGGGGTCTGCAGGGCACACGCTGAAGGAAGGCCTGACACACCCGCTTTAAGGACACTGACTGCTATTAGCTTACACAGGAAAACTTTTTTGTTTTGTAAAAGCATTCTATAGAGACACCAGATATGAGTGGCAACTGTCAAAGTACACTGGCAGGGGTCTGCAGGGCACACGCTGAAGGAAGGCCTGACACACCCGCTTTAAGGACACTGACTGCTATTAGCTTACACTGGAAAACTTTTTTTCTTGGTAAAAGCACGCTATAGAGACACCAGATATGAGTGGCAACTGTCAAAGTACACTGGCAGGGGTCTGCAGGGCACACGCTGAAGGCAGGCCTGACACACCCGCTTTAAGGACACTGACTGCTATTAGCTTACACTGGAAAACTTTTTTGCTTTGTAAAAGCACGCTACAGAGACACCAGATATGAGTGGCAACTGTCAAAGTACACTGGCAGGGGTCTGCAGGGCACACGCTGAAGGCCTGAAACAGCCGCTTGAAGGACACTGACTGCTATTAGCTTACACTGGAAAACTTTTTTGCTTTGTAAAAGCACGCTACAGAGTCACCAGATATGAGTGGCAACTGTCAAAGTACACTGGCAGGGGTCTGCAGGGTACACGCTGAAGGAAGGCCTGACACACCCGATTTAAGGACACTGACTGCTATTAGCTTACACTGGAAAACTTTTTTTCTTGGTAAAAGCACGCTATAGAGACACCAGATATGAGTGGCAACTGTCAAAGTACACTGGCAGGGGTCTGCAGGGCACACGCTGAAGGAAGGCCTGACACACCCGCTTTAAGGACACTGACTGCTATTAGCTTACACTGGAAAACTTTTTTTCTTGGTAAAAGCACGCTATAGAGACACCAGATATGAGTGGCAACTGTCAAAGTACACTGGCAGGGGTCTGCAGGGCACACGCTGAAGGCAGGCCTGACACACCCGCTTTAAGGACACTGACTGCTATTAGCTTACACTGGAAAACTTTTTTGCTTTGTAAAAGCACGCTACAGAGACACCAGATATGAGTGGCAACTGTCAAAGTACACTGGCAGGGGTCTGCAGGGCACACGCTGAAGGCAGGCCTGACACACCCGCTTTAAGGACACTGACTGCTATTAGCTTACACTGGAAAACTTTTTTGCTTTGTAAAAGCACGCTACAGAGACACCAGATATGAGTGGCAACTGTCAAAGTACACTGGCAGGGGTCTGCAGGGCACACGCTGAAGGCCTGAAACAGCCGCTTGAAGGACACTGACTGCTATTAGCTTACACTGGAAAACTTTTTTGCTTTGTAAAAGCACGCTACAGAGTCACCAGATATGAGTGGCAACTGTCAAAGTACACTGGCAGGGGTCTGCAGGGTACACGCTGAAGGAAGGCCTGACACACCCGATTTAAGGACACTGACTGCTATTAGCTTACACTGGAAAACTTTTTTTCTTGGTAAAAGCACGCTATAGAGACACCAGATATGAGTGGCAACTGTCAAAGTACACTGGCAGGGGTCTGCAGGGCACACGCTGAAGGAAGGCCTGACACACCCGCTTTAAGGACACTGACTGCTATTAGCTTACACTGGAAAACTTTTTTGTTTTGTAAAAGCATGCTATAGAGACACCAGATATGAGTGGCAACTGTCAAAGTACACTGGCAGGGGTCTGCAGGGCACACGCTGAAGGAAGGCCTGACACACCCGCTTTAAGGACACTGACTGCTATTAGCTTACACTGGAAAACGTTTTTCTTGGTAAAAGCACGCTATAGAGACACCAGATATGAGTGGCAACTGTCAAAGTACACTGGCAGGGGTCTGCAGGGCACACGCTGAAGGCCTGAAACACCCGCTTTAAGGACACTGACTGCTATTAGCTTACACTGGAAACATTTTTGCTTTGTAAAAGCACGCTACAGAGATACCAGATATGAGTGGCAACTGTCAAAGTACACTGGCAGGGGTCTGCAGGGCACACGCTGAAGGCCTGAAACACCCGCTTTAAGGACACTGACTGCTATTAGCTTACACTGGGAAACTTTTTTGCTTTGTAAAAGGACACTACAGAGACACCAGATATGAGTGGCAACTGTCAAAGTACACTGGCAGGGGTCTGCAGGGCACACGCTGAAGGAAGGCCTGACACACCCGCTTTAAGGACACTGACTGCTATTAGCTTAGACTGGAAAACTTTTTTGCTTTGTAAAAGCACGCTACAGAGTCACCAGATATGAGTGGCAACTGTCAAAGTACACTGGCAGGGGTCTGCAGGGCACACGCTGAAGGAAGGCCTGACACACCCGCTTTAAGGACACTGACTGCTATTAGCTTACACTGGAAAACTTTTTTGTTTTGTAAAAGCATGCTATAGAGACACCAGATATGAGTGGCAACTGTCAAAGTAAACTGGCAGGGGTCTGCAGGGCACACGCTGAAGGAAGGCCTGACACACCCGCTTTAAGGACACTGACTGCTATTAGCTTACACTGGAAAACTTTTTTTCTTGGTAAAAGCACGCTATAGAGACACCAGATATGAGTGGCAACTGTCAAAGTACACTGGCAGGGGTCTGCAGGGCACACGCTGAAGGCCTGAAACACCCGCTTTAAGGACACTGACTGCTATTAGCTTACACTGGAAAAATTTTTGCTTTGTAAAAGCACGCTACAGAGATACCAGATATGAGTGGCAACTGTCAAAGTACACTGGCAGGGGTCTGCAGGGCACACGCTGAAGGCCTGAAACACCCGCTTTAAGGACACTGACTGCTATTAGCTTACACTGGAAAACTTTTTTGCTTTGTAAAAGCACGCTACAGAGTCACCAGATATGAGTGGCAACTGTCAAAGTACACTGGCAGGGGTCTGCAGGGCACACGCTGAAGGAAGGCCTGACACACCCGCTTTAAGGACACTGACTGCTATTAGCTTACACTGGAAAACTTTTTTGTTTTGTAAAAGCATGCTATAGAGACACCAGATATGAGTGGCAACTGTCAAAGTACACTGGCAGGGGTCTGCAGGGCACACGCTGTAGGAAGGCCTGACACACCCGCTTTAAGGACACTGACTGCTATTAGCTTACACTGGAAAACTTTTTTTCTTGGTAAAAGCACGCTATAGAGACACCAGATATGAGTGGCAACTGTCAAAGTACACTGGCAGGGGTCTGCAGGGCACACGCTGAAGGCAGGCCTGACACACCCGCTTTAAGGACACTGACTGCTATTAGCTTACACTGGAAAACTTTTTTGCTTTGTAAAAGCACGCTACAGAGACACCAGATATGAGTGGCAACTGTCAAAGTACACTGGCAGGGGTCTGCAGGCACACGCTGAAGGCCTGAAACAGCCGCTTGAAGGACACTGACTGCTATTAGCTTACACTGGAAAACTTTTTTGCTTTGTAAAAGCACGCTACAGAGTCACCAGATATGAGTGGCAACTGTCAAAGTACACTGGCAGGGGTCTGCAGGGTACACGCTGAAGGAAGGCCTGACACACCCGATTTAAGGACACTGACTGCTATTAGCTTACACTGGAAAACGTTTTTTCTTGGTAAAAGCACGCTATAGAGACACCAGATATGAGTGGCAACTGTCAAAGTACACTGGCAGGGGTCTGCAGGGCACACGCTGAAGGAAGGCCTGACACACCCGCTTTAAGGACACTGACTGCTATTAGCTTACACTGGAAAACTTTTTTGTTTTGTAAAAGCATGCTATAGAGACACCAGATATGAGTGGCAACTGTCAAAGTACACTGGCAGGGGTCTGCAGGGCACACGCTGAAGGAAGGCCTGACACACCCGCTTTAAGGACACTGACTGCTATTAGCTTACACTGGAAAACGTTTTTCTTGGTAAAAGCACGCTATAGAGACACCAGATATGAGTGGCAACTGTCAAAGTACACTGGCAGGGGTCTGCAGGGCACACGCTGAAGGCCTGAAACACCCGCTTTAAGGACACTGACTGCTATTAGCTTACACTGGAAACATTTTTGCTTTGTAAAAGCACGCTACAGAGATACCAGATATGAGTGGCAACTGTCAAAGTACACTGGCAGGGGTCTGCAGGGCACACGCTGAAGGCCTGAAACACCCGCTTTAAGGACACTGACTGCTATTAGCTTACACTGGGAAACTTTTTTGCTTTGTAAAAGGACACTACAGAGACACCAGATATGAGTGGCAACTGTCAAAGTACACTGGCAGGGGTCTGCAGGGCACACGCTGAAGGAAGGCCTGACACACCCGCTTTAAGGACACTGACTGCTATTAGCTTAGACTGGAAAACTTTTTTGCTTTGTAAAAGCACGCTACAGAGTCACCAGATATGAGTGGCAACTGTCAAAGTACACTGGCAGGGGTCTGCAGGGCACACGCTGAAGGAAGGCCTGACACACCCGCTTTAAGGACACTGACTGCTATTAGCTTACACTGGAAAACTTTTTTGTTTTGTAAAAGCATGCTATAGAGACACCAGATATGAGTGGCAACTGTCAAAGTACACTGGCAGGGGTCTGCAGGGCACACGCTGAAGGAAGGCCTGACACACCCGCTTTAAGGACACTGACTGCTATTAGCTTACACAGGAAAACTTTTTTGTTTTGTAAAAGCATGCTATAGAGACACCAGATATGAGTGGCAACTGTCAAAGTACACTGGCAGGGGTCTGCAGGGCACACGCTGAAGGCCTGACACACCCACTTTAAGGACACTGACTGCTATTAGCTTACACTGGAAAACTTTTTTTCTTGGTAAAAGCACGCTATAGAGACACCAGATATGAGTGGCAACTGTCAAAGTACACTGGCAGGGGTCTGCAGGGCACACGCTGAAGGCAGGCCTGACACACCCGCTTTAAGGACACTGACTGCTATTAGCTTACACTGGAAAACTTTTTTGCTTTGTAAAAGCACGCTACAGAGACACCAGATATGAGTGGCAACTGTCAAAGTACACTGGCAGGGGTCTGCAGGGCACACGCTGAAGGCCTGAAACAGCCGCTTGAAGGACACTGACTGCTATTAGCTTACACTGGAAAACTTTTTTGCTTTGTAAAAGCACGCTACAGAGTCACCAGATATGAGTGGCAACTGTCAAAGTACACTGGCAGGGGTCTGCAGGGTACACGCTGAAGGAAGGCCTGACACACCCGCTTTAAGGACACTGACTGCTATTAGCTTACACTGGAAAACTTTTTTCTTTGTAAAAGCACGCTATAGAGACACCAGATATGAGTGGCAACTGTCAAAGTACACAGGCAGGGGTCTGCAGGGCACACGCTGAAGGAAGGCCTGACACACCCGCTTTAAGGACACTGACTGCTATTAGCTTACACTGGAAAACTTTTTTGTTTTGTAAAAGCATGCTATAGAGACACCAGATATGAGTGGCAACTGTCAAAGTAAACTGGCAGGGGTCTGCAGGGCACACGCTGAAGGAAGGCCTGACACACCAGCTTTAAGGACACTGACTGCTATTAGCTTACACTGGAAAACTTTTTTTCTTGGTAAAAGCACGCTATAGAGACACCAGATATGAGTGGCAACTTTTAAAGTACACTGGCAGGGGTCTGCAGGGCACACGCTGAAGGAAGGCCTGACACACCCGCTTTAAGGACACTGACTGCTATTAGCTTACACAGGAAAACTTTTTTGTTTTGTAAAAGCATGCTATAGAGACACCAGATATGAGTGGCAACTGTCAAAGTACACTGGCAGGGGTCTGCAGGGCACACGCTGAAGGAAGGCCTGACACACCCGCTTTAAGGACACTGACTGCTATTAGCTTACACTGGAAAACTTTTTTGTTTTGTAAAAGCATGCTATAGAGACACCAGATATGAGTGGCAACTGTCAAAGTAAACTGGCAGGGGTCTGCAGGGCACACGCTGAAGGAAGGCCTGACACACCCGCTTTAAGGACACTGACTGCTATTAGCTTACACTGGAAAACGTTTTTCTTGGTAAAAGCACGCTATAGAGACACCAGATATGAGTGGCAACTGTCAAAGTACACTGGCAGGGGTCTGCAGGGCACACGCTGAAGGCCTGAAACACCCGCTTTAAGGACACTGACTGCTATTAGCTTACACTGGAAACATTTTTGCTTTGTAAAAGCACGCTACAGAGATACCAGATATGAGTGGCAACTGTCAAAGTACACTGGCAGGGGTCTGCAGGGCACACGCTGAAGGCCTGAAACACCCGCTTTAAGGACACTGACTGCTATTAGCTTACACTGGGAAACTTTTTTGCTTTGTAAAAGGACACTACAGAGACACCAGATATGAGTGGCAACTGTCAAAGTACACTGGCAGGGGTCTGCAGGGCACACGCTGAAGGAAGGCCTGACACACCCGCTTTAAGGACACTGACTGCTATTAGCTTAGACTGGAAAACTTTTTTGCTTTGTAAAAGCACGCTACAGAGTCACCAGATATGAGTGGCAACTGTCAAAGTACACTGGCAGGGGTCTGCAGGGCACACGCTGAAGGAAGGCCTGACACACCCGCTTTAAGGACACTGACTGCTATTAGCTTACACTGGAAAACTTTTTTGTTTTGTAAAAGCATGCTATAGAGACACCAGATATGAGTGGCAACTGTCAAAGTACACTGGCAGGGGTCTGCAGGGCACACGCTGAAGGAAGGCCTGACACACCCGCTTTAAGGACACTGACTGCTATTAGCTTACACAGGAAAACTTTTTTGTTTTGTAAAAGCATGCTATAGAGACACCAGATATGAGTGGCAACTGTCAAAGTACACTGGCAGGGGTCTGCAGGGCACACGCTGAAGGCCTGACACACCCGCTTTAAGGACACTGACTGCTATTAGCTTACACTGGAAAACTTTTTTTCTTGGTAAAAGCACGCTATAGAGACACCAGATATGAGTGGCAACTGTCAAAGTACACTGGCAGGGGTCTGCAGGGCACACGCTGAAGGCAGGCCTGACACACCCGCTTTAAGGACACTGACTGCTATTAGCTTACACTGGAAAACTTTTTTGCTTTGTAAAAGCACGCTACAGAGACACCAGATATGAGTGGCAACTGTCAAAGTACACTGGCAGGGGTCTGCAGGGCACACGCTGAAGGCCTGAAACAGCCGCTTGAAGGACACTGACTGCTATTAGCTTACACTGGAAAACTTTTTTGCTTTGTAAAAGCACGCTACAGAGTCACCAGATATGAGTGGCAACTGTCAAAGTACACTGGCAGGGGTCTGCAGGGTACACGCTGAAGGAAGGCCTGACACACCCGCTTTAAGGACACTGACTGCTATTAGCTTACACTGGAAAACTTTTTTCTTTGTAAAAGCACGCTATAGAGACACCAGATATGAGTGGCAACTGTCAAATTACACAGGCAGGGGTCTGCAGGGCACACGCTGAAGGAAGGCCTGACACACCCGCTTTAAGGACACTGACTGCTATTAGCTTACACTGGAAAACTTTTTTGTTTTGTAAAAGCATGCTATAGAGACACCAGATATGAGTGGCAACTGTCAAAGTAAACTGGCAGGGGTCTGCAGGGCACACGCTGAAGGAAGGCCTGACACACCAGCTTTAAGGACACTGACTGCTATTAGCTTACACTGGAAAACTTTTTTTCTTGGTAAAAGCACGCTATAGAGACACCAGATATGAGTGGCAACTTTTAAAGTACACTGGCAGGGGTCTGCAGGGCACACGCTGAAGGAAGGCCTGACACACCCGCTTTAAGGACACTGACTGCTATTAGCTTACACAGGAAAACTTTTTTGTTTTGTAAAAGCATGCTATAGAGACACCAGATATGAGTGGCAACTGTCAAAGTACACTGGCAGGGGTCTGCAGGGCACACGCTGAAGGAAGGCCTGACACACCCGCTTTAAGGACACTGACTGCTATTAGCTTACACTGGAAAACTTTTTTGTTTTGTAAAAGCATGCTATAGAGACACCAGATATGAGTGGCAACTGTCAAAGTAAACTGGCAGGGGTCTGCAGGGCACACGCTGAAGGAAGGCCTGACACACCCGCTTTAAGGACACTGACTGCTATTAGCTTACACTGGAAAACTTTTTTTCTTGGTAAAAGCACGCTATAGAGACACCAGATATGAGTGGCAACTGTCAAAGTACACTGGCAGGGGTCTGCAGGGCACACGCTGAAGGCCTGAAACACCCGCTTTAAGGACACTGACTGCTATTAGCTTACACTGGAAAAATTTTTGCTTTGTAAAAGCACGCTACAGAGATACCAGATATGAGTGGCAACTGTCAAAGTACACTGGCAGGGGTCTGCAGGGCACACGCTGAAGGCCTGAAACACCCGCTTTAAGGACACTGACTGCTATTAGCTTACACTGGAAAACTTTTTTGCTTTGTAAAAGCACGCTACAGAGTCACCAGATATGAGTGGCAACTGTCAAAGTACACTGGCAGGGGTCTGCAGGGCACACGCTGAAGGAAGGCCTGACACACCCGCTTTAAGGACACTGACTGCTATTAGCTTACACTGGAAAACTTTTTTGTTTTGTAAAAGCATGCTATAGAGACACCAGATATGAGTGGCAACTGTCAAAGTACACTGGCAGGGGTCTGCAGGGCACACGCTGAAGGAAGGCCTGACACACCCGCTTTAAGGACACTGACTGCTATTAGCTTACACAGGAAAACTTTTTTGTTTTGTAAAAGCATTCTATAGAGACACCAGATATGAGTGGCAACTGTCAAAGTACACTGGCAGGGGTCTGCAGGGCACACGCTGAAGGAAGGCCTGACACACCCGCTTTAAGGACACTGACTGCTATTAGCTTACACTGGAAAACTTTTTTTCTTGGTAAAAGCACGCTATAGAGACACCAGATATGAGTGGCAACTGTCAAAGTACACTGGCAGGGGTCTGCAGGGCACACGCTGAAGGCAGGCCTGACACACCCGCTTTAAGGACACTGACTGCTATTAGCTTACACTGGAAAACTTTTTTGCTTTGTAAAAGCACGCTACAGAGACACCAGATATGAGTGGCAACTGTCAAAGTACACTGGCAGGGGTCTGCAGGGCACACGCTGAAGGCCTGAAACAGCCGCTTGAAGGACACTGACTGCTATTAGCTTACACTGGAAAACTTTTTTGCTTTGTAAAAGCACGCTACAGAGTCACCAGATATGAGTGGCAACTGTCAAAGTACACTGGCAGGGGTCTGCAGGGTACACGCTGAAGGAAGGCCTGACACACCCGATTTAAGGACACTGACTGCTATTAGCTTACACTGGAAAACTTTTTTTCTTGGTAAAAGCACGCTATAGAGACACCAGATATGAGTGGCAACTGTCAAAGTACACTGGCAGGGGTCTGCAGGGCACACGCTGAAGGAAGGCCTGACACACCCGCTTTAAGGACACTGACTGCTATTAGCTTACACTGGAAAACTTTTTTTCTTGGTAAAAGCACGCTATAGAGACACCAGATATGAGTGGCAACTGTCAAAGTACACTGGCAGGGGTCTGCAGGGCACACGCTGAAGGCAGGCCTGACACACCCGCTTTAAGGACACTGACTGCTATTAGCTTACACTGGAAAACTTTTTTGCTTTGTAAAAGCACGCTACAGAGACACCAGATATGAGTGGCAACTGTCAAAGTACACTGGCAGGGGTCTGCAGGGCACACGCTGAAGGCAGGCCTGACACACCCGCTTTAAGGACACTGACTGCTATTAGCTTACACTGGAAAACTTTTTTGCTTTGTAAAAGCACGCTACAGAGACACCAGATATGAGTGGCAACTGTCAAAGTACACTGGCAGGGGTCTGCAGGGCACACGCTGAAGGCCTGAAACAGCCGCTTGAAGGACACTGACTGCTATTAGCTTACACTGGAAAACTTTTTTGCTTTGTAAAAGCACGCTACAGAGTCACCAGATATGAGTGGCAACTGTCAAAGTACACTGGCAGGGGTCTGCAGGGTACACGCTGAAGGAAGGCCTGACACACCCGATTTAAGGACACTGACTGCTATTAGCTTACACTGGAAAACTTTTTTTCTTGGTAAAAGCACGCTATAGAGACACCAGATATGAGTGGCAACTGTCAAAGTACACTGGCAGGGGTCTGCAGGGCACACGCTGAAGGAAGGCCTGACACACCCGCTTTAAGGACACTGACTGCTATTAGCTTACACTGGAAAACTTTTTTGTTTTGTAAAAGCATGCTATAGAGACACCAGATATGAGTGGCAACTGTCAAAGTACACTGGCAGGGGTCTGCAGGGCACACGCTGAAGGAAGGCCTGACACACCCGCTTTAAGGACACTGACTGCTATTAGCTTACACTGGAAAACGTTTTTCTTGGTAAAAGCACGCTATAGAGACACCAGATATGAGTGGCAACTGTCAAAGTACACTGGCAGGGGTCTGCAGGGCACACGCTGAAGGCCTGAAACACCCGCTTTAAGGACACTGACTGCTATTAGCTTACACTGGAAACATTTTTGCTTTGTAAAAGCACGCTACAGAGATACCAGATATGAGTGGCAACTGTCAAAGTACACTGGCAGGGGTCTGCAGGGCACACGCTGAAGGCCTGAAACACCCGCTTTAAGGACACTGACTGCTATTAGCTTACACTGGGAAACTTTTTTGCTTTGTAAAAGGACACTACAGAGACACCAGATATGAGTGGCAACTGTCAAAGTACACTGGCAGGGGTCTGCAGGGCACACGCTGAAGGAAGGCCTGACACACCCGCTTTAAGGACACTGACTGCTATTAGCTTAGACTGGAAAACTTTTTTGCTTTGTAAAAGCACGCTACAGAGTCACCAGATATGAGTGGCAACTGTCAAAGTACACTGGCAGGGGTCTGCAGGGCACACGCTGAAGGAAGGCCTGACACACCCGCTTTAAGGACACTGACTGCTATTAGCTTACACTGGAAAACTTTTTTGTTTTGTAAAAGCATGCTATAGAGACACCAGATATGAGTGGCAACTGTCAAAGTAAACTGGCAGGGGTCTGCAGGGCACACGCTGAAGGAAGGCCTGACACACCCGCTTTAAGGACACTGACTGCTATTAGCTTACACTGGAAAACTTTTTTTCTTGGTAAAAGCACGCTATAGAGACACCAGATATGAGTGGCAACTGTCAAAGTACACTGGCAGGGGTCTGCAGGGCACACGCTGAAGGCCTGAAACACCCGCTTTAAGGACACTGACTGCTATTAGCTTACACTGGAAAAATTTTTGCTTTGTAAAAGCACGCTACAGAGATACCAGATATGAGTGGCAACTGTCAAAGTACACTGGCAGGGGTCTGCAGGGCACACGCTGAAGGCCTGAAACACCCGCTTTAAGGACACTGACTGCTATTAGCTTACACTGGAAAACTTTTTTGCTTTGTAAAAGCACGCTACAGAGTCACCAGATATGAGTGGCAACTGTCAAAGTACACTGGCAGGGGTCTGCAGGGCACACGCTGAAGGAAGGCCTGACACACCCGCTTTAAGGACACTGACTGCTATTAGCTTACACTGGAAAACTTTTTTGTTTTGTAAAAGCATGCTATAGAGACACCAGATATGAGTGGCAACTGTCAAAGTACACTGGCAGGGGTCTGCAGGGCACACGCTGTAGGAAGGCCTGACACACCCGCTTTAAGGACACTGACTGCTATTAGCTTACACTGGAAAACTTTTTTTCTTGGTAAAAGCACGCTATAGAGACACCAGATATGAGTGGCAACTGTCAAAGTACACTGGCAGGGGTCTGCAGGGCACACGCTGAAGGCAGGCCTGACACACCCGCTTTAAGGACACTGACTGCTATTAGCTTACACTGGAAAACTTTTTTGCTTTGTAAAAGCACGCTACAGAGACACCAGATATGAGTGGCAACTGTCAAAGTACACTGGCAGGGGTCTGCAGGCACACGCTGAAGGCCTGAAACAGCCGCTTGAAGGACACTGACTGCTATTAGCTTACACTGGAAAACTTTTTTGCTTTGTAAAAGCACGCTACAGAGTCACCAGATATGAGTGGCAACTGTCAAAGTACACTGGCAGGGGTCTGCAGGGTACACGCTGAAGGAAGGCCTGACACACCCGCTTTAAGGACACTGACTGCTATTAGCTTACACTGGAAAACTTTTTTTCTTGGTAAAAGCACGCTATAGAGACACCAGATATGAGTGGCAACTGTCAAAGTACACTGGCAGGGGTCTGCAGGGCACACGCTGAAGGCAGGCCTGACACACCCGCTTTAAGGACACTGACTGCTATTAGCTTACACTGGAAAACTTTTTTGCTTTGTAAAAGCACGCTACAGAGACACCAGATATGAGTGGCAACTGTCAAAGTACACTGGCAGGGGTCTGCAGGGCACACGCTGAAGGCCTGAAACAGCCACTTGAAGGACACTGACTGCTATTAGCTTACACTGGAAAACTTTTTTGCTTTGTAAAAGCACGCTACAGAGTCACCAGATATGAGTGGCAACTGTCAAAGTACACTGGCAGGGGTCTGCAGGGTACACGCTGAAGGAAGGCCTGACACACCCGATTTAAGGACACTGACTGCTATTAGCTTACACTGGAAAACTTTTTTTCTTTGTAAAAGCACGCTATAGAGACACCAGATATGAGTGGCAACTGTCAAAGTACACTGGCAGGGGTCTGCAGGGTACACGCTGAAGGAAGGCCTGACACACCCGATTTAAGGACACTGACTGCTATTAGCTTACACTGGAAAACTTTTTTTCTTGGTAAAAGCACGCTATAGAGACACCAGATATGAGTGGCAACTGTCAAAGTACACTGGCAGGGGTCTGCAGGGCACACGCTGAAGGAAGGCCTGACACACCCGCTTTAAGGACACTGACTGCTATTAGCTTACACTGGAAAACTTTTTTTCTTGGTAAAAGCACGCTATAGAGACACCAGATATGAGTGGCAACTGTCAAAGTACACTGGCAGGGGTCTGCAGGGCACACGCTGAAGGCAGGCCTGACACACCCGCTTTAAGGACACTGACTGCTATTAGCTTACACTGGAAAACTTTTTTGCTTTGTAAAAGCACGCTACAGAGACACCAGATATGAGTGGCAACTGTCAAAGTACACTGGCAGGGGTCTGCAGGGCACACGCTGAAGGCAGGCCTGACACACCCGCTTTAAGGACACTGACTGCTATTAGCTTACACTGGAAAACTTTTTTGCTTTGTAAAAGCACGCTACAGAGACACCAGATATGAGTGGCAACTGTCAAAGTACACTGGCAGGGGTCTGCAGGGCACACGCTGAAGGCCTGAAACAGCCGCTTGAAGGACACTGACTGCTATTAGCTTACACTGGAAAACTTTTTTGCTTTGTAAAAGCACGCTACAGAGTCACCAGATATGAGTGGCAACTGTCAAAGTACACTGGCAGGGGTCTGCAGGGTACACGCTGAAGGAAGGCCTGACACACCCGATTTAAGGACACTGACTGCTATTAGCTTACACTGGAAAACTTTTTTTCTTGGTAAAAGCACGCTATAGAGACACCAGATATGAGTGGCAACTGTCAAAGTAGACTGGCAGGGGTCTGCAGGGCACACGCTGAAGGAAGGCCTGACACACCCGCTTTAAGGACACTGACTGCTATTAGCTTACACTGGAAAACTTTTTTGCTTTGTAAAAGCACGCTACAGAGACACCAGATATGAGTGGCAACTGTCAAAGTACACTGGCAGGGGTCTGCAGGGCACACGCTGAAGGCCTGAAACAGCCGCTTTAAGGACACTGACTGCTATTAGCTTACACTGGAAAACTTTTTTGCTTTGTAAAAGCACGCTACAGAGTCACCAGATATGAGTGGCAACTGTCAAAGTACACTGGCAGGGGTCTGCAGGGTACACGCTGAAGGAAGGCCTGACACACCCGATTTAAGGACACTGACTGCTATTAGCTTACACTGGAAAACTTTTTTTCTTGGTAAAAGCACGCTATAGAGACACCAGATATGAGTGGCAACTGTCAAAGTACACTGGCAGGGGTCTGCAGGGCACACGCTGAAGGCAGGCCTGACACACCCGCTTTAAGGACACTGACTGCTATTAGCTTACACTGGAAAACTTTTTTGCTTTGTAAAAGCACGCTACAGAGACACCAGATATGAGTGGCAACTGTCAAAGTACACTGGCAGGGGTCTGCAGGGCACACGCTGAAGGCCTGAAACAGCCGCTTGAAGGACACTGACTGCTATTAGCTTACACTGGAAAACTTTTTTGCTTTGTAAAAGCACGCTACAGAGTCACCAGATATGAGTGGCAACTGTCAAAGTACACTGGCAGGGGTCTGCAGGGTACACGCTGAAGGAAGGCCTGACACACCCGATTTAAGGACACTGACTGCTATTAGCTTACACTGGAAAACTTTTTTTCTTGGTAAAAGCACGCTATAGAGACACCAGATATGAGTGGCAACTGTCAAAGTACACTGGCAGGGGTCTGCAGGGCACACGCTGAAGGAAGGCCTGACACACCCGCTTTAAGGACACTGACTGCTATTAGCTTACACTGGAAAACTTTTTTGTTTTGTAAAAGCATGCTATAGAGACACCAGATATGAGTGGCAACTGTCAAAGTACACTGGCAGGGGTCTGCAGGGCACACGCTGAAGGAAGGCCTGACACACCCGCTTTAAGGACACTGACTGCTATTAGCTTACACTGGAAAACGTTTTTCTTGGTAAAAGCACGCTATAGAGACACCAGATATGAGTGGCAACTGTCAAAGTACACTGGCAGGGGTCTGCAGGGCACACGCTGAAGGCCTGAAACACCCGCTTTAAGGACACTGACTGCTATTAGCTTACACTGGAAACATTTTTGCTTTGTAAAAGCACGCTACAGAGATACCAGATATGAGTGGCAACTGTCAAAGTACACTGGCAGGGGTCTGCAGGGCACACGCTGAAGGCCTGAAACACCCGCTTTAAGGACACTGACTGCTATTAGCTTACACTGGGAAACTTTTTTGCTTTGTAAAAGGACACTACAGAGACACCAGATATGAGTGGCAACTGTCAAAGTACACTGGCAGGGGTCTGCAGGGCACACGCTGAAGGAAGGCCTGACACACCCGCTTTAAGGACACTGACTGCTATTAGCTTAGACTGGAAAACTTTTTTGCTTTGTAAAAGCACGCTACAGAGTCACCAGATATGAGTGGCAACTGTCAAAGTACACTGGCAGGGGTCTGCAGGGCACACGCTGAAGGAAGGCCTGACACACCCGCTTTAAGGACACTGACTGCTATTAGCTTACACTGGAAAACTTTTTTGTTTTGTAAAAGCATGCTATAGAGACACCAGATATGAGTGGCAACTGTCAAAGTAAACTGGCAGGGGTCTGCAGGGCACACGCTGAAGGAAGGCCTGACACACCCGCTTTAAGGACACTGACTGCTATTAGCTTACACTGGAAAACTTTTTTTCTTGGTAAAAGCACGCTATAGAGACACCAGATATGAGTGGCAACTGTCAAAGTACACTGGCAGGGGTCTGCAGGGCACACGCTGAAGGCCTGAAACACCCGCTTTAAGGACACTGACTGCTATTAGCTTACACTGGAAAAATTTTTGCTTTGTAAAAGCACGCTACAGAGATACCAGATATGAGTGGCAACTGTCAAAGTACACTGGCAGGGGTCTGCAGGGCACACGCTGAAGGCCTGAAACACCCGCTTTAAGGACACTGACTGCTATTAGCTTACACTGGAAAACTTTTTTGCTTTGTAAAAGCACGCTACAGAGTCACCAGATATGAGTGGCAACTGTCAAAGTACACTGGCAGGGGTCTGCAGGGCACACGCTGAAGGAAGGCCTGACACACCCGCTTTAAGGACACTGACTGCTATTAGCTTACACTGGAAAACTTTTTTGTTTTGTAAAAGCATGCTATAGAGACACCAGATATGAGTGGCAACTGTCAAAGTACACTGGCAGGGGTCTGCAGGGCACACGCTGTAGGAAGGCCTGACACACCCGCTTTAAGGACACTGACTGCTATTAGCTTACACTGGAAAACTTTTTTTCTTGGTAAAAGCACGCTATAGAGACACCAGATATGAGTGGCAACTGTCAAAGTACACTGGCAGGGGTCTGCAGGGCACACGCTGAAGGCAGGCCTGACACACCCGCTTTAAGGACACTGACTGCTATTAGCTTACACTGGAAAACTTTTTTGCTTTGTAAAAGCACGCTACAGAGACACCAGATATGAGTGGCAACTGTCAAAGTACACTGGCAGGGGTCTGCAGGCACACGCTGAAGGCCTGAAACAGCCGCTTGAAGGACACTGACTGCTATTAGCTTACACTGGAAAACTTTTTTGCTTTGTAAAAGCACGCTACAGAGTCACCAGATATGAGTGGCAACTGTCAAAGTACACTGGCAGGGGTCTGCAGGGTACACGCTGAAGGAAGGCCTGACACACCCGCTTTAAGGACACTGACTGCTATTAGCTTACACTGGAAAACTTTTTTTCTTGGTAAAAGCACGCTATAGAGACACCAGATATGAGTGGCAACTGTCAAAGTACACTGGCAGGGGTCTGCAGGGCACACGCTGAAGGCAGGCCTGACACACCCGCTTTAAGGACACTGACTGCTATTAGCTTACACTGGAAAACTTTTTTGCTTTGTAAAAGCACGCTACAGAGACACCAGATATGAGTGGCAACTGTCAAAGTACACTGGCAGGGGTCTGCAGGGCACACGCTGAAGGCCTGAAACAGCCACTTGAAGGACACTGACTGCTATTAGCTTACACTGGAAAACTTTTTTGCTTTGTAAAAGCACGCTACAGAGTCACCAGATATGAGTGGCAACTGTCAAAGTACACTGGCAGGGGTCTGCAGGGTACACGCTGAAGGAAGGCCTGACACACCCGATTTAAGGACACTGACTGCTATTAGCTTACACTGGAAAACTTTTTTTCTTTGTAAAAGCACGCTATAGAGACACCAGATATGAGTGGCAACTGTCAAAGTACACTGGCAGGGGTCTGCAGGGTACACGCTGAAGGAAGGCCTGACACACCCGATTTAAGGACACTGACTGCTATTAGCTTACACTGGAAAACTTTTTTTCTTGGTAAAAGCACGCTATAGAGACACCAGATATGAGTGGCAACTGTCAAAGTACACTGGCAGGGGTCTGCAGGGCACACGCTGAAGGAAGGCCTGACACACCCGCTTTAAGGACACTGACTGCTATTAGCTTACACTGGAAAACTTTTTTTCTTGGTAAAAGCACGCTATAGAGACACCAGATATGAGTGGCAACTGTCAAAGTACACTGGCAGGGGTCTGCAGGGCACACGCTGAAGGCAGGCCTGACACACCCGCTTTAAGGACACTGACTGCTATTAGCTTACACTGGAAAACTTTTTTGCTTTGTAAAAGCACGCTACAGAGACACCAGATATGAGTGGCAACTGTCAAAGTACACTGGCAGGGGTCTGCAGGGCACACGCTGAAGGCAGGCCTGACACACCCGCTTTAAGGACACTGACTGCTATTAGCTTACACTGGAAAACTTTTTTGCTTTGTAAAAGCACGCTACAGAGACACCAGATATGAGTGGCAACTGTCAAAGTACACTGGCAGGGGTCTGCAGGGCACACGCTGAAGGCCTGAAACAGCCGCTTGAAGGACACTGACTGCTATTAGCTTACACTGGAAAACTTTTTTGCTTTGTAAAAGCACGCTACAGAGTCACCAGATATGAGTGGCAACTGTCAAAGTACACTGGCAGGGGTCTGCAGGGTACACGCTGAAGGAAGGCCTGACACACCCGATTTAAGGACACTGACTGCTATTAGCTTACACTGGAAAACTTTTTTTCTTGGTAAAAGCACGCTATAGAGACACCAGATATGAGTGGCAACTGTCAAAGTAGACTGGCAGGGGTCTGCAGGGCACACGCTGAAGGAAGGCCTGACACACCCGCTTTAAGGACACTGACTGCTATTAGCTTACACTGGAAAACTTTTTTGCTTTGTAAAAGCACGCTACAGAGACACCAGATATGAGTGGCAACTGTCAAAGTACACTGGCAGGGGTCTGCAGGGCACACGCTGAAGGCCTGAAACAGCCGCTTTAAGGACACTGACTGCTATTAGCTTACACTGGAAAACTTTTTTGCTTTGTAAAAGCACGCTACAGAGTCACCAGATATGAGTGGCAACTGTCAAAGTACACTGGCAGGGGTCTGCAGGGTACACGCTGAAGGAAGGCCTGACACACCCGATTTAAGGACACTGACTGCTATTAGCTTACACTGGAAAACTTTTTTTCTTGGTAAAAGCACGCTATAGAGACACCAGATATGAGTGGCAACTGTCAAAGTAGACTGGCAGGGGTCTGCAGGGCACACGCTGAAGGAAGGCCTGACACACCCGCTTTAAGGACACTGACTGCTATTAGCTTACACTGGAAAACTTTTTTGTTTTGTAAAAGCATGCTATAGAGACACCAGATATGAGTGGCAACTGTCAAAGTACACTGGCAGGGGTCTGCAGGGCACGCGCTGAAGGCAGGCCTGACACACCCGCTTTAAGGACACTGACTGCTATTAGCTTACACTGGAAAACTTTTTTGCTTTGTAAAAGCACGCTACAGAGACACCAGATATGAGTGGCAACTGTCAAAGTACACTGGCAGGGGTCTGCAGGGCACACGCTGAAGGCCTGAAACAGCCGCTTGAAGGACACTGACTGCTATTAGCTTACACTGGAAAACTTTTTTGCTTTGTAAAAGCACGCTACAGAGTCACCAGATATGAGTGGCAACTGTCAAAGTACACTGGCAGGGGTCTGCAGGGTACACGCTGAAGGAAGGCCTGACACACCCGATTTAAGGACACTGACTGCTATTAGCTTACACTGGAAAACTTTTTTTCTTGGTAAAAGCACGCTATAGAGACACCAGATATGAGTGGCAACTGTCAAAGTAGACTGGCAGGGGTCTGCAGGGCACACGCTGAAGGAAGGCCTGACACACCCGCTTTAAGGACACTGACTGCTATTAGCTTACACTGGAAAACTTTTTTGTTTTGTAAAAGCATGCTATAGAGACACCAGATATGAGTGGCAACTGTCAAAGTACACTGGCAGGGGTCTGCAGGGCACACGCTGAAGGAAGGCCTGACACACCCGCTTTAAGGACACTGACTGCTATTAGCTTACACTGGAAAACGTTTTTCTTGGTAAAAGCACGCTATAGAGACACCAGATATGAGTGGCAACTGTCAAAGTACACTGGCAGGGGTCTGCAGGGCACACGCTGAAGGCCTGAAACACCCGCTTTAAGGACACTGACTGCTATTAGCTTACACTGGGAAACTTTTTTGCTTTGTAAAAGGACACTACAGAGACACCAGATATGAGTGGCAACTGTCAAAGTACACTGGCAGGGGTCTGCAGGGCACACGCTGAAGGAAGGCCTGACACACCCGCTTTAAGGACACTGACTGCTATTAGCTTAGACTGGAAAACTTTTTTGCTTTGTAAAAGCACGCTACAGAGTCACCAGATATGAGTGGCAACTGTCAAAGTACACTGGCAGGGGTCTCCAGGGCACACGCTGAAGGAAGGCCTGACACACCCGCTTTAAGGACACTGACTGCTATTAGCTTACACTGGAAAACTTTTTTGTTTTGTAAAAGCATGCTATAGAGACACCAGATATGAGTGGCAACTGTCAAAGTAAACTGGCAGGGGTCTGCAGGGCACACGCTGAAGGAAGGCCTGACACACCCGCTTTAAGGACACTGACTGCTATTAGCTTACACTGGAAAACTTTTTTTCTTGGTAAAAGCACGCTATAGAGACACCAGATATGAGTGGCAACTGTCAAAGTACACTGGCAGGGGTCTGCAGGGCACACGCTGAAGGCCTGAAACACCCGCTTTAAGGACACTGACTGCTATTAGCTTACACTGGAAAAATTTTTGCTTTGTAAAAGCACGCTACAGAGATACCAGATATGAGTGGCAACTGTCAAAGTACACTGGCAGGGGTCTGCAGGGCACACGCTGAAGGCCTGAAACACCCGCTTTAAGGACACTGACTGCTATTAGCTTACACTGGAAAACTTTTTTGCTTTGTAAAAGCACGCTACAGAGTCACCAGATATGAGTGGCAACTGTCAAAGTACACTGGCAGGGGTCTGCAGGGCACACGCTGAAGGAAGGCCTGACACACCCGCTTTAAGGACACTGACTGCTATTAGCTTACACTGGAAAACTTTTTTGTTTTGTAAAAGCATGCTATAGAGACACCAGATATGAGTGGCAACTGTCAAAGAACACTGGCAGGGGTCTGCAGGGCACACGCTGAAGGAAGGCCTGACACACCCGCTTTAAGGACACTGACTGCTATTAGCTTACACAGGAAAACTTTTTTGTTTTGTAAAAGCATGCTATAGAGACACCAGATATGAGTGGCAACTGTCAAAGTACACTGGCAGGGGTCTGCAGGGCACACGCTGAAGGAAGGCCTGACACACCCGCTTTAAGGACACTGACTGCTATTAGCTTACACTGGAAAACTTTTTTTCTTGGTAAAAGCACGCTATAGAGACACCAGATATGAGTGGCAACTGTCAAAGTACACTGGCAGGGGTCTGCAGGGCACACGCTGAAGGCAGGCCTGACACACCCGCTTTAAGGACACTGACTGCTATTAGCTTACACTGGAAAACTTTTTTGCTTTGTAAAAGCACGCTACAGAGACACCAGATATGAGTGGCAACTGTCAAAGTACACTGGCAGGGGTCTGCAGGCACACGCTGAAGGCCTGAAACAGCCGCTTGAAGGACACTGACTGCTATTAGCTTACACTGGAAAACTTTTTTGCTTTGTAAAAGCACGCTACAGAGTCACCAGATATGAGTGGCAACTGTCAAAGTACACTGGCAGGGGTCTGCAGGGTACACGCTGAAGGAAGGCCTGACACACCCGATTTAAGGACACTGACTGCTATTAGCTTACACTGGAAAACTTTTTTTCTTGGTAAAAGCACGCTATAGAGACACCAGATATGAGTGGCAACTGTCAAAGTACACTGGCAGGGGTCTGCAGGGTACACGCTGAAGGAAGGCCTGACACACCCGATTTAAGGACACTGACTGCTATTAGCTTACACTGGAAAACTTTTTTTCTTGGTAAAAGCACGCTATAGAGACACCAGATATGAGTGGCAACTGTCAAAGTACACTGGCAGGGGTCTGCAGGGCACACGCTGAAGGAAGGCCTGACACACCCGCTTTAAGGACACTGACTGCTATTAGCTTACACTGGAAAACTTTTTTTCTTGGTAAAAGCACGCTATAGAGACACCAGATATGAGTGGCAACTGTCAAAGTACACTGGCAGGGGTCTGCAGGGCACACGCTGAAGGCAGGCCTGACACACCCGCTTTAAGGACACTGACTGCTATTAGCTTACACTGGAAAACTTTTTTGCTTTGTAAAAGCACGCTACAGAGACACCAGATATGAGTGGCAACTGTCAAAGTACACTGGCAGGGGTCTGCAGGGCACACGCTGAAGGCAGGCCTGACACACCCGCTTTAAGGACACTGACTGCTATTAGCTTACACTGGAAAACTTTTTTGCTTTGTAAAAGCACGCTACAGAGACACCAGATATGAGTGGCAACTGTCAAAGTACACTGGCAGGGGTCTGCAGGGCACACGCTGAAGGCCTGAAACAGCCGCTTGAAGGACACTGACTGCTATTAGCTTACACTGGAAAACTTTTTTGCTTTGTAAAAGCACGCTACAGAGTCACCAGATATGAGTGGCAACTGTCAAAGTACACTGGCAGGGGTCTGCAGGGTACACGCTGAAGGAAGGCCTGACACACCCGATTTAAGGACACTGACTGCTATTAGCTTACACTGGAAAACTTTTTTTCTTGGTAAAAGCACGCTATAGAGACACCAGATATGAGTGGCAACTGTCAAAGTAGACTGGCAGGGGTCTGCAGGGCACACGCTGAAGGAAGGCCTGACACACCCGCTTTAAGGACACTGACTGCTATTAGCTTACACTGGAAAACTTTTTTGTTTTGTAAAAGCATGCTATAGAGACACCAGATATGAGTGGCAACTGTCAAAGTACACTGGCAGGGGTCTGCAGGGCACACGCTGAAGGAAGGCCTGACACACCCTCTTTAAGGACACTGACTGCTATTAGCTTACACTGGAAAACGTTTTTCTTGGTAAAAGCACGCTATAGAGACACCAGATATGAGTGGCAACTGTCAAAGTACACTGGCAGGGGTCTGCAGGGCACACGCTGAAGGCCTGAAACACCCGCTTTAAGGACACTGACTGCTATTAGCTTACACTGGAAACATTTTTGCTTTGTAAAAGCACGCTACAGAGATACCAGATATGAGTGGCAACTGTCAAAGTACACTGGCAGGGGTCTGCAGGGCACACGCTGAAGGCCTGAAACACCCGCTTTAAGGACACTGACTGCTATTAGCTTACACTGGGAAACTTTTTTGCTTTGTAAAAGGACACTACAGAGACACCAGATATGAGTGGCAACTGTCAAAGTACACTGGCAGGGGTCTGCAGGGCACACGCTGAAGGAAGGCCTGACACACCCGCTTTAAGGACACTGACTGCTATTAGCTTAGACTGGAAAACTTTTTTGCTTTGTAAAAGCACGCTACAGAGTCACCAGATATGAGTGGCAACTGTCAAAGTACACTGGCAGGGGTCTCCAGGGCACACGCTGAAGGAAGGCCTGACACACCCGCTTTAAGGACACTGACTGCTATTAGCTTACACTGGAAAACTTTTTTGTTTTGTAAAAGCATGCTATAGAGACACCAGATATGAGTGGCAACTGTCAAAGTAAACTGGCAGGGGTCTGCAGGGCACACGCTGAAGGAAGGCCTGACACACCCGCTTTAAGGACACTGACTGCTATTAGCTTACACTGGAAAACTTTTTTTCTTGGTAAAAGCACGCTATAGAGACACCAGATATGAGTGGCAACTGTCAAAGTACACTGGCAGGGGTCTGCAGGGCACACGCTGAAGGCCTGAAACACCCGCTTTAAGGACACTGACTGCTATTAGCTTACACTGGAAAAATTTTTGCTTTGTAAAAGCACGCTACAGAGATACCAGATATGAGTGGCAACTGTCAAAGTACACTGGCAGGGGTCTGCAGGGCACACGCTGAAGGCCTGAAACACCCGCTTTAAGGACACTGACTGCTATTAGCTTACACTGGAAAACTTTTTTGCTTTGTAAAAGCACGCTACAGAGTCACCAGATATGAGTGGCAACTGTCAAAGTACACTGGCAGGGGTCTGCAGGGCACACGCTGAAGGAAGGCCTGACACACCCGCTTTAAGGACACTGACTGCTATTAGCTTACACTGGAAAACTTTTTTGTTTTGTAAAAGCATGCTATAGAGACACCAGATATGAGTGGCAACTGTCAAAGAACACTGGCAGGGGTCTGCAGGGCACACGCTGAAGGAAGGCCTGACACACCCGCTTTAAGGACACTGACTGCTATTAGCTTACACAGGAAAACTTTTTTGTTTTGTAAAAGCATGCTATAGAGACACCAGATATGAGTGGCAACTGTCAAAGTACACTGGCAGGGGTCTGCAGGGCACACGCTGAAGGAAGGCCTGACACACCCGCTTTAAGGACACTGACTGCTATTAGCTTACACTGGAAAACTTTTTTTCTTGGTAAAAGCACGCTATAGAGACACCAGATATGAGTGGCAACTGTCAAAGTACACTGGCAGGGGTCTGCAGGGCACACGCTGAAGGCAGGCCTGACACACCCGCTTTAAGGACACTGACTGCTATTAGCTTACACTGGAAAACTTTTTTGCTTTGTAAAAGCACGCTACAGAGACACCAGATATGAGTGGCAACTGTCAAAGTACACTGGCAGGGGTCTGCAGGCACACGCTGAAGGCCTGAAACAGCCGCTTGAAGGACACTGACTGCTATTAGCTTACACTGGAAAACTTTTTTGCTTTGTAAAAGCACGCTACAGAGTCACCAGATATGAGTGGCAACTGTCAAAGTACACTGGCAGGGGTCTGCAGGGTACACGCTGAAGGAAGGCCTGACACACCCGATTTAAGGACACTGACTGCTATTAGCTTACACTGGAAAACTCTTTTTCTTGGTAAAAGCACGCTATAGAGACACCAGATATGAGTGGCAACTGTCAAAGTACACTGGCAGGGGTCTGCAGGGTACACGCTGAAGGAAGGCCTGACACACCCGATTTAAGGACACTGACTGCTATTAGCTTACACTGGAAAACTTTTTTTCTTGGTAAAAGCACGCTATAGAGACACCAGATATGAGTGGCAACTGTCAAAGTACACTGGCAGGGGTCTGCAGGGCACACGCTGAAGGAAGGCCTGACACACCCGCTTTAAGGACACTGACTGCTATTAGCTTACACTGGAAAACTTTTTTTCTTGGTAAAAGCACGCTATAGAGACACCAGATATGAGTGGCAACTGTCAAAGTACACTGGCAGGGGTCTGCAGGGCACACGCTGAAGGCAGGCCTGACACACCCGCTTTAAGGACACTGACTGCTATTAGCTTACACTGGAAAACTTTTTTGCTTTGTAAAAGCACGCTACAGAGACACCAGATATGAGTGGCAACTGTCAAAGTACACTGGCAGGGGTCTGCAGGGCACACGCTGAAGGCAGGCCTGACACACCCGCTTTAAGGACACTGACTGCTATTAGCTTACACTGGAAAACTTTTTTGCTTTGTAAAAGCACGCTACAGAGACACCAGATATGAGTGGCAACTGTCAAAGTACACTGGCAGGGGTCTGCAGGGCACACGCTGAAGGCCTGAAACAGCCGCTTGAAGGACACTGACTGCTATTAACTTACACTGGAAAACTTTTTTGCTTTGTAAAAGCACGCTACAGAGTCACCAGATATGAGTGGCAACTGTCAAAGTACACTGGCAGGGGTCTGCAGGGTACACGCTGAAGGAAGGCCTGACACACCCGATTTAAGGACACTGACTGCTATTAGCTTACACTGGAAAACTTTTTTTCTTGGTATAAGCACGCTATAGAGACACCAGATATGAGTGGCAACTGTCAAAGTAGACTGGCAGGGGTCTGCAGGGCACACGCTGAAGGAAGGCCTGACACACCCGCTTTAAGGACACTGACTGCTATTAGCTTACACGGGAAAACTTTTTTGTTTTGTAAAAGCATGCTATAGAGACACCAGATATGAGTGGCAACTGTCAAAGTACACTGGCAGGGGTCTGCAGGGCACACGCTGAAGGAAGGCCTGACACACCCGCTTTAAGGACACTGACTGCTATTAGCTTACACTGGAAAACGTTTTTCTTGGTAAAAGCACGCTATAGAGACACCAGATATGAGTGGCAACTGTCAAAGTACACTGGCAGGGGTCTGCAGGGCACACGCTGAAGGCCTGAAACACCCGCTTTAAGGACACTGACTGCTATTAGCTTACACTGGAAACATTTTTGCTTTGTAAAAGCACGCTACAGAGATACCAGATATGAGTGGCAACTGTCAAAGTACACTGGCAGGGGTCTGCAGGGCACACGCTGAAGGCCTGAAACACCCGCTTTAAGGACACTGACTGCTATTAGCTTACACTGGGAAACTTTTTTGCTTTGTAAAAGGACACTACAGAGACACCAGATATGAGTGGCAACTGTCAAAGTACACTGGCAGGGGTCTGCAGGGCACACGCTGAAGGAAGGCCTGACACACACGCTTTAAGGACACTGACTGCTATTAGCTTAGACTGGAAAACTTTTTTGCTTTGTAAAAGCACGCTACAGAGTCACCAGATATGAGTGGCAACTTTCAAAGTACACTGGCAGGGGTCTCCAGGGCACACGCTGAAGGAAGGCCTGACACACCCGCTTTAAGGACACTGACTGCTATTAGCTTACACTGGAAAACTTTTTTGTTTTGTAAAAGCATGCTATAGAGACACCAGATATGAGTGGCAACTGTCAAAGTAAACTGGCAGGGGTCTGCAGGACACACGCTGAAGGAAGGCCTGACACACCCGCTTTAAGGACACTGACTGCTATTAGCTTACACTGGAAAACTTTTTTTCTTGGTAAAAGCACGCTATAGAGACACCAGATATGAGTGGCAACTGTCAAAGTACACTGGCAGGGGTCTGCAGGGCACACGCTGAAGGCCTGAAACACCCGCTTTAAGGACACTGACTGCTATTAGCTTACACTGGAAAAATTTTTGCTTTGTAAAAGCACGCTACAGAGATACCAGATATGAGTGGCAACTGTCAAAGTACACTGGCAGGGGTCTGCAGGGCACACGCTGAAGGCCTGAAACACCCGCTTTAAGGACACTGACTGCTATTAGCTTACACTGGAAAACTTTTTTGCTTTGTAAAAGCACGCTACAGAGTCACCAGATATGAGTGGCAACTGTCAAAGTACACTGGCAGGGGTCTGCAGGGCACACGCTGAAGGAAGGCCTGACACACCCGCTTTAAGGACACTGACTGCTATTAGCTTACACTGGAAAACTTTTTTGTTTTGTAAAAGCATGCTATAGAGACACCAGATATGAGTGGCAACTGTCAAAGAACACTGGCAGGGGTCTGCAGGGCACACGCTGAAGGAAGGCCTGACACACCCGCTTTAAGGACACTGACTGCTATTAGCTTACACAGGAAAACTTTTTTGTTTTGTAAAAGCATGCTATAGAGACACCAGATATGAGTGGCAACTGTCAAAGTACACTGGCAGGGGTCTGCAGGGCACACGCTGAAGGAAGGCCTGACACACCCGCTTTAAGGACACTGACTGCTATTAGCTTACACTGGAAAACTTTTTTTCTTGGTAAAAGCACGCTATAGAGACACCAGATATGAGTGGCAACTGTCAAAGTACACTGGCAGGGGTCTGCAGGGCACACGCTGAAGGCAGGCCTGACACACCCGCTTTAAGGACACTGACTGCTATTAGCTTACACTGGAAAACGTTTTTCTTGGTAAAAGCACGCTATAGAGACACCAGATATGAGTGGCAACTGTCAAAGTACACTGGCAGGGGTCTGCAGGGCACACGCTGAAGGCCTGAAACACCCGCTTTAAGGACACTGACTGCTATTAGCTTACACTGGAAACATTTTTGCTTTGTAAAAGCACGCTACAGAGATACCAGATATGAGTGGCAACTGTCAAAGTACACTGGCAGGGGTCTGCAGGGCACACGCTGAAGGCCTGAAACACCCGCTTTAAGGACACTGACTGCTATTAGCTTACACTGGAAAACTTTTTTGCTTTGTAAAAGCACGCTACAGAGTCACCAGATATGAGTGGCAACTGTCAAAGTACACTGGCAGGGGTCTGCAGGGCACACGCTGAAGGAAGGCCTGACACACCCGCTTTAAGGACACTGACTGCTATTAGCTTACACTGGAAAACTTTTTTGTTTTGTAAAAGCATGCTATAGAGACACCAGATATGAGTGGCAACTGTCAAAGAACACTGGCAGGGGTCTGCAGGGCACACGCTGAAGGAAGGCCTGACACACCCGCTTTAAGGACACTGACTGCTATTAGCTTACACAGGAAAACTTTTTTGTTTTGTAAAAGCATGCTATAGAGACACCAGATATGAGTGGCAACTGTCAAAGTACACTGGCAGGGGTCTGCAGGGCACACGCTGAAGGAAGGCCTGACACACCCGCTTTAAGGACACTGACTGCTATTAGCTTACACTGGAAAACTTTTTTTCTTGGTAAAAGCACGCTATAGAGACACCAGATATGAGTGGCAACTGTCAAAGTACACTGGCAGGGGTCTGCAGGGCACACGCTGAAGGCAGGCCTGACACACCCGCTTTAAGGACACTGACTGCTATTAGCTTACACTGGAAAACTTTTTTGCTTTGTAAAAGCACGCTACAGAGACACCAGATATGAGTGGCAACTGTCAAAGTACACTGGCAGGGGTCTGCAGGCACACGCTGAAGGCCTGAAACAGCCGCTTGAATTACACTGACTGCTATTAGCTTACACTGGAAAACTTTTTTGCTTTGTAAAAGCACGCTACAGAGTCACCAGATATGAGTGGCAACTGTCAAAGTACACTGGCAGGGGTCTGCAGGGTACACGCTGAAGGAAGGCCTGACACACCCGATTTAAGGACACTGACTGCTATTAGCTTACACTGGAAAACTCTTTTTCTTGGTAAAAGCACGCTATAGAGACACCAGATATGAGTGGCAACTGTCAAAGTACACTGGCAGGGGTCTGCAGGGTACACGCTGAAGGAAGGCCTGACACACCCGATTTAAGGACACTGACTGCTATTAGCTTACACTGGAAAACTTTTTTTCTTGGTAAAAGCACGCTATAGAGACACCAGATATGAGTGGCAACTGTCAAAGTACACTGGCAGGGGTCTGCAGGGCACACGCTGAAGGAAGGCCTGACACACCCGCTTTAAGGACACTGACTGCTATTAGCTTACACTGGAAAACTTTTTTTCTTGGTAAAAGCACGCTATAGAGACACCAGATATGAGTGGCAACTGTCAAAGTACACTGGCAGGGGTCTGCAGGGCACACGCTGAAGGCAGGCCTGACACACCCGCTTTAAGGACACTGACTGCTATTAGCTTACACTGGAAAACTTTTTTGCTTTGTAAAAGCACGCTACAGAGACACCAGATATGAGTGGCAACTGTCAAAGTACACTGGCAGGGGTCTGCAGGGCACACGCTGAAGGCAGGCCTGACACACCCGCTTTAAGGACACTGACTGCTATTAGCTTACACTGGAAAACTTTTTTGCTTTGTAAAAGCACGCTACAGAGACACCAGATATGAGTGGCAACTGTCAAAGTACACTGGCAGGGGTCTGCAGGGCACACGCTGAAGGCCTGAAACAGCCGCTTGAAGGACACTGACTGCTATTAACTTACACTGGAAAACTTTTTTGCTTTGTAAAAGCACGCTACAGAGTCACCAGATATGAGTGGCAACTGTCAAAGTACACTGGCAGGGGTCTGCAGGGTACACGCTGAAGGAAGGCCTGACACACCCGATTTAAGGACACTGACTGCTATTAGCTTACACTGGAAAACTTTTTTTCTTGGTAAAAGCACGCTATAGAGACACCAGATATGAGTGGCAACTGTCAAAGTAGACTGGCAGGGGTCTGCAGGGCACACGCTGAAGGAAGGCCTGACACACCCGCTTTAAGGACACTGACTGCTATTAGCTTACACTGGAAAACTTTTTTGTTTTGTAAAAGCATGCTATAGAGACACCAGATATGAGTGGCAACTGTCAAAGTACACTGGCAGGGGTCTGCAGGGCACACGCTGAAGGAAGGCCTGACACACCCGCTTTAAGGACACTGACTGCTATTAGCTTACACTGGAAAACGTTTTTCTTGGTAAAAGCACGCTATAGAGACACCAGATATGAGTGGCAACTGTCAAAGTACACTGGCAGGGGTCTGCAGGGCACACGCTGAAGGCCTGAAACACCCGCTTTAAGGACACTGACTGCTATTAGCTTACACTGGAAACATTTTTGCTTTGTAAAAGCACGCTACAGAGATACCAGATATGAGTGGCAACTGTCAAAGTACACTGGCAGGGGTCTGCAGGGCACACGCTGAAGGCCTGAAACACCCGCTTTAAGGACACTGACTGCTATTAGCTTACACTGGGAAACTTTTTTGCTTTGTAAAAGGACACTACAGAGACACCAGATATGAGTGGCAACTGTCAAAGTACACTGGCAGGGGTCTGCAGGGCACACGCTGAAGGAAGGCCTGACACACACGCTTTAAGGACACTGACTGCTATTAGCTTAGACTGGAAAACTTTTTTGCTTTGTAAAAGCACGCTACAGAGTCACCAGATATGAGTGGCAACTTTCAAAGTACACTGGCAGGGGTCTCCAGGGCACACGCTGAAGGAAGGCCTGACACACCCGCTTTAAGGACACTGACTGCTATTAGCTTACACTGGAAAACTTTTTTGTTTTGTAAAAGCATGCTATAGAGACACCAGATATGAGTGGCAACTGTCAAAGTAAACTGGCAGGGGTCTGCAGGACACACGCTGAAGGAAGGCCTGACACACCCGCTTTAAGGACACTGACTGCTATTAGCTTACACTGGAAAACTTTTTTTCTTGGTAAAAGCACGCTATAGAGACACCAGATATGAGTGGCAACTGTCAAAGTACACTGGCAGGGGTCTGCAGGGCACACGCTGAAGGCCTGAAACACCCGCTTTAAGGACACTGACTGCTATTAGCTTACACTGGAAAAATTTTTGCTTTGTAAAAGCACGCTACAGAGATACCAGATATGAGTGGCAACTGTCAAAGTACACTGGCAGGGGTCTGCAGGGCACACGCTGAAGGCCTGAAACACCCGCTTTAAGGACACTGACTGCTATTAGCTTACACTGGAAAACTTTTTTGCTTTGTAAAAGCACGCTACAGAGTCACCAGATATGAGTGGCAACTGTCAAAGTACACTGGCAGGGGTCTGCAGGGCACACGCTGAAGGAAGGCCTGACACACCCGCTTTAAGGACACTGACTGCTATTAGCTTACACTGGAAAACTTTTTTGTTTTGTAAAAGCATGCTATAGAGACACCAGATATGAGTGGCAACTGTCAAAGAACACTGGCAGGGGTCTGCAGGGCACACGCTGAAGGAAGGCCTGACACACCCGCTTTAAGGACACTGACTGCTATTAGCTTACACAGGAAAACTTTTTTGTTTTGTAAAAGCATGCTATAGAGACACCAGATATGAGTGGCAACTGTCAAAGTACACTGGCAGGGGTCTGCAGGGCACACGCTGAAGGAAGGCCTGACACACCCGCTTTAAGGACACTGACTGCTATTAGCTTACACTGGAAAACTTTTTTTCTTGGTAAAAGCACGCTATAGAGACACCAGATATGAGTGGCAACTGTCAAAGTACACTGGCAGGGGTCTGCAGGGCACACGCTGAAGGCAGGCCTGACACACCCGCTTTAAGGACACTGACTGCTATTAGCTTACACTGGAAAACTTTTTTGCTTTGTAAAAGCACGCTACAGAGACACCAGATATGAGTGGCAACTGTCAAAGTACACTGGCAGGGGTCTGCAGGCACACGCTGAAGGCCTGAAACATCCGCTTGAAGGACACTGACTGCTATTAGCTTACACTGGAAAACTTTTTTGCTTTGTAAAAGCACGCTACAGAGTCACCAGATATGAGTGGCAACTGTCAAAGTACACTGGCAGGGGTCTGCAGGGTACACGCTGAAGGAAGGCCTGACACACCCGATTTAAGGACACTGACTGCTATTAGCTTACACTGGAAAACTTTTTTTCTTGGTAAAAGCACGCTATAGAGACACCAGATATGAGTGGCAACTGTCAAAGTACACTGGCAGGGGTCTGCAGGGCACACGCTGAAGGCAGGCCTGACACACCCGCTTTAAGGACACTGACTGCTATTAGCTTACACTGGAAAACTTTTTTGCTTTGTAAAAGCACGCTATAGAGACACCAGATATGAGTGGCAACTGTCAAAGTACACTGGCAGGGGTCTGCAGGGCACACGCTGAAGGCCTGAAACAGCCACTTGAAGGACACTGACTGCTATTAGCTTACACTGGAAAACTTTTTTGCTTTGTAAAAGCACGCTACAGAGTCACCAGATATGAGTGGCAACTGTCAAAGTACACTGGCAGGGGTCTGCAGGGTACACGCTGAAGGAAGGCCTGACACACCCGATTTAAGGACACTGACTGCTATTAGCTTACACTGGAAAACTTTTTTTCTTGGTAAAAGCACGCTATAGAGACACCAGATATGAGTGGCAACTGTCAAAGTACACTGGCAGGGGTCTGCAGGGCACACGCTGAAGGAAGGCCTGACACACCCGCTTTAAGGACACTGACTGCTACTAGCTTACACTGGAAAACTTTTTTTCTTGGTAAAAGCACGCTATAGAGACACCAGATATGAGTGGCAACTGTCAAAGTACACTGGCAGGGGTCTGCAGGGCACACGCTGAAGGCAGGCCTGACACACCCGCTTTAAGGACACTGACTGCTATTAGCTTACACTGGAAAACTTTTTTGCTTTGTAAAAGCACGCTACAGAGACACCAGATATGAGTGGCAACTGTCAAAGTACACTGGCAGGGGTCTGCAGGGCACACGCTGAAGGCCTGAAACAGCCGCTTGAAGGACACTGACTGCTATTAGCTTACACTGGAAAACTTTTTTGCTTTGTAAAAGCACGCTACAGAGTCACCAGATATGAGTGGCAACTGTCAAAGTACACTGGCAGGGGTCTGCAGGGTACACGCTGAAGGAAGGCCTGACACACCCGATTTAAGTACACTGACTGCTATTAGCTTACACTGGAAAACTTTTTTTCTTGGTAAAAGCACGCTATGGAGACACCAGATATGAGTGGCAACTGTCAAAGTACACTGGCAGGGGTCTGCAGGGCACACGCTGAAGGAAGGCCTGACACACCCGCTTCAAGGACACTGACTGCTATTAGTTTACACTGGAAAACGTTTTTGCTTTGTAAAAGCACGCTATAGAGACACCAGATATGAGTGGCAACTGTCAAAGTACACTGGCAGGGGTCTGCAGGGCACACGCTGAAGGCAGGCCTGACACACCTGCTTGAAGGACACTGACTGCTATTAGCTTACAGTGGAATACTTTTTTGCTTTGTAAAAGCACGCTATAGAGACACCAGATATGAGTGGCAACTGTCAAAGTACACTGGCAGGGGTCTGCAGGGCACAAGCTGAAGGCCTGAATCACCCGCTTTAAGGACACTGACTGCTATTAGCTTACACTGGAAAACTTTTTTGCTTTGTAAAAGCACGCTACAGAGACACCAGATTTGAGTGGCAACTGTCAAAGTACACTGGCAGGGGTCTGCAGGGCACACGCTGAAGGAAGGCCTGAAACACCCGCTTTAAGGACACTGACTGCTATTAGCTTACACTGGAAAACTTTTTTGCTTTGTAAAAGCACGCTATAGAGACACCAGATATGCGTGGCAACTGTCAAATACACTGGCAGGGGTCTGCAGGGCACACGCTGAAGGAAGGCCTGACACACCCGCTTTAAGGACACTGACTGCTATTAGCTTACACTAGAAAACTTTTTTGCTTTGTAAAAGCACGCTACAGAGTCACCAGATATGAGTGTCAACTGTCAAAGTACACTGGCAGGGGTCTGCAGGGCACACGCAGAAGGCCTGAAACACCCGCTTTAAGGACACTGACTGCTATTAGCTTACACTGGAAAACTTTTTTGCTTTGTAAAAGCACGCTACAGAGTCACCAGATATGAGTGGCAACTGTCAAAGTACACTGGCAGGGGTCTGCAGGGCACACGCTGAATGAAGGCCTGACACACCTGCTTTAAGGACACTGACTGCTATTAGCTTACACTGGAAAACTTTTTTGATTTGTAAAAGCATGCTACAGAGAAACCAGATATGAGTGGCAACTGTCAAAGTACACTGGCAGTGGTCTGTAGAGCACACGCTGAAGGAAGGCCGGACACACCCGCTTTAAGGACACTGACTGCTATTAGCTTACACTGGAAAACTTTTTTTCTTGGTAAAAGCACGCTATAGAGACACCAGATATGAGTGGCAAATGTCAAAGTAGACTGGCAGGGGTCTGCAGGGCACACGCTGAAGGAAGGCCTGACACACCCGCTTTAAGGACACTGACTGCTATTAGCTTACACTGGAAAACTTTTTTGTTTTGTAAAAGCATGCTATAGAGACACCAGATATGAGTGGCAACTGTCAAAGTACACTGGCAGGGGTCTGCAGGGCACACGCTGAAGGAAGGCCTGACACACCCGCTTTAAGGACACTGACTGCTATTAGCTTACACTGGAAAACGTTTTTCTTGGTAAAAGCACGCTATAGAGACACCAGATATGAGTGGCAACTGTCAAAGTACACTGGCAGGGGTCTGCAGGGCACACGCTGAAGGCCTGAAACACCCGCTTTAAGGACACTGACTGCTATTAGCTTACACTGGAAACATTTTTGCTTTGTAAAAGCACGCTACAGAGATACCAGATATGAGTGGCAACTGTCAAAGTACACTGGCAGGGGTCTGCAGGGCACACGCTGAAGGCCTGAAACACCCGCTTTAAGGACACTGACTGCTATTAGCTTACACTGGGAAACTTTTTTGCTTTGTAAAAGGACACTACAGAGACACCAGATATGAGTGGCAACTGTCAAAGTACACTGGCAGGGGTCTGCAGGGCACACGCTGAAGGAAGGCCTGACACACACGCTTTAAGGACACTGACTGCTATTAGCTTAGACTGGAAAACTTTTTTGCTTTGTAAAAGCACGCTACAGAGTCACCAGATATGAGTGGCAACTTTCAAAGTACACTGGCAGGGGTCTCCAGGGCACACGCTGAAGGAAGGCCTGACACACCCGCTTTAAGGACACTGACTGCTATTAGCTTACACTGGAAAACTTTTTTGTTTTGTAAAAGCATGCTATAGAGACACCAGATATGAGTGGCAACTGTCAAAGTAAACTGGCAGGGGTCTGCAGGACACACGCTGAAGGAAGGCCTGACACACCCGCTTTAAGGACACTGACTGCTATTAGCTTACACTGGAAAACTTTTTTTCTTGGTAAAAGCACGCTATAGAGACACCAGATATGAGTGGCAACTGTCAAAGTACACTGGCAGGGGTCTGCAGGGCACACGCTGAAGGCCTGAAACACCCGCTTTAAGGACACTGACTGCTATTAGCTTACACTGGAAAAAATTTTGCTTTGTAAAAGCACGCTACAGAGATACCAGATATGAGTGGCAACTGTCAAAGTACACTGGCAGGGGTCTGCAGGGCACACGCTGAAGGCCTGAAACACCCGCTTTAAGGACACTGACTGCTATTAGCTTACACTGGAAAACTTTTTTGCTTTGTAAAAGCACGCTACAGAGTCACCAGATATGAGTGGCAACTGTCAAAGTACACTGGCAGGGGTCTGCAGGGCACACGCTGAAGGAAGGCCTGACACACCCGCTTTAAGGACACTGACTGCTATTAGCTTACACTGGAAAACTTTTTTGTTTTGTAAAAGCATGCTATAGAGACACCAGATATGAGTGGCAACTGTCAAAGAACACTGGCAGGGGTCTGCAGGGCACACGCTGAAGGAAGGCCTGACACACCCGCTTTAAGGACACTGACTGCTATTAGCTTACACAGGAAAACTTTTTTGTTTTGTAAAAGCATGCTATAGAGACACCAGATATGAGTGGCAACTGTCAAAGTACACTGGCAGGGGTCTGCAGGGCACACGCTGAAGGAAGGCCTGACACACCCGCTTTAAGGACACTGACTGCTATTAGCTTACACTGGAAAACTTTTTTTCTTGGTAAAAGCACGCTATAGAGACACCAGATATGAGTGGCAACTGTCAAAGTACACTGGCAGGGGTCTGCAGGGCACACGCTGAAGGCAGGCCTGACACACCCGCTTTAAGGACACTGACTGCTATTAGCTTACACTGGAAAACTTTTTTGCTTTGTAAAAGCACGCTACAGAGACACCAGATATGAGTGGCAACTGTCAAAGTACACTGGCAGGGGTCTGCAGGCACACGCTGAAGGCCTGAAACATCCGCTTGAAGGACACTGACTGCTATTAGCTTACACTGGAAAACTTTTTTGCTTTGTAAAAGCACGCTACAGAGTCACCAGATATGAGTGGCAACTGTCAAAGTACACTGGCAGGGGTCTGCAGGGTACACGCTGAAGGAAGGCCTGACACACCCGATTTAAGGACACTGACTGCTATTAGCTTACACTGGAAAACTTTTTTTCTTGGTAAAAGCACGCTATAGAGACACCAGATATGAGTGGCAACTGTCAAAGTACACTGGCAGGGGTCTGCAGGGCACACGCTGAAGGCAGGCCTGACACACCCGCTTTAAGGACACTGACTGCTATTAGCTTACACTGGAAAACTTTTTTGCTTTGTAAAAGCACGCTACAGAGACACCAGATATGAGTGGCAACTGTCAAAGTACACTGGCAGGGGTCTGCAGGGCACACGCTGAAGGCCTGAAACAGCCACTTGAAGGACACTGACTGCTATTAGCTTACACTGGAAAACTTTTTTGCTTTGTAAAAGCACGCTACAGAGTCACCAGATATGAGTGGCAACTGTCAAAGTACACTGGCAGGGGTCTGCAGGGTACACGCTGAAGGAAGGCCTGACACACCCGATTTAAGGACACTGACTGCTATTAGCTTACACTGGAAAACTTTTTTTCTTGGTAAAAGCACGCTATAGAGACACCAGATATGAGTGGCAACTGTCAAAGTACACTGGCAGGGGTCTGCAGGGCACACGCTGAAGGAAGGCCTGACACACCCGCTTTAAGGACACTGACTGCTACTAGCTTACACTGGAAAACTTTTTTTCTTGGTAAAAGCACGCTATAGAGACACCAGATATGAGTGGCAACTGTCAAAGTACACTGGCAGGGGTCTGCAGGGCACACGCTGAAGGCAGGCCTGACACACCCGCTTTAAGGACACTGACTGCTATTAGCTTACACTGGAAAACTTTTTTGCTTTGTAAAAGCACGCTACAGAGACACCAGATATGAGTGGCAACTGTCAAAGTACACTGGCAGGGGTCTGCAGGGCACACGCTGAAGGCAGGCCTGACACACCCGCTTTAAGGACACTGACTGCTATTAGCTTACACTGGAAAACTTTTTTGCTTTGTAAAAGCACGCTACAGAGACACCAGATATGAGTGGCAACTGTCAAAGTACACTGGCAGGGGTCTGCAGGGCACACGCTGAAGGCCTGAAACAGCCGCTTGAAGGACACTGACTGCTATTAGCTTACACTGGAAAACTTTTTTGCTTTGTAAAAGCACGCTACAGAGTCACCAGATATGAGTGGCAACTGTCAAAGTACACTGGCAGGGGTCTGCAGGGTACACGCTGAAGGAAGGCCTGACACACCCGATTTAAGTACACTGACTGCTATTAGCTTACACTGGAAAACTTTTTTTCTTGGTAAAAGCACGCTATGGAGACACCAGATATGAGTGGCAACTGTCAAAGTACACTGGCAGGGGTCTGCAGGGCACACGCTGAAGGAAGGCCTGACACACCCGCTTCAAGGACACTGACTGCTATTAGTTTACACTGGAAAACGTTTTTGCTTTGTAAAAGCACGCTATAGAGACACCAGATATGAGTGGCAACTGTCAAAGTACACTGGCAGGGGTCTGCAGGGCACACGCTGAAGGCAGGCCTGACACACCTGCTTGAAGGACACTGACTGCTATTAGCTTACAGTGGAATACTTTTTTGCTTTGTAAAAGCACGCTATAGAGACACCAGATATGAGTGGCAACTGTCAAAGTACACTGGCAGGGGTCTGCAGGGCACAAGCTGAAGGCCTGAATCACCCGCTTTAAGGACACTGACTGCTATTAGCTTACACTGGAAAACTTTTTTGCTTTGTAAAAGCACGCTACAGAGACACCAGATTTGAGTGGCAACTGTCAAAGTACACTGGCAGGGGTCTGCAGGGCACACGCTGAAGGAAGGCCTGAAACACCCGCTTTAAGGACACTGACTGCTATTAGCTTACACTGGAAAACTTTTTTGCTTTGTAAAAGCACGCTATAGAGACACCAGATATGCGTGGCAACTGTCAAATACACTGGCAGGGGTCTGCAGGGCACACGCTGAAGAAAGGCCTGACACACCCGCTTTAAGGACACTGACTGCTATTAGCTTACACTAGAAAACTTTTTTGCTTTGTAAAAGCACGCTACAGAGTCACCAGATATGAGTGTCAACTGTCAAAGTACACTGGCAGGGGTCTGCAGGGCACACGCAGAAGGCCTGAAACACCCGCTTTAAGGACACTGACTGCTATTAGCTTACACTGGAAAACTTTTTTGCTTTGTAAAAGCACGCTACAGAGTCACCAGATATGAGTGGCAACTGTCAAAGTACACTGGCAGGGGTCTGCAGGGCACACGCTGAATGAAGGCCTGACACACCTGCTTTAAGGACACTGACTGCTATTAGCTTACACTGGAAAACTTTTTTGATTTGTAAAAGCATGCTACAGAGAAACCAGATATGAGTGGCAACTGTCAAAGTACACTGGCAGTGGTCTGTAGAGCACACGCTGAAGGAAGGCCTGACACACCCGCTTTAAGGACACTGACTGCTATTAGCTTACACTGGAAAACTTTTTTGCTTTGTAAAAGCATGCTATAGAGACACCAGATATGAGTGGCAACTGTCAAAGTAAACTGGCAGGGGTCTGCAAGGCACACGCTGAAGGAAGGCCTGACACACCCGCTTTAAGGACACTGACTGCTATTAGCTTACACTGGAAAACTTTTTTTCTTGGTAAAAGCACGCTATAGAGACACCAGATATGAGTGGCAACTTTCAAAGTAAACTGGCAGGGGTCTGCAGGGCACACGCTGAAGGAAGGCCTGACACACCCGCTTTAAGGACACTTTCTGCTATTAGCTTAGACGGGAAAACTTTTTTTCTTGGTAAAAGCACGCTATAGAGACACCAGATATGAGTGGCAACTGTCAAAGTACACTGGCAGGGGTCTGCAGGGCACACGCTGAAGGAAGGCCTGACACACCCGCTTTAAGGACACTGACTGCTATTAGCTTACACTGGAAAACTTTTTTGCTTTGTAAAAGCACGCTATAGAGACACCAGATATGAGTGGCAACTGTCAAAGTACACTGGCAGGGGTCTGCAGGGCACACGCTGAAGGAAGGCCTGACACACCCGCTTTAAGGACACTGACTGCTATTAGCTTACACTGGAAAACAATTTTGCTTTGTAAAAGCACGCTATAGAGACACCAGATATGAGTGGCAACTGTCAAAGTACACTGGCAGGGGTCTGCAGGGCACACGCTGAAGGAAGGCCTGACACACCCGCTTTAAGGACACTGACTGCTATTAGCTTACACTGGAAAACTTTTTTGCTTTGTAAAAGCACGCTATAGAGACACCAGATATGAGTGGCAACTGTCAAAGTACACTGGCAGGGGTCTGCAGGGCACACGCTGAAGGAAGGCCTGACACACCCGCTTTAAGGACACTGACTGCTATTAGCTTACACTGGAAAACTTTTTTTCTTTGTAAAAGCACGCTATAGAGACACCAGATATGAGTGGCAACTGTCAAAGTACACTGTCAGGGGTCTGCAGGGAACACGCTGAAGGCCTGAAACACCCGCTTTAAGGACACTGACTGCTATTAGCTTACACTGGAACACTTTTTTGCTTTGTAAAAGCACGCTACAGAGACACCAGATTTGAGTGGCAACTGTCAAAGTACACTGGCAGGGGTCTGCAGGGCACACGCTGAAGGAAGGCCTGAAACACCCGCTTTAAGGACACTGACTGCTATTAGCTTACACTGGAAAACTTTTTTGCTTTGTAAAAGCACGCTATAGAGACACCAGATATGAGTGGCAACTGTCAAAGTACACTGGCAGGGGTCTGCAGGGCACACGCTGAAGGAAGGCCTGACACACCCGCTTGAAGGACACTGACTGCTATTAGCTTACAGTGGAAAACTTTTTTGCTTTGTAAAAGCACGCTATAGAGACACCAGATATGAGTGGCAACTGTCAAAGTACACTGGCAGGGGTCTGCAGGGCACACGCTGAAGGCCTGAAAAACCCGCTTTAAGGACACTGACTGCTATTAGCTTACACTGGAAAAATTTTTGCTTTTTAAAAGCACGCTACAGAGATACCAGATATGAGTGGCAACTGTCAAAGTACACTGGCAGGGGTCTGCAAGGCACACGCTTTAGGAAGGCCTGACACACCCGCTTTAAGGACACTGACTGCTATTAGCTTAGACTGGAAAGCTTTTTTTCTTGGTAAAAGCACGCTATAGAGATACCAGATTTGAGTGGCAACTGTCAAAGTACACTGGCAGGGGTCTGCAGGGCACACGCTGAAGGAAGGCCTGACACACCCGCTTTAAGGACACTGACTGCTATTAGCTTACACTGGAAAACTTTTTTGCTTTGTAAAAGCACGCTACAGAGACACCAGATATGAGTGGCAACTGTCAAAGTACACTGGCAGGGGTCTGCAGGGCACACGCTGAAGGCCTGAAACACCCGCTTTAAGGACACTGACTGCTATTAGCTTACACTGGAAAACGTTTTTGCTTTGTAAAAGCACACTACAGAGTCACCAGATATGAGTGGCAACTGTCAAAGTACACTGGCAGGGGTCTGCAGGGCACACGCTGAAGGAAGGCCTGACACACTCGCTTTAAGGACACTGACTGCTATTAGCTTACACTGGAAAACTTTTTTTCTTGGTAAAAGTACGCTATAGAGACACCAGATATGAGTGGCAACTGTCAAAGTACACTGGCAGGGGTCTGCAGGGCACACGCTGAAGGAAGGCCTGACACACCCGCTTTAAGGACACTGACTGCTATTAGCTTAAACTGGAAAACTTTTTTGCTATGTAAAAGCACGCTATAGAGACACCAGATATGAGTGGCAACTGTCAAAGTACACTGGCAGGGGTCTGTAGAGCACACGCTGAAGGAAGGCCTGACACACCCGCTTTAAGGACACTGACTGCTATTAGCTTACACTGGAAAACTTTTTTTCTTGGTAAAAGTACGCTATAGAGACACCAGATATGAGTGGCAACTGTCAAAGTACACTGGCAGGGGTCTGCAGGGCACACGCTGAAGGAAGGCCTGACACACCCGCTTTAAGGACACTGACTGCTATTAGCTTAAACTGGAAAACTTTTTTGCTATGTAAAAGCACGCTATAGAGACACCAGATATGAGTGGCAACTGTCAAAGTACACTGGCAGGGGTCTGCAGGGCACACGCTGAAGGAAGGCCTGACACACCCGCTTTAAGGACACTGACTGCTATTAGCTTACACTGGAAAACTTTTTTGCTTTGTAAAAGCATGCTATAGAGACACCAGATATGAGTGGCAACTGTCAAAGTACACTGGCAGGGGTCTGCAGGGCACACGCTGAAGGAAGGCCTGACACACCCGCTTTAAGGACACTGACTGCTATTAGCTTACACAGGAAAACTTTTTTGTTTTGTAAAAGCATGCTATAGAGACACCAGATATGAGTGGCAACTGTCAAAGTACACTGGCAGGGGTCTGCAGGGCACACGATGAAGGAAGGCCTGACACACCCGCTTTAAGGACACTGACTGCTATTAGCTTACACTGGAAAACTTTTTTTCTTGGTAAAAGCACGCTATAGAGACACCAGATATGAGTGGCAACTGTCAAAGTACACTGGCAGGGGTCTGCAGGGCACACGCTGAAGGCAGGCCTGACACACCCGCTTTAAGGACACTGACTGCTATTAGCTTACACTGGAAAACTTTTTTGCTTTGTAAAAGCACGTTACAGAGACACCAGATATGAGTGCCAACTGTCAAAGTACACTGGCAGGAGTCTGCAGGGCACACGCTGAAGGCCTGAAACAGCCGCTTTAAGGACACTGACTGCTATTAGCTTACACTGGAAAACTTTTTTGCTACGTAAAAGCACGCTACAGAGTCACCAGATATGAGTGGCAACTGTCAAAGTACACTGGCAGGGGTTTGCAGGGTACACGCTGAAGGAAGGCCTGACACACCCGCTTTAAGGACACTGACTGCTATTAGCTTACATTGGAAAACTTTTTTTCTTGGTAAAAGCACGCTATAGAGACACCAGATATGAGTGGCAACTGTAAAAAGTACACTGGCAGGGGTCTGCAGGGCACACGCTGAAGGAAGGCCTGACACACCCGCTTTAAGGACACTGACTGCTATTAGCTTACACTGGAAAACTTTTTTCTTTGTAAAAGCACGCTATAGAGACACCAGATATGAGTGTCAACTGTCAAAGTACACTGGCAGGGGTCTGCAGGGCACACGCTGAAGGAAGGCCTGACACACCCGCTTTAAGGACACTGACTGCTATTAGCTTACACTGGAAAACTTTTTTGTTTTGTAAAAGCATGCTATAGAGACACCAGATATGAGTGGCAACTGTCAAAGTAAACTGGCAGGGGTCTGCAGGGCACACGCTGAAGGAAGGCCTGACACACCCGCTTTAAGGACACTGACTGCTATTAGCTTACACTGGAAAACTTTTTTTCTTGGTAAAAGCACGCTATAGAGACACCAGATATGAGTGGCAACTGTCAAAGTACACTGGCAGGGGTCTGCAGGGCACACGCTGAAGGCCTGAAACACCCGCTTTAAGGACACTGACTGCTATTAGCTTACACTGAAAACATTTTTGCTTTGTAAAAGCACGCTACAGAGATACCAGATATGAGTGGCAACTGTCAAAGTACACTGGCAGGGGTCTGCAGGGCACACGCTGAAGGCCTGAAACACCCGCTTTAAGGACACTGACTGCTATTAGCTTACACTGGGAAACTTTTTTGCTTTGTAAAAGGACACCACAGAGACACCAGATATGAGTGGCAACTGTCAAAGTACACTGGCAGGGGTCTGCAGGGCACACTCTGAAGGAAGGCCTGACACACCCGCTTTAAGGACACTGACTGCTATTAGCTTAGACTGGAAAGCTTTTTTTTCTTGGAAAAAGCACGCTATAGAGATACCAGATTTGAGTGGCAACTGTCAAAGTACACTGGCAGGGGTCTGCAGGGCACACGCTGAAGGAAGGCCTGACACACCCGCTTTAAGGACACTGACAGCTATTAGCTTACACTGGAAAACTTTTTTGCTTTGTAAAAGCACGCTACAGAGTCACCAGATATGAGTGGCAACTGTCAAAGTACACTGGCAGGGGTCTGCAGGGCACACGCTGAAGGTCTGAAGCACCCGCTTTAAGGACACTGACTGCTATTAGCTTACACTGGAAAACTTTTTTTCTTTGTAAAAGCATGCTACAGAGAAACCAGATATGAGTGGCAACTGTCAAAGTACACTGGCAGGGGTCTGCAGGGCACACGCTGAATGAAGGCCTGACACACCTGCTTTAAGGACACTGACTGCTATTAGCTTACACTGGAAAACTTTTTTTGCTTTGTAAAAGCATGCTATAGAGACACCAGATATGAGTGGCAACTGTCAAAGTACACTGGCAGGGGTCTGCAGGGCACACGCTGAAGGAAGGCCTGACACACCCGCTTTAAGGACACTGACTGCTATTAGCTTACACAGGAAAACTTTTTTGTTTTGTAAAAGCATGCTATAGAGACACCAGATATGAGTGGCAACTGTCAAAGTACACTGGCAGGGGTCTGCAGGGCACACGCTGAAGGAAGGCCTGACACACCCGCTTTAAGGACACTGACTGCTATTAGCTTACACTGGAAAACTTTTTTTCTTGGTAAAAGCACGCTATAGAGACACCAGATATGAGTGGCAACTGTCAAAGTACACTGGCAGGGGTCTGCAGGGCACACGCTAAAGGCAGGCCTGACACACCCGCTTTAAGGACACTGACTGCTATTAGCTTACACTGGAAAACTTTTTTGCTTTGTAAAAGCACGCTACAGAGACACCAGATATGAGTGGCAACTGTCAAAGTACACTGGCAGGGGTCTGCAGGGCACACGCTGAAGGCCTGAAACAGCCGCTTGAAGGACACTGACTGCTATTAGCTTACACTGGAAAACTTTTTTGCTTTGTAAAAGCACGCTACAGAGTCACCAGATATGAGTGGCAACTGTCAAAGTACACTGGCAGGGGTCTGCAGGGTACACGCTGAAGGAAGGCCTGACACACCCGCTTTAAGGACACTGACTGCTATTAGCTTACATTGGAAAACTTTTTTTCTTGGTAAAAGCACGCTATAGAGACACCAGATATGAGTGGCAACTGTCAAAGTACACTGGCAGGGGTCTGCAGGGCACACGCTGAAGGAAGGCCTGACACACCCGCTTTAAGGACACTGACTGCTATTAGCTTACACTGGAAAACTTTTTTGTTTTGTAAAAGCATGCTATAGAGACACCAGATATGAGTGGCAACTGTCAAAGTTAACTGGCAGGGATCTGCAGGGCACACGCTGAAGGAAGGCCTGACACACCAGCTTTAAGGACAATGACTGCTATTAGCTTACACTGGAAAACTTTTTTTCTTGGTAAAAGCACGCTATAGAGACACCAGATATGAGTGGCAACTGTCAAAGTACACTGGCAGGGGTCTGCAGGGCACACGCTGAAGGAAGGCCTGACACACCCGCTTTAAGGACACTGACTGCTATTAGCTTACACAGGAAAACTTTTTTGTTTTGTAAAAGCATGCTATAGAGACACCAGATATGAGTGGCAACTGTCAAAGTACACTGGCAGGGGTCTGCAGGGCACACGCTGAAGGAAGGCCTGACACACCCGCTTTAAGGACACTGACTGCTATTAGCTTACACTGGAAAACTTTTTTGTTTTGTAAAAGCATGCTATAGAGACACCAGATTTGAGTGGCAACTGTCAAAGTACACTGGCAGGGGTCTGCAGGGCACACGCTGAAGGCAGGCCTGACACACCCGCTTTAAGGACACTGACTGCTATTAGCTTACACTGGAAAGCTTTTTTTCTTGGAAAAAGCACGCTATAGAGATACCAGATTTGAGTGGCAACTGTCAAAGTACACTGGCAGGGGTCTGCAGGGCACACGCTGAAGGAAGGCCTGACACACCCGCTTTAAGGACACTGACAGCTATTAGCTTACACTGGAAAACTTTTTTGCTTTGTAAAAGCACGCTACAGAGTCACCAGATATGAGTAGCAACTGTCAAAGTACACTGGCAGGGGTCTGCAGGGCACACGCTGAAGGTCTGAAACACCCGCTTTAAGGACACTGACTGCTATTAGCTTACACTGGAAAACTTTTTTGCTTTGTAAAAGCACGCTACAGAGTCACCAGATATGAGTGGCAACTGTCAAAGTACACTGGCAGGGGTCTGCAGGGCACACGCTGAATGAAGGCCTGACACACCTGCTTTAAGGACACTGACTGCTATTAGCTTACACTGGAAAACTTTTTTGCTTTGTAAAAGCATGCTACAGAGAAACCAGATATGAGTGGCAACTGTCAAAGTACACTGGCAGGGGTCTGTAGAGCACACGCTGAAGGAAGGCCTGACACACCCGCTTTAAGGACACTGACTGCTATTAGCTTACACTGGAAAACTTTTTTTCTTGGTAAAAGCACGCTATAGAGACACCAGATATGAGTGGCAACTGTCAAAGTACACTGGCAGGGGTCTGCAGGGCACACGCTGAAGGCAGGCCTGACACACCCGCTTTAAGGACACTGACTGCTATTAGCTTACACTGGAAAACTTTTTTGCTTTGTAAAAGCACGCTACAGAGACACCAGATATGAGTGGCAACTGTCAAAGTACACTGGCAGGGGTCTGCAGGGCACACGCTGAAGGCCTGAAACAGCCGCTTGAAGGACACTGACTGCTATTAGCTTACACTGGAAAACTTTTTTGCTTTGTAAAAGCACGCTACAGAGTCACCAGATATGAGTGGCAACTGTCAAAGTACACTGGCAGGGGTCTGCAGGGTACACGCTGAAGGAAGGCCTGACACACCCGCTTTAAGGACACTGACTGCTATTAGCTTACATTGGAAAACTTTTTTTCTTGGTAAAAGCACGCTATAGAGACACCAGATATGAGTGGCAACTGTCAAAGTACACTGGCAGGGGTCTGCAGGGCACACACTGAAGGAAGGCCTGACACACCCGCTTTAAGGACACTGACTGCTATTAGCTTACACTGGAAAACTTTTTTGTTTTGTAAAAGCATGCTATAGAGACACCAGATATGAGTGGCAACTGTCAAAGTTAACTGGCAGGGGTCTGCAGGGCACACGCTGAAGGAAGGCCTGACACACCAGCTTTAAGGACAATGACTGCTATTAGCTTACACTGGAAAACTTTTTTTCTTGGTAAAAGCACGCTATAGAGACACCAGATATGAGTGGCAACTTTTAAAGTACACTGGCAGGGGTCTGCAGGGCACACGCTGAAGGAAGGCCTGACACACCCGCTTTAAGGACACTGACTGCTATTAGCTTACACAGGAAAACTTTTTTGTTTTGTAAAAGCATGCTATAGAGACACCAGATATGAGTGGCAACTGTCAAAGTACACTGGCAGGGGTCTGCAGGGCACACGCTGAAGGAAGGCCTGACACACCCGCTTTAAGGACACTGACTGCTATTAGCTTACACTGGAAAACTTTTTTGTTTTGTAAAAGCATGCTATAGAGACACCAGATTTGAGTGGCAACTGTCAAAGTACACTGGCAGGGGTCTGCAGGGCACACGCTGAAGGAAGGCCTGACACACCCGCTTTAAGGACACTGACTGCTATTAGCTTACACTGGAAAACGTTTTTTCTTGGTAAAAGCACGCTATAGAGACACCAGATATGAGTGGCAACTGTCAAAGTACACTGGCAGGGGTCTGCAGGGCACACGCTGAAGGCCTGAAACACCCGCTTTAAGGACACTGACTGCTATTAGCTTACACTGAAAACATTTTTGCTTTGTAAAAGCACGCTACAGAGATACCAGATATGAGTGGCAACTGTCAAAGTACACTGGCAGGGGTCTGCAGGGCACACGCTGAAGGCCTGAAACACCCGCTTTAAGGACACTGACTGCTATTAGCTTACACTGGGAAACTTTTTTGCTTTGTAAAAGGACACTACAGAGACACCAGATATGAGTGGCAACTGTCAAAGTACACTGGCAGGGGTCTGCAGGGCACACGCTGAAGGAAGGCCTGACACACCCGCTTTAAGGACACTGACTGCTATTAGCTTACACGGGAAAACTTTTTTTCTTGGTAAAAGCACGCTATAGAGACACCAGATATGAGTGGCAACTGTCAAAGTACACTGGCAGGGGTCTGCAGGGCACACGCTGAAGGAAGGCCTGACACACCCGCTTTAAGGACACTGACTGCTATTAGTTTACACTGGAAAACGTTTTTGCTTTGTAAAAGCACGCTATAGAGACACCAGATATGAGTGGCAACTGTCAAAGTACACTGGCAGGGGTCTGCAGGGCACACGCTGAAGGAAGGCCTGACACACCCGCTTTAAGGACACTGACTGCTATTAGTTTACACTGGAAAACTTTTTTGCTTTGTAAAAGCACGCTATAGAGACACCAGATATGAGTGGCAACTGTCAAAGTACACTGGCAGGGGTCTGCAGGGCACAAGCTGAAGGCCTGAATCACCCGCTTTAAGGACACTGACTGCTATTAGCTTACACTGGAAAACTTTTTTGCTTTGTAAAAGCACGCTACAGAGACACCAGATTTGAGTGGCAACTGTCAAATACACTGGCAGGGGTCTGCAGGGCACACGCTGAAGGAAGGCCTGACACACCCGCTTTAAGGACACTGACTGCTATTAGCTTACACTGGAAAACTTTTTTGCTTTGTAAAAGCACGCTATAGAGACACCAGATATGCGTGGCAACTGTCAAATACACTGGCAGGGGTCTGCAGGGCACACGCTGAAGGAAGGCCTGACACACCCGCTTTAAGGACACTGACTGCTATTAGCTTACACTAGAAAACTTTTTTGCTTTGTAAAAGCACGCTACAGAGACACCAGATTTGAGTGTCAACTGTCAAAGTACACTGGCAGGGGTCTGCAGGGCACATGCTGAAGGCCTGAAACACCCGCTTTAAGGACACTGACTGCTATTAGCTTACACTGGAAAACTTTTTTGCTTTGTAAAAGCACGCTACAGAGTCACCAGATATGAGTGGCAACTGTCAAAGTACACTGGCAGGGGTCTGCAGGGCACACGCTGAATGAAGGCCTGACACACCTGCTTTAAGGACACTGACTGCTATTAGCTTGCACTGGAAAACTTTTTTGCTTTGTAAAAGCATGCTACAGAGAAACCAGATATGAGTGGCAACTGTCAAAGTACACTGGCAGGGGTCTGTAGAGCACACGCTGAAGGAAGGCCTGACACACCCGCTTTAAGGACACTGACTGCTATTAGCTTACACTGGAAAACTTTTTTTCTTGGTAAAAGCACGCTATAGAGACACCAGATATGAGTGGCAACTTTCAAAGTAAACTGGCAGGGGTCTGCAGGGCACACGCTGAAGGAAGGCCTGACACACCCGCTTTAAGGACACTTTCTGCTATTAGCTTAGACTGGAAAACTTTTTTTCTTGGTAAAAGCACGCTATAGAGACACCAGATATGAGTGGCAACTGTCAAAGTACACTGGCAGGGGTCTGCAGGGCACACGCTGAAGGAAGGCCTGACACACCCGCTTTAAGGACACTGACTGCTATTAGCTTACACTGGAAAACTTTTTTGCTTTGTAAAAGCACGCTATAGAGACACCAGATATGAGTGGCAACTGTCAAAGTACACTGGCAGGGGTCTGCAGGGCACACGCTGAAGGAAGGCCTGACACACCCGCTTTAAGGACACTGACTGCTATTAGCTTACACTGGAAAACAATTTTGCTTTGTAAAAGCACGCTATAGAGACACCAGATATGAGTGGCAACTGTCAAAGTACACTGGCAGGGGTCTGCAGGGCACACGCTGAAGGAAGGCCTGACACACCCGCTTTAAGGACACTGACTGCTATTAGCTTACACTGGAACACTTTTTTGCTTTGTAAAAGCACGCTACAGAGACACCAGATTTGAGTGGCAACTGTCAAAGTACACTGGCAGGGGTCTGCAGGGCACACGCTGAAGGAAGGCCTGAAACACCCGCTTTAAGGACACTGACTGCTATTAGCTTACACTGGAAAACTTTTTTGCTTTGTAAAAGCACGCTATAGAGACACCAGATATGAGTGGCAACTGTCAAAGTACACTGGCAGGGGTCTGCAGGGCACACGCTGAAGGAAGGCCTGACACACCCGCTTTAAGGACACTGACTGCTATTAGCTTAAACTAAAAAACTTTTTTGCTATGTAAAAGCACGCTATAGAGACACCAGATATGAGTGGCAACTGTCAAAGTACACTGGCAGGGGTCTGCAGGGCACACGATGAAGGAAGGCCTGACACACCCGCTTTAAGGACACTGACTGCTATTAGCTTACACTGGAAAACTTTTTTGCTTTGTAAAAGCACGCTACAGAGACACCAGATTTGAGTGGCAACTGTCAAATACACTGGCAGGGGTCTGCAGGGCACACGCTGAAGGAAGGCCTGACACACCCGCTTTAAGGACACTGACTGCTATTAGCTTACACTGGAAAACTTTTTTGCTTTGTAAAAGCACGCTATAGAGACACCAGATATGCGTGGCAACTGTCAAATACACTGGCAGGGGTCTGCAGGGCACACGCTGAAGGAAGGCCTGACACACCCGCTTTAAGGACACTGACTGCTATTAGCTTACACTAGAAAACTTTTTTGCTTTGTAAAAGCACGCTACAGAGACACCAGATTTGAGTGTCAACTGTCAAAGTACACTGGCAGGGGTCTGCAGGGCACATGCTGAAGGCCTGAAACACCCGCTTTAAGGACACTGACTGCTATTAGCTTACACTGGAAAACTTTTTTGCTTTGTAAAAGCACGCTACAGAGTCACCAGATATGAGTGGCAACTGTCAAAGTACACTGGCAGGGGTCTGCAGGGCACACGCTGAATGAAGGCCTGACACACCTGCTTTAAGGACACTGACTGCTATTAGCTTGCACTGGAAAACTTTTTTGCTTTGTAAAAGCATGCTACAGAGAAACCAGATATGAGTGGCAACTGTCAAAGTACACTGGCAGGGGTCTGTAGAGCACACGCTGAAGGAAGGCCTGACACACCCGCTTTAAGGACACTGACTGCTATTAGCTTACACTGGAAAACTTTTTTTCTTGGTAAAAGCACGCTATAGAGACACCAGATATGAGTGGCAACTTTCAAAGTAAACTGGCAGGGGTCTGCAGGGCACACGCTGAAGGAAGGCCTGACACACCCGCTTTAAGGACACTTTCTGCTATTAGCTTAGACTGGAAAACTTTTTTTCTTGGTAAAAGCACGCTATAGAGACACCAGATATGAGTGGCAACTGTCAAAGTACACTGGCAGGGGTCTGCAGGGCACACGCTGAAGGAAGGCCTGACACACCCGCTTTAAGGACACTGACTGCTATTAGCTTACACTGGAAAACTTTTTTGCTTTGTAAAAGCACGCTATAGAGACACCAGATATGAGTGGCAACTGTCAAAGTACACTGGCAGGGGTCTGCAGGGCACACGCTGAAGGAAGGCCTGACACACCCGCTTTAAGGACACTGACTGCTATTAGCTTACACTGGAAAACAATTTTGCTTTGTAAAAGCACGCTATAGAGACACCAGATATGAGTGGCAACTGTCAAAGTACACTGGCAGGGGTCTGCAGGGCACACGCTGAAGGAAGGCCTGACACACCCGCTTTAAGGACACTGACTGCTATTAGCTTACACTGGAACACTTTTTTGCTTTGTAAAAGCACGCTACAGAGACACCAGATTTGAGTGGCAACTGTCAAAGTACACTGGCAGGGGTCTGCAGGGCACACGCTGAAGGAAGGCCTGAAACACCCGCTTTAAGGACACTGACTGCTATTAGCTTACACTGGAAAACTTTTTTGCTTTGTAAAAGCACGCTATAGAGACACCAGATATGAGTGGCAACTGTCAAAGTACACTGGCAGGGGTCTGCAGGGCACACGCTGAAGGAAGGCCTGACACACCCGCTTTAAGGACACTGACTGCTATTAGCTTAAACTAAAAAACTTTTTTGCTATGTAAAAGCACGCTATAGAGACACCAGATATGAGTGGCAACTGTCAAAGTACACTGGCAGGGGTCTGCAGGGCACACGATGAAGGAAGGCCTGACACACCCGCTTTAAGGACACTGACTGCTATTAGCTTACACTGGAAAACTTTTTTGCTTTGTAAAAGCACGCTACAGAGACACCAGATTTGAGTGGCAACTGTCAAATACACTGGCAGGGGTCTGCAGGGCACACGCTGAAGGAAGGCCTGACACACCCGCTTTAAGGACACTGACTGCTATTAGCTTACACTGGAAAACTTTTTTGCTTTGTAAAAGCACGCTATAGAGACACCAGATATGCGTGGCAACTGTCAAATACACTGGCAGGGGTCTGCAGGGCACACGCTGAAGGAAGGCCTGACACACCCGCTTTAAGGACACTGACTGCTATTAGCTTACACTAGAAAACTTTTTTGCTTTGTAAAAGCACGCTACAGAGACACCAGATTTGAGTGTCAACTGTCAAAGTACACTGGCAGGGGTCTGCAGGGCACATGCTGAAGGCCTGAAACACCCGCTTTAAGGACACTGACTGCTATTAGCTTACACTGGAAAACTTTTTTGCTTTGTAAAAGCACGCTACAGAGTCACCAGATATGAGTGGCAACTGTCAAAGTACACTGGCAGGGGTCTGCAGGGCACACGCTGAATGAAGGCCTGACACACCTGCTTTAAGGACACTGACTGCTATTAGCTTGCACTGGAAAACTTTTTTGCTTTGTAAAAGCATGCTACAGAGAAACCAGATATGAGTGGCAACTGTCAAAGTACACTGGCAGGGGTCTGTAGAGCACACGCTGAAGGAAGGCCTGACACACCCGCTTTAAGGACACTGACTGCTATTAGCTTACACTGGAAAACTTTTTTTCTTGGTAAAAGCACGCTATAGAGACACCAGATATGAGTGGCAACTTTCAAAGTAAACTGGCAGGGGTCTGCAGGGCACACGCTGAAGGAAGGCCTGACACACCCGCTTTAAGGACACTTTCTGCTATTAGCTTAGACTGGAAAACTTTTTTTCTTGGTAAAAGCACGCTATAGAGACACCAGATATGAGTGGCAACTGTCAAAGTACACTGGCAGGGGTCTGCAGGGCACACGCTGAAGGAAGGCCTGACACACCCGCTTTAAGGACACTGACTGCTATTAGCTTACACTGGAAAACTTTTTTGCTTTGTAAAAGCACGCTATAGAGACACCAGATATGAGTGGCAACTGTCAAAGTACACTGGCAGGGGTCTGCAGGGCACACGCTGAAGGAAGGCCTGACACACCCGCTTTAAGGACACTGACTGCTATTAGCTTACACTGGAAAACAATTTTGCTTTGTAAAAGCACGCTATAGAGACACCAGATATGAGTGGCAACTGTCAAAGTACACTGGCAGGGGTCTGCAGGGCACACGCTGAAGGAAGGCCTGACACACCCGCTTTAAGGACACTGACTGCTATTAGCTTACACTGGAACACTTTTTTGCTTTGTAAAAGCACGCTACAGAGACACCAGATTTGAGTGGCAACTGTCAAAGTACACTGGCAGGGGTCTGCAGGGCACACGCTGAAGGAAGGCCTGAAACACCCGCTTTAAGGACACTGACTGCTATTAGCTTACACTGGAAAACTTTTTTGCTTTGTAAAAGCACGCTATAGAGACACCAGATATGAGTGGCAACTGTCAAAGTACACTGGCAGGGGTCTGCAGGGCACACGCTGAAGGAAGGCCTGACACACCCGCTTTAAGGACACTGACTGCTATTAGCTTAAACTAAAAAACTTTTTTGCTATGTAAAAGCACGCTATAGAGACACCAGATATGAGTGGCAACTGTCAAAGTACACTGGCAGGGGTCTGCAGGGCACACGATGAAGGAAGGCCTGACACACCCGCTTTAAGGACACTGACTGCTATTAGCTTACACTGGAAAACTTTTTTGCTTTGTAAAAGCATGCTATAGAGACACCAGATATGAGTGGCAACTGTCAAAGTAAACTGGCAGGGGTCTGCAAGGCACACGCTGAAGGAAGGCCTGACACACCCGCTTTAAGGACACTGACTGCTATTAGCTTACACTGGAAAACTTTTTTTCTTGGTAAAAGCACGCTATAGAGACACCAGATATGAGTGGCAACTTTCAAAGTAAACTGGCAGGGGTCTGCAGGGCACACGCTGAAGGAAGGCCTGACACACCCGCTTTAAGGACACTTTCTGCTATTAGCTTAGACTGGAAAACTTTTTTTCTTGGTAAAAGCACGCTATAGAGACACCAGATATGAGTGGCAACTGTCAAAGTACACTGGCAGGGGTCTGCAGGGCACACGCTGAAGGAAGGCCTGACACACCCGCTTTAAGGACACTGACTGCTATTAGCTTACACTGGATAACTTTTTTGCTTTGTAAAAGCACGCTATAGAGACACCAGATATGAGTGGCAACTGTCAAAGTACACTGGCAGGGGTCTGCAGGGCACACGCTGAAGGAAGGCCTGACACACCCGCTTTAAGGACACTGACTGCTATTAGCTTACACTGGAAAACAATTTTGCTTTGTAAAAGCACGCTATAGAGACACCAGATATGAGTGGCAACTGTCAAAGTACACTGGCAGGGGTCTGCAGGGCACACGCTGAAGGAAGGCCTGACACACCCGCTTTAAGGACACTGACTGCTATTAGCTTACACTGGAACACTTTTTTGCTTTGTAAAAGCACGCTACAGAGACACCAGATTTGAGTGGCAACTGTCAAAGTACACTGGCAGGGGTCTGCAGGGCACACGCTGAAGGAAGGCCTGAAACACCCGCTTTAAGGACACTGACTGCTATTAGCTTACACTGGAAAACTTTTTTGCTTTGTAAAAGCACGCTATAGAGACACCAGATATGAGTGGCAACTGTCAAAGTACACTGGCAGGGGTCTGCAGGGCACACGCTGAAGGAAGGCCTGACACACCCGCTTTAAGGACACTGACTGCTATTAGCTTAAACTGGAAAACTTTTTTGCTATGTAAAAGCACGCTATAGAGACACCAGATATGAGTGGCAACTGTCAAAGTACACTGGCAGGGGTCTGCAGGGCACACGCTGAAGGCAGGCCTGACACACCCGCTTTAAGGACACTGACTGCTATTAGCTTACACTGGAAAACTTTTTTGCTTTGTAAAAGCACGTTACAGAGACACCAGATATGAGTGCCAACTGTCAAAGTACACTGGCAGGAGTCTGCAGGGCACACGCTGAAGGCCTGAAACAGCCGCTTTAAGGACACTGACTGCTATTAGCTTACACTGGAAAACTTTTTTGCTACGTAAAAGCACGCTACAGAGTCACCAGATATGAGTGGCAACTGTCAAAGTACACTGGCAGGGGTTTGCAGGGTACACGCTGAAGGAAGGCCTGACACACCCGCTTTAAGGACACTGACTGCTATTAGCTTACATTGGAAAACTTTTTTTCTTGGTAAAAGCACGCTATAGAGACACCAGATATGAGTGGCAACTGTAAAAAGTACACTGGCAGGGGTCTGCAGGGCACACGCTGAAGGAAGGCCTGACACACCCGCTTTAAGGACACTGACTGCTATTAGCTTACACTGGAAAACTTTTTTCTTTGTAAAAGCACGCTATAGAGACACCAGATATGAGTGTCAACTGTCAAAGTACACTGGCAGGGGTCTGCAGGGCACACGCTGAAGGAAGGCCTGACACACCCGCTTTAAGGACACTGACTGCTATTAGCTTACACTGGAAAACTTTTTTGTTTTGTAAAAGCATGCTATAGAGACACCAGATATGAGTGGCAACTGTCAAAGTAAACTGGCAGGGGTCTGCAGGGCACACGCTGAAGGAAGGCCTGACACACCCGCTTTAAGGACACTGACTGCTATTAGCTTACACTGGAAAACTTTTTTTCTTGGTAAAAGCACGCTATAGAGACACCAGATATGAGTGGCAACTGTCAAAGTACACTGGCAGGGGTCTGCAGGGCACACGCTGAAGGCCTGAAACACCCGCTTTAAGGACACTGACTGCTATTAGCTTACACTGAAAACATTTTTGCTTTGTAAAAGCACGCTACAGAGATACCAGATATGAGTGGCAACTGTCAAAGTACACTGGCAGGGGTCTGCAGGGCACACGCTGAAGGCCTGAAACACCCGCTTTAAGGACACTGACTGCTATTAGCTTACACTGGGAAACTTTTTTGCTTTGTAAAAGGACACCACAGAGACACCAGATATGAGTGGCAACTGTCAAAGTACACTGGCAGGGGTCTGCAGGGCACACTCTGAAGGAAGGCCTGACACACCCGCTTTAAGGACACTGACTGCTATTAGCTTAGACTGGAAAGCTTTTTTTCTTGGAAAAAGCACGCTATAGAGATACCAGATTTGAGTGGCAACTGTCAAAGTACACTGGCAGGGGTCTGCAGGGCACACGCTGAAGGAAGGCCTGACACACCCGCTTTAAGGACACTGACAGCTATTAGCTTACACTGGAAAACTTTTTTGCTTTGTAAAAGCACGCTACAGAGTCACCAGATATGAGTGGCAACTGTCAAAGTACACTGGCAGGGGTCTGCAGGGCACACGCTGAAGGTCTGAAACACCCGCTTTAAGGACACTGACTGCTATTAGCTTACACTGGAAAACTTTTTTGCTTTGTAAAAGCACGCTACAGAGTCACCAGATATGAGTGGCAACTGTCAAAGTACACTGGCAGGGGTCTGCAGGGCACACGCTGAATGAAGGCCTGACACACCTGCTTTAAGGACACTGACTGCTATTAGCTTACACTGGAAAACTTTTTTGCTTTGTAAAAGCATGCTACAGAGAAACCAGATATGAGTGGCAACTGTCAAAGTACACTGGCAGGGGTCTGTAGAGCACACGCTGAAGGAAGGCCTGACACACCCGCTTTAAGGACACTGACTGCTATTAGCTTACACTGGAAAACTTTTTTGCTTTGTAAAAGCATGCTATAGAGACACCAGATATGAGTGGCAACTGTCAAAGTACACTGGCAGGGGTCTGCAGGGCACACGCTGAAGGAAGGCCTGACACACCCGCTTTAAGGACACTGACTGCTATTAGCTTACACAGGAAAACTTTTTTGTTTTGTAAAAGCATGCTATAGAGACACCAGATATGAGTGGCAACTGTCAAAGTACACTGGCAGGGGTCTGCAGGGCACACGCTGAAGGAAGGCCTGACACACCCGCTTTAAGGACACTGACTGCTATTAGCTTACACTGGAAAACTTTTTTTCTTGGTAAAAGCACGCTATAGAGACACCAGATATGAGTGGCAACTGTCAAAGTACACTGGCAGGGGTCTGCAGGGCACACGCTGAAGGCCTGAAACAGCCGCTTGAAGGACACTGACTGCTATTAGCTTACACTGGAAAACTTTTTTGCTTTGTAAAAGCACGCTACAGAGTCACCAGATATGAGTGGCAACTGTCAAAGTACACTGGCAGGGGTCTGCAGGGTACACGCTGAAGGAAGGCCTGACACACCCGCTTTAAGGACACTGACTGCTATTAGCTTACATTGGAAAACTTTTTTTCTTGGTAAAAGCACGCTATAGAGACACCAGATATGAGTGGCAACTGTCAAAGTACACTGGCAGGGGTCTGCAGGGCACACGCTGAAGGAAGGCCTGACACACCCGCTTTAAGGACACTGACTGCTATTAGCTTACACTGGAAAACTTTTTTGTTTTGTAAAAGCATGCTATAGAGACACCAGATATGAGTGGCAACTGTCAAAGTTAACTGGCAGGGGTCTGCAGGGCACACGCTGAAGGAAGGCCTGACACACCAGCTTTAAGGACAATGACTGCTATTAGCTTACACTGGAAAACTTTTTTTCTTGGTAAAAGCACGCTATGGAGACACCAGATATGAGTGGCAACTTTTAAAGTACACTGGCAGGGGTCTGCAGGGCACACGCTGAAGGAAGGCCTGACACACCCGCTTTAAGGACACTGACTGCTATTAGCTTACACAGGAAAACTTTTTTGTTTTGTAAAAGCATGCTATAGAGATACCAGATATGAGTGGCAACTGTCAAAGTACACTGGCAGGGGTCTGCAGGGCACACGCTGAAGGAAGGCCTGACACACCCGCTTTAAGGACACTGACTGCTATTAGCTTACACTGGAAAACGTTTTTGTTTTGTAAAAGCATGCTATAGAGACACCAGATTTGAGTGGCAACTGTCAAAGTACACTGGCAGGGGTCTGCAGGGCACACGCTGAAGGAAGGCCTGACACACCCGCTTTAAGGACACTGACTGCTATTAGCTTACACTGGAAAACGTTTTTTCTTGGTAAAAACACGCTATAGAGACACCAGATATGAGTGGCAACTGTCAAAGTACACTGGCAGGGGTCTGCAGGGCACACGCTGAAGGCCTGAAACACCCGCTTTAAGGACACTGACTGCTATTAGCTTACACTGAAAACATTTTTGCTTTGTAAAAGCACGCTACAGAGATACCAGATATGAGTGGCAACTGTCAAAGTACACTGGCAGGGGTCTGCAGGGCACACGCTGAAGGCCTGAAACACCCGCTTTAAGGACACTGACTGCTATTAGCTTACACTGGGAAACTTTTTTGCTTTGTAAAAGGACACTACAGAGACACCAGATATGAGTGGCAACTGTCAAAGTACACTGGCAGGGGTCTGCAGGGCACACGCTGAAGGAAGGCCTGACACACCCGCTTTAAGGACACTGACTGCTATTAGCTTACACGGGAAAACTTTTTTTCTTGGTAAAAGCACGCTATAGAGACACCAGATATGAGTGGCAACTGTCAAAGTACACTGGCAGGGGTCTGCAGGGCACACGCTGAAGGAAGGCCTGACACACCCGCTTTAAGGACACTGACTGCTATTAGCTTACACGGGAAAACTTTTTTGCTTTGTAAAAGCACGCTATAGAGACACCAGATATGAGTGGCAACTGTCAAAGTACACTGGCAGGGGTCTGCAGGGCACACGCTGAAGGAAGGCCTGACACACCCGCTTCAAGGACACTGACTGCTATTAGTTTACACTGGAAAACGTTTTTGCTTTGTAAAAGCACGCTATAGAGACACCAGATATGAGTGGCAACTGTCAAAGTACACTGGCAGGGGTCTGCAGGGCACACGCTGAAGGCAGGCCTGACACACCCGCTTTAAGGACACTGACTGCTATTAGCTTACACTAGAAAACTTTTTTGCTTTGTAAAAGCACGCTACAGAGTCACCAGATATGAGTGTCAACTGTCAAAGTACACTGGCAGGGGTCTGCAGGGCACACGCTGAAGGCCTGAAACACCCGCTTTAAGGACACTGACTGCTATTAGCTTACACTGGAAAACTTTTTTGCTTTGTAAAAGCACGCTACAGAGTCACCAGATATGAGTGGCAACTGTCAAAGTACACTGGCAGGGGTCTGCAGGGCACACGCTGAATGAAAGCCTGACACACCTGCTTTAAGGACACTGACTGCTATTAGCTTACACTGGAAAACTTTTTTGCTTTGTAAAAGCATGCTACAGAGAAACCAGATATGAGTGGCAACTGTCAAAGTACACTGGCAGGGGTCTGTAGAGCACACGCTGAAGGAAGGCCTGACACACCCGCTTTAAGGACACTGACTGCTATTAGCTTACACAGGAAAACTTTTTTGTTTTGTAAAAGCATGCTATAGAGACACCAGATATGAGTGGCAACTGTCAAAGTACACTGGCAGGGGTCTGCAGGGCACACGCTGAAGGAAGGCCTGACACACCCGCTTTAAGGACACTGACTGCTATTAGCTTACACTGGAAAACTTTTTTGTTTTGTAAAAGCATGCTATAGAGACACCAGATTTGAGTGGCAACTGTCAAAGTACACTGGCAGGGGTCTGCAGGGCACACGCTGAAGGAAGGCCTGACACACCCGCTTTAAGGACACTGACTGCTATTAGCTTACACTGGAAAACGTTTTTTCTTGGTAAAAACACGCTATAGAGACACCAGATATGAGTGGCAACTGTCAAAGTACACTGGCAGGGGTCTGCAGGACACACGCTGAAGGCCTGAAACACCCGCTTTAAGGACACTGACTGCTATTAGCTTACACTGAAAACATTTTTGCTTTGTAAAAGCACGCTACAGAGATACCAGATATGAGTGGCAACTGTCAAAGTACACTGGCAGGGGTCTGCAGGGCACACGCTGAAGGCCTGAAACACCCGCTTTAAGGACACTGACTGCTATTAGCTTACACTGGGAAACTTTTTTGCTTTGTAAAAGGACACTACAGAGACACCAGATATGAGTGGCAACTGTCAAAGTACACTGGCAGGGGTCTGCAGGGCACACGCTGAAGGAAGGCCTGACACACCCGCTTTAAGGACACTGACTGCTATTAGCTTACACGGGAAAACTTTTTTTCTTGGTAAAAGCACGCTATAGAGACACCAGATATGAGTGGCAACTGTCAAAGTACACTGGCAGGGGTCTGCAGGGCACACGCTGAAGGAAGGCCTGACACACCCGCTTTAAGGACACTGACTGCTATTAGCTTACACTGGAAAACTTTTTTGCTTTGTAAAAGCACGCTATAGAGACACCAGATATGAGTGGCAACTGTCAAAGTACACTGGCAGGGGTCTGCAGGGCACACGCTGAAGGAAGGCCTGACACACCCGCTTCAAGGACACTGACTGCTATTAGTTTACACTGGAAAACGTTTTTGCTTTGTAAAAGCACGCTATAGAGACACCAGATATGAGTGGCAACTGTCAAAGTACACTGGCAGGGGTCTGCAGGGCACACGCTGAAGGCAGGCCTGACACACCCGCTTGAAGGACACTGACTGCTATTAGCTTACAGTGGAAAACTTTTTTGCTTTGTAAAAGCACGCTATAGAGACACCAGATATGAGTGGCAACTGTCAAAGTACACTGGCAGGGGTCTGCAGGGCACAAGCTGAAGGCCTGAATCACCCGCTTTAAGGACACTGACTGCTATTAGCTTACACTGGAAAACTTTTTTGCTTTGTAAAAGCACGCTACAGAGACACCAGATTTGAGTGGCAACTGTCAAAGTACACTGGCAGGGGTCTGCAGGGCACACGCTGAAGGAAGGCCTGAAACACCCGCTTTAAGGACACTGACTGCTATTAGCTTACACTGGAAAACTTTTTTGCTTTGTAAAAGCACGCTATAGAGACACCAGATATGCGTGGCAACTGTCAAATACACTGGCAGGGGTCTGCAGGGCACACGCTGAAGGAAGGCCTGACACACCCGCTTTAAGGACACTGACTGCTATTAGCTTACACTAGAAAACTTTTTTGCTTTGTAAAAGCACGCTACAGAGTCACCAGATATGAGTGTCAACTGTCAAAGTACACTGGCAGGGGTCTGCAGGGCACACGCTGAAGGCCTGAAACACCCGCTTTAAGGACACTGACTGCTATTAGCTTACACTGGAAAACTTTTTTGCTTTGTAAAAGCACGCTACAGAGTCACCAGATATGAGTGGCAACTGTCAAAGTACACTGGCAGGGGTCTGCAGGGCACACGCTGAATGAAAGCCTGACACACCTGCTTTAAGGACACTGACTGCTATTAGCTTACACTGGAAAACTTTTTTGCTTTGTAAAAGCATGCTACAGAGAAACCAGATATGAGTGGCAACTGTCAAAGTACACTGGCAGGGGTCTGTAGAGCACACGCTGAAGGAAGGCCTGACACACCCGCTTTAAGGACACTGACTGCTATTAGCTTACACTGGAAAACTTTTTTGCTTTGTAAAAGCATGCTATAGAGACACCAGATATGAGTGGCAACTGTCAAAGTAAACTGGCAGGGGTCTGCAAGGCACACGCTGAAGGAAGGCCTGACACACCCGCTTTAAGGACACTGACTGCTATTAGCTTACACTGGAAAACTTTTTTTCTTGGTAAAAGCACGCTATAGAGACACCAGATATGAGTGGCAACTTTCAAAGTAAACTGGCAGGGGTCTGCAGGGCACACGCTGAAGGAAGGCCTGACACACCCGCTTTAAGGACACTTTCTGCTATTAGCTTAGACTGGAAAACTTTTTTTCTTGGTAAAAGCACGCTATAGAGACACCAGATATGAGTGGCAACTGTCAAAGTACACTGGCAGGGGTCTGCAGGGCACACGCTGAAGGAAGGCCTGACACACCCGCTTTAAAGACACTGACTGCTATTAGCTTACACTGGAAAACTTTTTTGCTTTGTAAAAGCACGCTATAGAGACACCAGATATGAGTGGCAACTGTCAAAGTACACTGGCAGGGGTCTGCAGGGCACACGCTGAAGGAAGGCCTGACACACCCGCTTTAAGGACACTGACTGCTATTAGCTTACACTGGAAAACAATTTTGCTTTGTAAAAGCACGCTATAGAGACACCAGATATGAGTGGCAACTGTCAAAGTACACTGGCAGGGGTCTGCAGGGCACACGCTGAAGGAAGGCCTGACACACCCGCTTTAAGGACACTGACTGCTATTAGCTTACACTGGAACACTTTTTTGCTTTGTAAAAGCACGCTACAGAGACACCAGATTTGAGTGGCAACTGTCAAAGTACACTGGCAGGGGTCTGCAGGGCACACGCTGAAGGAAGGCCTGAAACACCCGCTTTAAGGACACTGACTGCTATTAGCTTACACTGGAAAACTTTTTTGCTTTGTAAAAGCACGCTATAGAGACACCAGATATGAGTGGCAACTGTCAAAGTACACTGGCAGGGGTCTGCAGGGCACACGCTGAAGGAAGGCCTGACACACCCGCTTGAAGGACACTGACTGCTATTAGCTTACAGTGGAAAACTTTTTTGCTTTGTAAAAGCACGCTATAGAGACACCAGATATGAGTGGCAACTGTCAAAGTACACTGGCAGGGGTCTGCAGGGCACACGCTGAAGGCCTGAAAAACCCGCTTTAAGGACACTGACTGCTATTAGCTTACACTGGAAACATTTTTGCTTTTTAAAAGCACGCTACAGAGATACCAGATATGAGTGGCAACTGTCAAAGTACACTGGCAGGGGTCTGCAGGGCACACGCTTTAGGAAGGCCTGAC